>NC_139720.1:11621270-12071270 GCF_964211835.1 Anser anser
AAAGGAAAGGAAAGGAAAGGAAAGGAAAGGAAAAAAAAAAAAGAAAAAAGAAAGAAAAAGACTGAATCAGTCCCCAGATAACTCTAAGGTAAATGAAGTATAAAGAAGATGGTCATTGTACTGGAATGGAATATGAATCTTCTGACCATTTATTTCTGGGTACCAACTACCCAGTCAGAGGTGTGTTCCTCTTTACTGGAGTTTGCTCATCAGCAGGGACACTTTATCTCTGTGAACCCTTACACCTCTTTCTCATAATATATGTAAATCTCAACTCAGAGTTTGAACCTGAAAGCCAGAAGGTGAAAAACATTCACACAGCCAAAATGGAATGAGAGACAGCTTTACATTTTTGGAGACAGTCACTGAAAAACATGTAGCAGGAATAGGTTCTAGACAAGCACTCCACAGTACTTAATGTACCAACTGAAGCAACACAATGGTTTGCAGTTTTTAAAGAAACACCTGATGAGTTTCCCAAAAGGAAACTCTCATCAGATTGGACTAATACCAATAAACATGTTATCAATTTAGAGCAAGGTAAGTTAGCTCACACAGAGCTGTGCCTTGCCAGAAATTGATTGTACTTGAGATAAATAAATGGTAGCTTGAGTAGCTGCCCACAGACATTTCTGTCAATGCAGTTCTGAGAAACTAGATTGCCTTGTTCTTCTCTCTAACTTGAAGACTTAGCAAATACAGTCAAGATGTAGAGTAATATTAATTTGCTCCTATAGATGATTGATTTAGTCTTGGGCAATGTAGGCAGTTACACTGGAAAGCAGGTATAGGAAAAAAATAAACAAATAAATCCTCCTCCACAGCTCTTACTTATGACACAGGAGCCTTGTAAAGATGGTAAAGGTGGTTTATCTTTCTGTGGTGAGTGGGCTGGCAAGTAGTGCTGGGGAGAAGAGGAAGAGAAGTTCCTCCCAGGCACTATTCTTTCTGTCTCCTAGGAGGCAGCAGAAAAAGCAAACTCAGCTCCAAACATCTTCCCGGCAGCTTCCTCTTCCCTCCTTGTAGTGGGAGTTGCTCAGCTCCAACCAACCTCCCCCACCCCCCAGGTCCACTTCTCGGAGTACCAAATTGATTATTTCCTCCAAGGCTTGAGCTGTCTCTGTTGCATATATTCAAGGTGGGGAATTGCTGTACCAGGTAAGTCTAGGTTCCAGGAGGTCACTGTAAGACAACCTTAAGTGACATATTTGTGTGTCCAGAACAAACAAAGATGAATCCTGTGATTTGAGATTTAATGTCAGAGCTCTTCCTATGACACGTTATTATACCTAATGTGTAAAAGGGAAGATGCAGTATAGCTTAATGTGGGGATATAGTACAATCTGCATTTCTCTAAAATCTTCCCTATCCTTATCTGTCTAAGGGTAACTTCAGACTTTTCATTTAATTTCATGTTTGTACTAGAGCTCTTATGTTCCTTTCAACACCACTTCTAAAACTCACCATAACAGTAAACTTTATTTGTGAATGTATTTAATATAGATATTCTTGTTTGTCTAACTGTTTTCACTACTGTTTCAAACAAGTGAAACAACTAGACTTAGGGACTTCAAAAGCTCCTTCTCAGATTGTATAATGAAATTGCTTCCCCATCTCTCTCTTTCTTACTATGAAGTATGTATTTTCAGTTTAACACTATTTTTTATTTCAGATCAATGATATACTTAATTTTTCCTTTTAATTTTTAACAAAAAAAAAAATCCTTTTTGTTTTTGATGTGAGACATCCATGTTTTTAACCTTCAGCAGCTGAAACTGCCATCAGCATTCAAGGAGTATAAGAAGAGTGGCGCTGGGTAAACAGTGATCCATCAAGTCAAAAATTACCAAGGAATGGCAGACGTTGGAATACTCAGCAAAAGCCTCAGATGCAAAATAGGGAAAGAAAAAGGGTTTGTAGGGCTTGAAGTACAGGCGTAGTCATACATACTCTTTATATTATTAGAACATAAGCTCTGGGATGTCTTAGGAGGACCTGCACAATGTATCCTCCCAAAATTTTAGTAATATATAGCCATTGTCCTCATCATTTTCCCTGACAGGGAGGGGCCCCATGCTAGGTTCATCTGAGTAAGCCACCAAGGAGGATGTGGGGAGACCAAAACCAAGATGACAATAGCATTCCAAATTCTGCTGTTGCATTGGAGCTCTCTAGTGGAATACATGCTGCAGAGCAACCTCCTTCTAGCTGAAGGCTCATGCATTTACCTCAGTTCCTCAGTTTCCAGAACACAATTATATTCTGGCATTCCCAAGGAGCGAACAAGCACCAGGGCTAAATCACTTTCTGCCGAGAACACTATTATATTGTGTTTCTTAAGAGAGGAGCTGAGGAAAAGAGGTAATACGCAAAATAACAAAGGTGAAATGCATTTCTACTACATCTATACACTTATGAAGAAGCGAGATAACAAAAGGTACCTATTTATCCAATCCTTTGTGCAGGCAAAAAAAAATATGTCAGAATCAATGACATCTAATCCTAAATAGCATATATTATTTTGACTATCTAACAAAACACACCAAAATATTTGGCTTGATTGTCATTCTGAGTACGTGAAGATAAATGATACACAGAAAAAGTTGGCATATGCCACGACACCCTGTTTTTCAATGTCTATTGTGCACTTAGCCTAACTCCAATGAACCTCTCAACAGCATAATCCAGCAGAAAAGTAAGGTTCAAAGAACGCTATGTTTCTGCTGGGATAGAAACTAGATGTTCTAGATGACCAGCGCATAATTATTTTACTCATATTTTTAATTTGTGCTAGCTGGGCACAAGCAAACATAAAACCCATAGGACAAGACTAAGTTTGAATAAGATTCAGAATTCTCCATCTGTTATGTTTTTGCTGTTTACATCAATATTAAAATCATTTAAATGGGCACCAATGGTCACTAATGGTCCAAACAGATTTGAGGTAGGACTGCTGCAGTTTGGGTAACAGATAAATAAGAGGATGTTAGCACTCTCTGTCAGCCACAGGAGGGTACTGAAGGCCAAAACTCTGCTATACTTCCAGTTGACCCTTCATAATAAAGGAATCCCACTTAAGCAGTGCTGTTGAGGGAGTCACAGTCCAGAGAGACCAACCTGATTCATTCTCCATCTTCCCTTTTTCCCTGCTGTTTGGCCACATCAGAGGTTCCAAGAGAACTACATGCAAGGTAGTTGCAACACTCAGTGTCACCTGGATGCTCAGAAGCAACATGCCCCTCATTTTAAGTCTAGCATCTGCACTCCAGGAAACCTTTGTCCAGTCCTGGCTAAGCCTTGGATCTGTTCATTTCCTGGGTGTAATGGCATGAATTAAGAGGAAAAGATGTTGGAAAGGAGGCAATATATAAAACAAGATTGCATGTGCATTTATACTACATCTATAGACTTGTGAAGAAACAAGAACAACAAAATATTCTGGTTCATGAAAACAGCACAGGAGACTGGGTAGAATACACATACAGCAATATCATTCATAAACTGTGTCAACAGAATTTTTGCTAGCTTTTTTTTTTTTAAGCAGAGCATATAATTTAATTATGCATATAAATAGCTTTCTAATCAATTAGATGTCATCAACATAAAGATCCAGATTCTATTTTCTGTGAACTGTTAGGGACCCCATTATTCATCACTAATGAGGATTATATACCTGATGTTACCATAGCACTTAAAGGCATCAGGTGAGTATTGGGTATTTTGCTGTTTACAGCTGAGCAAAAATACCATAAGAAACAGACCATAAGTGACAAAGCCAGTGTTGCACTACGATTAACTTTCCTGACTCTCTCCATAACAGAAAACATAAGATTTCCATGATTTCCAGTTTGAACAGATCCATTCTCACATAACTCAGTTTCTAGGCTTGTAGAAATTGTCGTACATTGATAAAACAATGAAGAAGAGAGGGAGAGAAGATGAGGAACTATAAAATGACTACATCGCTATACGACAGAAGGAGGGTTCGTACCACCACCTGTGTTCCATATCACCATCTAGGCAATGCTCTAATTTTTTTTATAAAAGGCTCAACAAAAGAAGGAAATGGACAGAAACTAGCTAAACATTTTCCTTACCTTAATAGCTGTTTTGAAATCTTATAGACATCCTTAAAAAGCAAAACATCCTAGGATTTTTTTAAGTAAAATTCCATTTGTAGGTAATAAGGCTTACACAAGTTCATTTGTTCCTATTTTGAAAAACACACAGGATAAGATTCAGATCACCTACTTTTGTGCCATTAATAAACCTGAGGAGCAATTAAGAAGCCTGAGCTGAATAAAGAGAATCTGAATATTTGCTCTCCAGCATGACGTAACCCTGAGCACAGCAAGATTCCAAAGATATTTGTGCCTTTGTGATATTATTTATGCCATAAAGTCCTTCAAATTATCTTTATCAGAGTGGACACTAAAGTTCTCTTCTGAATCTCATCACAAGTTATCCCTGGAAATTTGAGTTTGCATTCCAAAAATATGGGGGGAAGCCCTTCTTCTGCTGTTTTTATGAATTGGTTACTGCTGGATAAAGATAAATGTATAAATATATATTAAATAAATAAATAAATAAATAAACAAATATTTTCCTCAGGGCTTATTTACTACTGAGTACAGTAGTTTACAGAGGCATTTTACTTTATGATCTCCTCCTGTTTTGTGCTCCCAGTAGAGGAGTCTAAGCAAAATTTCACACTCATGTTTCTATTCAGCATCTCTTTGGAGAGCTCAGCATCTCTAACAGAAGTGACAACCTCTTACTGTACCAGAAACCTTGGCGTGCCACCTTCAGTGCTCAGACTCCCCTCTCTGGGCCAGGCAAACACTAAGGTAGCTAATTCAGGTGACCAGAGTCTACATTTTGAATCTGGTTTAGATCAACAACTGTATATTAAAGTGACTAGGCACTCTTCTGGTTGTTTTTTTGTTTGTTTGTTTGTTTTTATGTTTTTGTTTTGTTTTATTTTGTTTCTGGATTAATTGCATGCACAATTTTCTTTCATACTTTCTTTGTTCAGTCTAGACTCCTCTTTGAGCCTTGCAGTCCTCCTGAAAGGGATTCATTACCACATGATTGGAGGATGTAGGAAAAATCCTCAACCTAAAAAAGGTTTTTGAAACCCTTTTCATTTTCTTCAAAGTAGATGACTATATTTTGATCTGGCATACATCCTTCAAGGCATATGGTACAACATTTCATTGTAACTTTCAGGAAGGAAAGGGAAAGTGAAGAGCTTTGCAAGTAGCTAAAAAACTATCTGAAGAACAAGAGGTCATTGAGCAACATAAATATGTTTAATGGCACAGCAGGATCCAAGTGAATGAGTAGAGAAATCATGTTGTTCAAATAGAAAATCTTCAGATTTGTCTTTAGGTACCTTATTCTTACAGGTAATGTAGCATTACATGGGATATCAAAAGGATTCTATTCTGCCTCTCTGCATTAAATGTGTCTGGATTTAGTATGCTACCAGAGTACCTGGTAGAAATTCATCCAGCTTATTGGGGTTTCCATAACTTTCATTTATAGCTTGTCCTGGGGCTTAATTACCATTATAGTTAGTTTTTTTCAGAAGACCTAATGGAAACCTTCATTATAAATTATGATTGCCTTTTATTTCCTGACACGAGCATCCTCATAATGCATGTTTTGGGACTTTCACATCTCATTTGTTTGTTAGTTGATTTTCTAAACTTTAAAAAAAAACTTTTTTTTTTTTATTAATAATGGAAAAGCACATCTACCTTATCATACATTAGAATAATGTCACAATATCAGATACATTTCTTGTAAAAACTGGGTCCTAGTGGAACTGTCTTGCCTGTTATATTCACTTGTTTTTTACTTATAAAGTGGTGTGGTGAATGTATATAACCTTTTTTGACTAGAATATCCTTTACATTTTCCATCAGAAAATGTGTAACAGCAAGAAAGAAGGCAATTTCTCCACTTTTGACTCCATTAAGAGCTTCTACACCTGGCTGTAACAGGCTTCTCTAAGTAGTCTCATATAAAAGCTCCTCTTGTATTTTAGCAGTATAATGTTATCTCTGTGAAGAACTCCCCTTTACTGTGTTGACTTGGATATTACAGTTCCTTTCAGGTATGTCGGTTATGACAAATCTGTTCTAAGAACGGCAACATATTTAGATGCCTGTATGTCCACTTTCATCCTTCTTTTAGTATATAGGGAGAACTGAGTATATACAATTTTCTCGCCTCCAGAGATTTGTCTCTATTCATTTTTCCATGTAATTTCCATGCATAACCACATGAACTGAAAAAATACAGAGCTTGGCCCATAGTAAAACAGATGTTTTTCTATAATAGACTGTGCCTGTGTAGTCAGACACACAGTAGCCAGTTTTGTTTGCATATAAAGTTTATTTGTAGTCCTTTTGCTGCTGGAGAAAACAGTTCTCCTTTGCTTCTGTTGTTTTGACTGCTTGTTTTGTTGTTGTTTACTTGTTTTCATTTTTAAAACCATGGCTTCTGAACTAATATTTAAATGTTCAACCCACAGGCCAATGAAGCAGGTAGAATTATTTCAGAGACAGATTTCAGTCTTAGTTATTAATTAGAAATAAACTCTGACATAGAAATGTTCTTTCAAAAGTGAGACCTGGATGGATGTCCTGAAAGACTACACAATTAATCTACTATAGTGAAAATAAATGTGTTATCTTGAATGCAGAGTAGAAAAAGACACATGCAAAAGAGCTTTTTTCAGCACAAAGATGCATGTGACTGTCCCCACAGGGACAGTCCCTGTCTCCCATTGCTCTTGATTACTATTTCCTCATTTTATGGTTATATATCAAGGACTAGACTTTTTTAATGAAATGTGTTTCTATCAATAAATCTTTTTCATCTCATTGCTCCCATTCCAATTTATTGGAAATTGGCAATAGCTTTGGCCATTTTCCAGATTTTTGTCTCTTTTCCAAAATTTTTTGATTCATTCATGAGATTCATGTGTACTTTTTTCCCAGCAGGTCCAGCAGACCTTGGAATTTATCAGGATGTCTGCAGAATGATTTCCACTAATCACTGCAACAAATCTCTAGTAATAACTGAAAAGTATTCATGCACTGGAGACTGGAAAGTCTCCTAATATAAAGATCTTACACAGTGTTTTCTTAAATGAAAAAATGAACTTTGGAACTCTTGGAGTCTCTCTGGACATTGATGACATTACCATTTGTCCAATGACTTTGAGAAAATCAGTTCATCCTCAGCTTATGTAGTAAAGAAATCCTTCACCAGACACTTGCATGAGAGAGGGACACTATCTGTATTTTCCCTGGAGAACTGCTGAATTTGGAGCAGTGTATAATAATAATAATAACAATAATAATAACAATAATAATAAATGATAATAATTAATAATACTAATAAATAATAATAATAAATATTTTGCTTCTGATGCAAAATATGTGCTTCTGTTGAGAACCATGTTCAGAAGAGCCTTTGTGAGAATGACAGTGAAAGTACTGAAGAACTAAAGTTCTGAAAGTACTGAAGAAATAAAAAAAAAGATTTTAGCATTCTTGGTGATGATTTTAGCAGCAGAAGATGAGGCCTCTATGCTATTTGCTGTATGTGTGAGAGAAAACTAAAATCTGGAAGTGCCTATTATTTTCATTGGCTGTAAAAAGGATAGAAGGTGATTCATTGAAATTTAGACTTGTACACTGTAGGCATCTGAGGACAGATGCAACTAATATCAACAAATACATTTCAACATTTTAATAGCAGTAAAAGCATGTAGCTTTACTTAGCATTCATGATTCTGATGAATTATCAATGAAGAATACACAACATTGAAGTGAACAATAAAATATTGTTGAATACCTCTACATAAATGTGCCCTTTTAAAACAACGTAATATAATATGAAAACGATATTTTGTTTTCATAGATACAAAGTTGTACAAATGTGATGATCAAAATAGCATCTCATGGTATCAGATGGTGATAAAGAGGATTTTTCAGTTCTTTTTTTGCATAGTGTCGCATAATTAGAAATGTCTCTGGAGAATGCGATGAGCATTTCCCAAAGTACACACATGTCGGAGAAATATCCTTTTCTGTCTTTGGGTATGCCTCTTGGGAATTTTTTAAAAGTTTTAACTCTTCCTCCTACTTTTAAAGTTCTCACACAACTAATTGCATCTTTACCTTTGGCCACTGTGATTCCTCTAATATAACAAAAAAGAAAAAAAAAAAGAGGAAAATGAAAGAACTGCCATACTGTTGTACTGTAGGTCTCTGTTCACAGTGATGCACCATCTGATTTCTTTTGTTGTTTTTGTTCTTTTTCTAAAAACTCTCTTCAGCCTCGGGTCTTGGAAGGGGTAAGACATTTCCAGGATTGCCCTTCCTGGAACATTCCAGGAACATTCCCTTCCTGGAACATTGCCCTTCCTGAAATGTGTGATAGGATTATATGTTCCAGGAAGATGCTGAGCAAGATGCTGATCAGCAAATTAAATATATAAGTATCTATTAAAAATAGATACTGATACAATGATCAGACGAAAAATAATAATTTTGACAGAGTAGCTGGGAACAAAGAGAGACCTGCAAGCATATCATCACTTGTTCACATCTGAAGGCAGATCTTACCTTTCCAGAAGTTAACCTCTAGCATTCCCCACATGTTATGGTATATTATGAAATGAAACTGGTGGGCAAACTAGGAAAATAGATTACTCTGTTTTTTGCTTTATAGTGCTTATGGCAGCTGCAGAGGTGGAAAGCGTCTGTACGTTCCACAGACAGCACAGAAAGGACCATATTGCTGAACAGTGTTTCTGCTCCTATGGGACATAGACACTGGCTTCCATACATACGTGGACCAGTGCAGGCTGTGATTTAAAATAAATAGGATTCTGCAGTCATCTAAAGAGAAATGCATTCTTGAAAGATCTTGTCTGCCTTTTATTGACTGATTTGCTCTAATGGTTGAAGATGTTAATGAAGCCGGAAGTCAAATAATGTATCTCCTGCCCTTTTGTTTTCTGAATTTATTGCTATGCTAAAAGTACTAATTCTAGGGATTTTGACTATATCAAAGGTTAAAAAATCCAGGAAGCTAAAATATCCTGGCAGCCAACATCATGAAATAAATGAGCTAGGCAATACAATAATATTATGTTAGTATCACATAACTTGTACTGGAAAGACTTCCTCCAAAGTCTGAATCGCACCTGTTATCTAAGTGGTTCTTCCCACTGAAAGCAAAACTCCTGTCGCTGGTGTTACAGATTTGTGCATATTGTGGGCATAGAAACCATCTCAGCCTGTTCTCACACTCTAACTTAGGAAGCACAGGAAGGTGTAATGCAGAATAAGGCTTTGAGAGCCAAAATCAGGAAAGGCTGACCATGAACTAGCTTGGACACATCTTGTCCATTACATCATCAGCTTCAGAACATATCCTTACACCTACAGTAACTGAGAATAAATATCACAGACCATCTCAAGTCTGTGTTAATAAACAGTCAAAGGCTTCAAAACAGACAGGTTGTGAATAATCTTTCTTTAGTCATGCCAATTTTCATTGTCAAGCCAAGTCCAAGAATTGCCCAGGGAAAGTCACGAACACTCTACATTCTTCACCAGGATGGTTCTAACAATTCCATTCCAGGATAATTGCCAGGCATTCCTGAATATACTAATATAGCCGCTGCCTATAAATTAAACACATAACTGAGCATAGGGGGCAAATACTGAATAGGAAGACTTCTTTCTTTCTGTCGCGTGTCACAAAATAACCCAGCAGAGCTGGTCATCTGGAAAGGCTAGTGGCATTGCTAATCTACATATGTGGTGAGTAGTTTAATTACAAAGTGTAAATCTGAACAGAATATGGGGCTGAATATGTATGAGGAGTCTGATCACAAATGTTGGAATCCAGCCCTGCAGTGTCTGCAGGTCAGAGGGACTTAAAAACTGAGCAGGCACAAATGAAATCTAAGATATCTAAGACCCAAGCAGAGCACCACACTGAAGCATGAGGTGTGACTGCTCAGACAGCAGGACTGTGACTCCACACACACACACACACACACACACACTTCCATGAAGCTAGAATCACAAAGGGCAGCACAAGGCATCCAGCCAACACTTCAACCCAGAGATGACTTTCTGTCAGGGTGACTCTACAGCAGCAGAGGGCATGCAGATAAATAAGTAGCCTGAAAAAGTTGTGTGAAATATCAGTAATACAGTTTGCCAGCTGCACAACACTAACTTTAAGATAAGGTATGGGTGTTACAATGACTTCTGGAAGAAGAGACCCTGCAGATTCTGTTCTGCAGTTCAGTTACGGACAGACTCAGACAGTCAAACTTGAGACAAGGTAAATGCTGGGAATAGAGACTTTTGCACAAAACATTTGGAGATGCCAAGAGAACAAGTCCCCTGAAGAGTAGGAAGCAATTCTACTTAAAGTTACAGGTTTCAGAATAAAAGTGGAAGGATATTTAATTTTGGAAATGAACATGTGGTTTTGAATAACAAAACCGTCACTCTTGAAAGCATAAATTAATGTGCTGCCTGAAAGTAAATAGGTGTTCCCCATCTTAACAAGTTATTTTATAATTACCAAATGATTTTTGCACTTCCTTTTCAGCATTTGAAGTTGGATGCCATCGAGGATGGAGACCCACTCCCAGCTGTGATCTGTTATAGAACAACACTTAGACATTATTGACATTCATAAAATGTCTGGCTAGTCTTGTAGGCTCTTCCATTTCCTTTGCAACTAAGTTCTGACTTCATTTCTTACGAGACCTGAGGATTCAGAGGTTTATATTTTTTTCCCATCAACTTATTGTGTGTGAGTAGAGTTCTTAATATATGTGCTTAGGATCTTCTTTCCCAAATATCCAGGGAGGTTGAGCTGTACTCCTGCCATTCAGGAGAGTAGTAAAAATATTTTGTTTTTGTTTTTCCTTCCCTCTCTAAGTACAGAACATTTCAGGGGTGGAGGCCCAGCTCAGGAAGAAATGCTCAGCTCTTAAGTTCCTCTTTAAGGGGAGTGGGAGCTGAGAAAAATGAGATAATTTCCATTTTCCCTTGAATTCTTCCCAGGACAATACACATTTTTCTAGGGGAAATGTCACCTCAAGCTGCATTAATTATAATGCTACTTTACAAGCAGCATAGAAGAATACATAAAACATAATTCTTACAATCCCCAGAGTGAAAAATCCTAGTACTTCCTCTACATGCTACATGTGTCAACATGAGGTACATCATGATGCTATTGCACATTATTTCAGGATACCATCAAAACTGAAATTACTTTAGACATCTTAGTTGAAGATGTTTGAAAGTTAAACTGATCTGACCACAGAAGTAAATGAGAATGTATAGGGCTCAATCAGAGGCTAAAATGATTGCAAGCCACAAAGATAATTAGAAACAGCTTTTCTGCCCTGGAGACGTAATTTTTCTTACAGAAGTTATACCAAGCAGGAGACAGGCTTTCACAGAATAATATGAATATTGTAGACTGACTTTCCCAGGAAATCACTCTCTCTCTCTCGCCTTACCATATTTTGTTGCCATGTTCTGTTCTTTGAATTCATCAGGTCTAACACAGAGTTACAGTGAAATGTACCTTTAAAAATGGTTCCCTTGTGCCACCATCCTCTCTAAAAACCTACCAACATAAGAATCTCATTTATTTAATATAGCGATCTGGAGTCAGAATGAGAGAACTAGTAAGACACAGAAGTCAACTTCCATGAGAATACAGTATAAGAGTCCATGTAGAATAAACCATCTCTCTTCAGATGCGATGCATTACCTCAGCAGCAGAATAACCTCTTCTATAGTCTTTCCCATAGGGATTATGACAATATGACAACAGCTCTTACAGAAAAGAAATTGTGTGGAGACACTTCAAGCAGCAAGGTTTGATTCAGTTAGCAGCCTGTAACTGCTTTTTATTTATTTATTTATTTATTTATTTATTTTCCAGTCTGCAAAGTTTTTCCAAGCTCTGAAACTATCTACTTACACCGTCTTCAGTATTCAGAAGCTAAACATTGCCAATGACTACTCAGCTATGTTACAGTACAGATCTGCTCATGTTCTATGTGGAGTCCCATGCTTGCCAAAGGGACTGCAGTCACACATGAACAACAACAACAATAAAAACACCACCAACAACAACAACAAAAAAGGAGGAATACCATGATGTCAGGAAAAAAAAAAAAGTGTTTTTTTTATCTTTTCAATATTTTCCCCTTCATGCCAGTTTGACTCCAAAAGGAAAGGTTAAAATATTTGTTACTCAAGGAGTTAAATTAGAATCGTGTTTGCTCTTTCTTCACTTCTGACTGTGCAAGGCACTGTGGGACTTGGCAGATCTTAATATATGGCTCTTCTGGGAATTAGAAATGTTCAGAGTGAGATGTTGGCAAAATATTTCCCCATTGTTTTAAGATTTTTTTAATGTACTATGTTGACCGTTCATCCTGTACTAGAAATGAAATCCTTTTTGCAGAAATTGCAGGCATCACCCACTTTTTTTGCTAAGATTCCCTAACATTTTTCTGAAATAAGAGATGCACCTCTTGAAGAAGCCGGCTGGAGAGTGCCAGACACTCCAGTGGGAAATACATATGAATCAGTTCAAAGACCTAAAATAACAGATTCATTACAGTGCATTACTTTCTGACTGTCCTTTTGATTTTCTCAGGTAAATCAACAAGACAGGAGAAAATACAAATGTACCATAACAGAGAGATCATCTACTAATATTTGGAGAAGGGTCAGACCCTGAGATATTTGCTGTCCTCGTGTAAGAAATCAGGGAAAAACACTAGTGCTCAGTGCAGTTCATAGCTCTGTCAAATACATCAGAGAAATCCATTCCATAAGTGTTGTCTGTAGTCAGAGTATTTGTTCAGGAGAAACTGAAGAGTTTGGGGTTCTTTAATGACTTTGCACTAGATGCTTCTTTTTTACTAGTAAGGCAAAATTATGTAGCAAGTTTAAAATTTTTGGAATGACTGGTTCTTTACTTGAACATAATAGCTTAGCCACACGTCTGCTGTCACAAAATTGACATAGGTTCAGAAAGAACACAGCCTATGTTCAGCTAAAGTATTTGTAAACACATCAAAATTATGTGAGCCTTATCTGGACTGGTACTCAGCCAGCTAGCCCCCACCCAGCTCCCAATAATCTCTACACACACGTTACGTATTCCATTGCATCAGTATGTGTGGCAAATATAGAACTGAGGATAATAAGTGTACTGAAGTTCAGTTTTCAGTTTAGAGAAACTGAACTAGCTTCAATACGCTTCATGTATCTCACAGTGAGCCTGAGATTTTCAGAAAAAAAGTAAAAGAATTATTGAATATGTCAATATATTAAAAAAAAAATCTGACAGCATTAAAAATGTAACAACTTTTTTTTTTCATTTTTTTAACATTTTTAATATTCTTTCTTTCTCTCTTCTACTTCCTTTTCATTTTCTCCTCTGTAATCAATAAAAATGAATGACTATATCATTACTTTTTCTTTTTTTATGTAACAAAATGGCTTTGTAAGTGATACAGTATCATTTCTGTAATCCTGTTATAGAACTAAGGGATGAGTTTTTCTTTTTTTTTTTTTTTTCCTTCTATGTGATAATGCTTCCTAGAGAGAGGTGATAACAAGAAAAAAAGAATAAATGTTAGACTTCATTCACTTATTTATGTCTTACATATATTTCAGTGCAGAAGAAAAGGAAACAGAAAATTAGGAAGGACAAGAACAAATAAAAAGAAAAGCACCCAAGTTCTGTATTTTCTTAATATATTTCGAAGGGAAAAAAAATGCAAAATTTTCAACTGGGAACTTAATCTATTAATGTATTCTTTGCATTTAAATGTTTTTCACAGAAACAATATTTTATTAATCATGAAAAACTTACATTTTTTCTTTTTTTTTTTCCAGTTCCAGAATCCACAGAGCTGAAGATCTGTTAATCATATCTTTTCCCAAGTATCTACTGTAAACATGGATATTAAATCTGCAAAATATTCTTGACTTTTAAAAAATGTGGAGGTAGTATAAAAAATAAACCAACACAAAGAAGCTTCGAGAAATAGATAATAATGGTCTCAAGTGAGATTAATCAGATCCATGATTTCTTACCAGTTATCAGGATATTAATTAACCTTGCTTTACTACAGCTGTTTTGAATAGCATGGAAAATACAGATGATAGCTCATCATGAAAACATCCAGGACATTATCTAGAACACTATGTTCAGTTACGTCCTGTTACACATGCGATTCTACTAAAACAGTTGTGTTAGAGATATTTTAATTTCTGAAAAATATGCTTGAAAACACTCGATCAACTTGTTAACTTTTTCCAGTAGGAAATAGTTCTGTTGTCCAAACACTGAATTGCAAGTGTGCCTGCGTACTGCTCTGGGTTAACTTACTTAACATTAACTGAACAGTGTTTATTAGTGATTGGTATGTTACGGGGCAAGGCTGCCTTTTGGACAGACTTCAATGAGCTAGAGGAATGGACCAGTGTGAACCTCACAAAGTTCAAGGGAAAATGACAATTCCTGTATCTGGACCAGAATAACCCGATGCAGCAATCCAAGCTGAAAGTGGCTTTGCAAAAAAGACCTGGATGCTGGACAGCAAATTGAGTACGGGTGTGTAATAGCAGCAGTGTGCCCAAAGAAGCATTTCTGGATTCCTCAGGAAGTCCGAGCTCTGACTACACTTGAGTCAACTCAATTAAATACATCATGTATGTGCACTGGCAGGATCAATGGCAACAGTGCTTTAGGGAAAATCAGAAAACATGATGCCAGAGACTCTGAAAGGTCTGCTTCTATCATGGAGACAGAATGATGAATAACAAAAGTAATTCTGTCTCCTAATGTTATTTCCATAAACACAGGATTATGAAGCTGACAGGTGCCACCAGTTAAATGATACATTTTCTTGTTCTACGTCAGATATTTCAGTGCAATACTACAGTTGGTTTTGAAATTGATATATTTTCTACTTGTCTTGAGATATATGAAGATGATTCCTAAGAGGACATAGATACTTATTTGTATGTTTTATGTGGGCTTCACATCACACTTGAACTTCAACAGTTTCACTTTTATGACTAAGTCACAATATCTTGGGAGGGTATTGGAGTGGCAAGGGGAGATAGCTTGAGAAGACTTTCATAGCCAATCTACTATCCAAAGGTTCTCCCCCATTACCTGTTACTGCTAGGCTGGATTGGCAGTTTTGAAGTTAACAGTACTAACTGCTTCCAGATCTATCTTACATTCCTGTTCTTGCAAGTCTGAGAGATGAAAAAATACCCTGGGATGTCTGGTTGCAGTCAAGCAATATGGGTGTGTCTACGCTGCACAGTGAAGACGACAATCCAAACTGTAAACATCACATAGTGAAACACAGTCCTACATGGAGAAAGTACCTCAGATCCATAAACACTTAAGCTACATGACCATGGCCAAGTGCCAAAGGTAATGAACTTTGATTCTTAACAGATTTCAAAACAGTTTTCAAAACATCTAGCTTTGTGTCACGTTAATGCAGCTTGCCATGGGTCTAAACTAATAGCAGTGCTGACTGGGAGCATATAAAGAGACTCTGTACTTCCTCTGTTATATCTGTAATATCTATCAGCAGGGTTTCTCATGAAGTACAGCACAAGAGTAGTTATGAAAGTCCAGATTGACTTGCCAGCATTTTGGGTGTAAGGGAAACTTTCTTCCCTACCGAAATGGTCAATGTGCAATAGAGTAATAGAACAACTGAAAGAGCTGAAAGGCTTCCTGTGATTGTAACAGGCATTGTATTGAAGATTTTTCAGGCTTCCTTTATTTAAGAGTATACTGGAGGAAATGTATTGGAAGTTTCTATATTTAGAGAATTCTATTCTTAATAAAACTTCCTCTTTTTCCATCCATGTCACTCCTCCAAATGTTATCAGGTGAAAGGGAAAACATTAGTTACAGTGAAATGTCAAAAATAAGAACATACTTAAAATCATAGAATCATAGAATGGTTTGGGTTGGAAGGGCACGTCCCACCAGATCAGGTTGCTCAAAGCCCCATGAAGACTTCCAGGGATGGGGCTTCTCTGGGCAACCTGTTCCAATGAATCAACAGAATTCTCAGAGTAAAGAATTTCTTCCTTACATGTAATCTAAATCCCCTCTCTTTCAGTTTAAAGCCATTCACCCTTGTCCTATCACTACATTCCTGAAAAAGAGTCCCTCCCCAGCTTTTCTGTAGGCCCTTCCTAGGTACTATAAGGTCTCTGTGGAGCCTTCTCTTCTTCATGTTGAACAACCCCAACTCCCTCAGCCCGTCTTCATAGGAGAGGTGCTCCAGCCCTCTGATCATCTTCATGGCCCTCCTCTGTATTCTTCTAATACATACATGTCCTTCTAATGCTGGCGGGGGGGGGGGGGGGGGGTGGCGGAGGGGCAGAGCTGAACACAGTACTCCAGGTGGGGTCTCACAAGACCAGAGCAGAGGGGGAAAATCACCTGCCTTGCCCTTCTGGCCATGCTGCTTTTGATGCAGCCCAGGATATGGCTGGCTTTCTGGGCTGCAAGTGCACATTGCTGGCTCATGCTGAGCTTTTCATCAACGAACACCCTCAGGTCCTTCTCATCAGGGCTGCTCTCAATCCATTTTCTGCCCAGCCTGTGTTTGTGTTTGGGATTGCCCCGACCCAGATGGAGGACTTTGCACTTGGCCTTGTTGAACTTCATGAGGTTTGCACAGGCCCCCCTCTCAGGCCTGTCCAGGTCCCTTTGGATGGCATCCCTTCCCTCCAGTATGTTGACCACACCACACAACTTGGTGTCATCAGCAAAACTGCTGAGGATGCACTTGGTCCCATTGCCCATGTCACCAACAAAGATGTTAAGCAGTGTTAGTCCTAATACTGACCCATGAGGAGCACCACTCGTTACTGATCACCTGGACATTGAGCCGTTGACTTTTTGAATGTGACCATGCAGGCAATTCCTTACCCACTGAGTGGTCCATCCATCAGAACCATGTCTCTCCAATTTAGAGACAAGGATATCATGGGGTACAGTGTCAAATACTTTACACAAGTCCAGGTAGATCACATCAGTTGCTCTTTGCCTCTCCACCAATGCTGCAATCCCATTGTAGAAGGCCACCAGATTTGTCAGGCACAATCTGCCCTTAGTGAAGCTATGCTGGCTGTCACCAATTGCCCCCTTATTTTTCATGTTTTTTAACATAGTTTCCAGGAGGGTTTGCTCTATGATCTTCCTAGGCGTAGAGGTGAGATTGACTGGCCTGTAGTTCCCTGGTCTTCCTTTTTTCCCTTCTTGAAAATGGGGTTCTGTTTCCCCTCTTCCAGTCAGTGGGAACTTCACCAGACTGTCACAACTTCCCAAATATGATGGACAGTGGCTTAGCAACAACACCCACTAGGTCCCTCAGGACAGCAGACGTATCTCATCAGGTCCCATGGACTTGTGCACCTTTAGGTTCCTTAGCTGGTCAGTTTCTGAATGCAAAAACATAGAAATAAAAAAAAAAAAAGGGAAAAAAAAAAAAAAAAAGGAAATTGCAAATTTCCTAAGCTATTCCTCTTTCTTTGACTGGAAGAAAGATAGGAAGATTATAGGTTGGTTGTTTTTTCATTGTTTTGTTGTTTATTTGTTTATTTTAAGAAACTGAAAATAAATTAAAACAAAAAATAACAAACAAACAAACAAAAAATAACACCTAAATTCATTGGAAGGGTTTTTAAAGAGTATAATCTATATAAATGCCAAACAAAAATCCCAAACCAGTACACCTTTAATATAAGTTACAAAATCAAAATTTGGAATTACAATCCGGAATTCCAAATCCATGAACTGATCATCTGAAAGCTCTTTTCAAGAGTGTCTCATAGTTTCTCATAGTAGCTACAAAATGCTTGTAATGTACACTTTATATATCAGCACCACCTAGAGTGCATCACTAGAAATAACTCCAGTAACATAATATTCTTCATAAATTGTGATTGTATTTCAAAGGAACGCTTTCCAGACTTACTCTTTTTCAGTGAGTTCCATTTCAACCATACCTGGTTTACACAATAGAAGAGAGACAGGGAGGCAATATTTTTGTTATTGCAACTAGAAGAGGTGAAGAAAAGTTATTGCAAAATATTTTAGATTCAACTGAACTCTGTAAGTCAGTGTCTATTGCTTCTGTCTTGATCATGAGCAGAAAGTTCCTCAATCAGAATATAGGTAGTGATAACAATGATGACAATGATGATATCCAAAGCAGATCAGAATCCTCTTCATTCTCCTAAATCTGTTTTGATTTCCCTGAGAAATAGGAACAGATTGTTGTGTTTTTCAGTAAACTATTTAGTTGAGAGTTAGAAGGCAGAACCAAGCAAATCAGGTGGGTACGATGTTAATTGCATGCTATTGCGTGTTTATGAAGAAATTCTTATTGCATGTTTTATGCAGTTATGAAACAATTGTTAATGCATGTTTATGAAGTAACTGTTTTTACCTTTATTTCTATTGACAATCTGTTTGCAGCATGTTTGCATCACCTAATATATAAAGTTAATTCCTGTATGCAGTCATAAAGTCATAACAGCAACAAAAGGGTAGAAAATTTATGTTATGGGAATAACACTTGATTTTCCATTGCTTTCCAAGGGAAAATGATATAAAGCTTTCTCCATTATTTATTTACATTCATTTTTTTCCACTGCAGATGAATAGGAGCTAGTTTGCCATTGTACTATTCCAGTTTGATACTGTAAAAATTTAATGCAAAATGAGTAGAGATATAACAGTATATGCCTTGAACAACTCAGTAGGGAAGTGGGCTCTTAATCTGGAGGTGATGTTCTTCTCCACGCTTTGTGACTGTAGCAGTTAATTTGTTAATTCTGGCAATGTTCAGAAATGCTCAAACAATTACTTTTCAAATCCACTGAAATCCATAAGAGCATAGTACTTGCCTATGGTTCTGGTAAACAGACACCTGGTGTAGATAGAGCACTTCTGCAGCTGTTTATTTTCATTTTTTAAATAAACGTTGTTAGTACAGCTGCATAAAGATGCTATTATGGTCTATATTAAAGAGTAAAAAAAAGTAGGAATATAAGCTTAACAAAATAGAGCATTTTCTTCCTTTGCAGATGTATATGCAAAAAATCAGCTGTTGGTAAGTACTGGTTATTCATTTCTGGCAAAGCAATGCAAGGAGACTGAAAATAGGGCTTCTTGCTCCACTGACTGAGAAGCATAAGACAAACAAGCACATCTTCAGATCTTTACTGCAATGTGTGGTCTTTTTACGAGATGACACTCACTAGTAAATGGGACTGGGACAGCAAAGGGCCTGTCTTTTCTCAGAAGACAGCACTCTCCTGCTCATATGGAGCACAACTCATTAACAATGCTTCTCATCTTTATTCCTCTCCCTCCCACCTTTGTGACCCAGTGCTAGTTGCCTTCTTGTTAAATCTGGGGTCCTGCTGTTGGAAAGTTTCTATTCTATAGGAAGGATGCGTGAAATACTTTGCTTCAGGTCCTCTTCCTCATTTTTCTTCTGGCTGGAAAATACATCTAACATCACTCAAACTGACCTGTAAGCTTATACCTCTCTTAAACATTGTTTCTGGGCTAAACCTTCTAAAGCCTACACATTGGAAAGTTAGAGCATTATTGACCATTGCTAGTCAATAATTGTAAAATAGTAATTTTATACAGTAATTTTATAAGTAATTTTATAATTTTATACAAGTTTCTATATTTAATGTAATTGAAATACTGTGCAAAGTGAATAAGTATAACATTACAATTATTAATAGTATTGCAAACGACCATTTTCAATCTTTTAGTCCTGATGGTAATTCTACTCTTACCCACTGCAACCAGGTGTGGATTACAAAATATATTTTCTCAGTATACTGCTGGCAGCACATACCAAGTAATGTGCCCACTATATTACATAAAATATTTCTATATTGCTATTGCATTGTGAAGAAACTAAGACAAAATAATTACATCAGTAAGGAGAATCTGACCTCTTTCCCGTCTTACACAAAGAAAGTGTGGTACTTTCAGCTGAAACTGATAGTAAAATCATAAAGAAATGGAAAAGGACTGTGGCAGTTATTAAGGAATTACCACGGAAAAGTATAACAAAGCTGTTACAAACTGCATTGAAGTACTTATTATCATTACAAGAAAACAAATGAACTTGCCATAATATGAAAATGTATCAAACATTCTGCAAGATAATTAATAATTCAAAAAAAAAATGTCTTCAATACAAATCCAAATTAGGTTAGTTTTAAATAAAGAATACTGAAATTTAGGGTTATAACCACTGAGAAAGATGAAAAATAAATTATTGAAATGCTTCAAAGACATATAAACCTTTCTTGGCTTCAAAACATAAGCACTTATTCACATTTTTTTTTCCTTTAGCTGAATTATTTCTGTTTTTATTGTTTCAAGACATTCTTCATATTTCTTTAAAATGTGTGAGGCTGGACACTGTCTGGCCATGGATAAAGAACTATCTAGACCTTGATTTTGCTTTTGAATAGATCATTTTAGTTCTTTGACATCATAACAGTACACTTCATGTCCCTATGTAAATCCTTGACTGTAGCATCTCCGGATCATATGACATGTGAGAAGGAACTATTTGATTTGAAGGCTGAACACAGAGGTGTTCAGGATTCTTAGATTTCCTCAAAGCACAGTCTGTTGTCCTGAATTAAACAACTAGTCTACATAGAAGTAAATCAGTTGGCACAAAGAGAGGATTGTGACCACCTCAAGATGGGCAGTGGAGCCAGTTCTGAGAGCAAGGAGTCAGCCAGGAGATCCAGAGAGCTGGAAAAGAAACTCCAGGAAGATGCAGAGAGGGAAGCCAGGACAGTCAAACTACTCCTGTTGGGTAAATAGAATAAAAATTGTTGATAATATTTTTCCAATGAGGTGTTATTTTGCTCTACAATTACATTTCAGAACAGTGGATTTCCCTGCCTTTACTATTTTACTCACAGAAAATAGTCCTGCAGCACATATATAAAGTGTTTTCTGGTTGTGGACACACATGAAGCAAGCAATTAAGACATGTGGAATGAGCTGAAAATGACTATGTAACTAAATGGATTCAATTTTAAATTTTACAAATCCTTGAGCATAGAAAGGTTTGAGAAATGAGAACCTACTGTTAGAATAACTGTTCTGATGTTTACATATGCAGAAAGTAGAACAGATTTTTTTACGATTCTATATGCATTCATTTGCAGGAGGATTAAGTTAGATAATTGGTTAAGTAGAAAATTCCCAGGTGCCACCAGATATTGAAATAGAAATTGCTTATTTTCCAAACCATTGCACTTCATTCTTTTACATAAAAACTTATGTGGTGAGTGTTTTTTGTTTGTTTCTTTCTTTCTTTGTTTTTATGTATAAAAATGATACTGTAAATAGAAGAACAGAACGTAGTGAAATGAGTAGAGATGAATATTCTCACAGACTACTACTTCTAATCCACATTATGAACAATTTATTCACAGTGTGTGTAATAGCAAATGAAAGATGATATTTTTCTTGATGCAGCTTTATTTTTTTTTCCCCATGTTACTGCTTAGCCTGCTAGAAATATCCAAGAGCACAATAACACTACTAGTATCTTAATACCTTTCTTCTACTATTATACTATGAGAGTTTACATTGGTTATACCAAATGAATAGAAAAATAGCCTCTTATCATTCATTTTTTTCTAATTTTTTTTTCATTGTAACCACAAGGTTTACAAATGCTGTTAAACTGAGATTTATTCAGCCTGAGCTAGATCTCTCACATAAAGTAAATCAGATTAATTCTATTTGTATCTTATGCAAAATATCTATTTATGCCTGCTGAGAATCTGTCCATTATAAATAATAAATACAGGAAAAAGACCAGCATGCAGGTTTCTCAAATGATTACAGGAAAATAACAGTTTGACACAGTTTAAGTACTATCAGTATTCAGATTGCAATTTACAAAGTTTTAGAAATCAGTAGAGAATATGAAGATTTTCTGTGCTACATTAATAGAAATTATTGCTCCTGCTGAGACAACCTTAAGTTGGTGAAAAAGACAATAATATTTTCATTTAAACTTTCATAAAGTTTCAATAATTTCTATATATTCTTAAGAAAATAAACTGGCAAATTGAGTTAGAACCAGAGTCCGTCTTTCCAGAATCCTGTCTCTGACCAAAACTGATCCATGAGGAAGATGTAAGAAAACCTTTAAGAGGAATTTAGAGAATAAAGAGAAATTTATGAGATAAGCAGTTTGATGATATACTTTTATCTTCAAACCTTCATGTCCTAGCTCTCATACTGCAGGTTGTCTTACACCAGGACACAAAATAAATCACTCCTCCCAGAAAATATGTATGTATTTAGTATTTAGAGCATTAACTTAGAATGTTTCCCAATGGATAAAATTAATCTTTTTCTGACACTATTAGTATCTCAGTCTTAAGATACTTTTAGTAAAATGTTTTGAGATGAATTGCAAGCTACATGAAAAAGATTTCTATTTAGTTTAACTTTAGCATATTTCAGCCTCATCAACTATTCAAACTCTCTTTTCATGAAACAAGACAATCACCAAAACTTGATGAACTCTTCTCTATAGCATATATTTCTATTTTATCTGCTTTTATTCAAGCTATGTCAGTGGGTGGTGTTTTGGAAAGCTTTTCTCCTAGGGTACTTATGATATAGAACACAAGGAACCAAACAAAAAATGTTACAGGGAAAAAAAAATAAAATTAATTTATTTCTTCTTTAAAAAAAAAAAAAGAGGTGAATAAAGTCTGTTTTGAACTTAGTACACAGCTAGAGTGAAAGTGTTTGTTCAACATTTGGAATCACAGCTGCTGAAGCAATGTGTATATGGGGCATCATATAGATCTTTCTACGGTCAACCAGTGAAATGGCCAGGTAGGACAAAATAAATCCACTATCCAGATCTGGGTTCAAGGCTGGATTATTTTATTTTATTTAAGATTTTAGATTATTCTGATATTTCTATACCTCCAAGGTGATCTCAGAAAATGATTCAGTTCTTACACTTCATAATTTAAGGGTACCACCATTCGAACTGATAAGACTAGTCTTATCCTAGCCCTAGATTTCTGTTCATTTTGACCACACATTGCCTCTATGTTATGGTCCAGGTATCACCATTGTTTATTTTGCAGTAGGCAGACTGGCATATATATATATATTTGGAAAAAGGTTGTACATATATTTCATATGTTTTTCAGTGTCATCACTATTGCTGTTACCTTTAAAATGTGAAGAAGGGGAAAAAAACAAACAAACAAACAAACAAACAAAAAGCATTCTGACCATTTCCTGAGAGGAGTTTTTAATATCTAGTCTGGTCTGTCTGTGTCCTCCAACAGGTCACTTTACAAAAATTAAATTATATACAGAAACTAAAGACACCACATTACCACATTTCTTTACATTAAGTTCCATGACCTAGGCAAACACTTTCTTGGTACAGAGCTGATAATTTGTAGTTTATAGAACATGCACAAGGAGAGGAGGAAAACAATGTCCCTTCCTCATTTTCTTCAGAAGTTGCCCCAGAGCCAGGAAGGTTCAGACCTTTGTGCTAGGTGCTCCTGTGCTGTCAAGGTCATCCTTCTCCAGAAATCTAGTCCTTGAATATTTATACTTCCAAAATTCATATCTTTTTATGAGTCTGGAACAAACTCCAGCGTGAAAATATTATTTCTTTTGTATCAGGTGATAAATACAGCCACATCTTGTATGTACTTTGTAGGAGGCCAGCCTACAGGTAAAGTACAATGCACATTTGAAACGCCACCAGAACAGCTGATGCTCACAGTACTGTAGGAACAATGACATTTCATAGAAATAAGAACTTCAGTTTAGATAATCATTACAACTTTTAACTTTAGTAATTGATGACCTCATTGTATGCAGTTTCCAGTGGCAGATTACAACTCACCCACATCAGAGCTGGTCACCCCCATCTCACTGAGAAAAACTCATTTTTAGAATATCTAATTTAATTTAAGCACCTACTTCAGGGTGACCAAAATTGAAGCAATATGTTTTTTTTTAGTTTTAGAAGAAAATATTTTTCTCCACTGTCTCTAACGGGTACCTGATAGTGAGTCTGAACATAGAGGTTTGCAGTGTAGACATTTAAAATCCATTAAATGAGTCAAATCCAGTTCAATTGCCATAGTTATGAGGCAAGGCTTAAATTATTGCTATTAACACCTTCACTGAAAACAAAGACGTTGAAAGTAAAGACAGCTGAATAACCCCGCTGACTGAAAGGCAGTGGTGTGGTTTTTGTTTTGTTTTGTTTGTTTTATTTTTGTTTGTTTGTTTGTTTGTTTCTGGAGGAGCAGGGGAGAAACTTAAGGACCTTATTCTCTCAAGAGGGCACAGGGTTAATAAAGCACCTGTTTTGTTTTGTTTTTTTTTTCTAGTTTGTCTCTCCTGTGGAGAAAGTAAGTTCAGTTTGGTAAGAGGACTGGAAAGATATGATTTCCAGCCTACTTCAATGTTTCCAGAGGTTTCACACCTCTGCATGAGCCTTGTTGATGGCACTCAGAGCTTAGGGTTTTGTTTTATTTTTTCAAGTATTACATGAGAGTCAGTTGTGGCAAGTTTCAAAATATTCAGGCAGCAGTATTTTTTTTTTTTTTTTACCTGTCCTTATGGAAAATTTCCTAAATTAAACCTTTATTATCACATAAATAATAACTGTAAAGAGATAATAGCTATTTTTTCTGATACACAAAGCAATGCAATATATTAAACAAACAAACAAACAAACAACTTCTTTTATGACTCAACAGATGTTAATTGTGAACGGGACTTGTGCTCTCCCCTGTATCCACAAATATTCAAACAAATCTTAATGTCTTCATTAATGATCTGGACAATGACACAGAGTATACCCTCAGCAATATTTTTTATGACACAAAAACTGAGGTGAGTGGCTGATATACCATTGGGTTGTGCTACCTTCCAGTGGGACTTGGACAGATGGAAAAATGGCCTGATAGGAGCCTCATGAGGTTCAAGACGAAGAAATGCAGAATCCTGCACTGGGAGAGGAACAACTCCAGGCTCGAGTATATGTTGAGGGTCACCAAGGTGGAAAGCAGAAAAGGACCTTGGGGGTCCTGGTGGGCACCACGTTGAACATAAGTCAGCAATGAGCCCTTGCTGCAAAAGCTAACCATATCCTGGACTGCATTAGGCAGAGTATTGGCAGCAGGTTGAGGGAGGTGATGCTTCTGCTCTACTTAGCACTGATACGACCACATCTGGAGTACTGTGTCCAGTTCTAGGCCCTCCAGTACAGAAGAGATCTGAGCATACTGAAAGGAGTTCAACATATGGCCACCACGATGGTGAAGGGACTGGAGCACCCCTACTCTAAGGAAAGGCTGAGGGACCTGGGACTGTTCAGCATGGAGAAGAGGAGGCTCAGGGGATCTTATCAATGTGGATAAATACCTGAAGGGAGGGTGCAAAGCGGACAGAGCCACACTCTTTTCAGTGGTGCCCAGGGACAGGACAAGAGGCAATGGGCACAGACTAGAACACAAGAGGTTCCTCCTGAACGTCAGGAAGCACTTCGGTGCTGTGTAAGTGACAGAGTACTGGCACAGGTTGCCCAGAGAGGTTGTGTGGTCTCCCTCCTTGGAGATCTTCAAAAGCCATTTGGATATGGTCCTGGGTAACCAGTTCTGCATGGCCTTGCTTGACCAGGGACAAGATGGCCTCCAAATGTCTATTCCAATCTCAACCATGTTGTGATTCTGTGAAATTCTGCTTGGGAAAGTAGTGGAGTCAAGTTACAGCTGAGGTCTTGCGTTCTGCTCTCCTTTGAATTCAATCAGTTCTCACTGACTTTCAAGGCACCTCCAGTTTTTTTCTCTGTTCCTGCTCTGTCTATAGACCTTTGTAGTCTGTACTGTAGAGGCTGGGCCATCCCATAGCAGAGGGGCAATTCAAGTGATGTCTCTGGGTGTGGCTCCTTTGCAGATCCTTGCCTGCAGCTATGCCACGCTCACTGCACTTCTCGAGGCTTCTCTGAAGCCTCAATGTGTCCTGAAACAGAAATGGCGTGGATGTTGGGAAGTCGAGTTGAAAATACCCCAACCAAGATGAGAGGCAGTTTACGGTCTGCCGAACTGCCCTTCGTCCAGCACAGTGCTGAAGGTGGATGTAGCATGCCCTGGTACACTGTGAAATAATTTTCATCTCTCAGGAACTGGCCCAGAATTCCAGGCACTAACAGAGATTTCCGTGCCTTTATTTTCCATGCCTTTATCCACCTCAAGGAAACTTGGCGTACAAATAAAGATATGGAAATCGAAGGTAAATTTGAATAAAAACTAGATCATAAGAACGTGAAATGCAAAATACAGGCTATAGCATGTTTTATGAGGTCCCTGTCAGGCAGAGACACAAATCTTCACAGAGACAGAGAATAGTTTAAAAGCCAATTAAACTTTCCAAGCTTTAGAACAAGACTGACTTTGGCCTAAACTCCAGTCTTTTATGCAGAAAATTTGGGCTAGATTATAATTTCCCTCTTCACTGCCTCCTAAAGTGAAGCTGCCCTCAGCTCCCCCTTCAGTCTTGCGAGGGCTTCCATGGTTCTTTTGCTGCCATTTGCATGAGCAGGATTCTGTGGTGGTTAGAAATGCAGCTGTGGCCCTGCTCTCCTGTCCTAAGGGCTCGGGCCAGAAAAGCAGGCTGCACAGGAGGGGGAAGAAAGAAGGGAAGCAGGTGCAAAGTAAATTGTTTCTGACTTGTTTCCTGTAGTACAACTGCTGCTATGATTAACACAATACTCCAGAGAGAAGCCAAAGTCTATGAGTCATCTGTTGTTTAGATAAAGGCATTACTGGGTCATAAATTAGAGATGAGCAGAGGTAGAGAAATACACCCATAAGAGATAAATTATGATTCCTACTCTATTTTAACCTTGTCTTCCAAATCTGGAAGAGAGGTTCATTTCTGTATTATGCTTCCTGGCATCTTTCCATGAGGTGGATGCAGGAATTCCCAGAACTGTTTGCTCTCTTCCCTACAAAAAAAGTTTAGCAATGCTGCTTCCCTGGCAGGGCTTTACCAAGTTCTTCAGAGGGGAACTGAGGGGATAAAAAGTGATCTAAAGCAAATTTGCATTTTGTCCAAACTGTGGCAGATGGCAGCATCAGCTCATTTTGCATGGGCTTGATGTTTTCCTCTCGCACTTTCTGCCATTCACATTGTGAGCTTCAGAAAATGTTTTGCATATGGTTTGCTGTCTGTTGTGATTCAATTGAGTAAATTAATCTCTGTCATTTAAATGTTATTAGCTTTACAAAATCTGTTTGGAAAGTCTGTAATCTGTTCCATTCACTGAGGGGCCATCAGTTAGAATAGCTATGCCTCAGGTTTCCTCTTTTGCCAAAAGTATTCAGTAAGGTAAATGATAATCTGCAAAAATCAGAGCAGAGATGAGTCTTGTCCCATGGATTCATACACAGAAGTTAAATCTTCTTTGCAGGTTCTTTTAAAATCTAGCTCGTGTTTGGCAGGTGTGGCCAAGCCCTGCTCCTCACCAGTCTCACTGATAGAAGTTAAAAGGGTTAAACTCATACTGATTTGCAATGGAAAGTCTTGTGTTGTGATTATTCACTTTGCATGTGATAAGAAGGCCAAATTAATCTGACTAAACTGACCTAAACTAAGACCTAGTTCTGCAAATTGCCTGTACAACCAAATGCCTATATCTCCCTGACAGCAATGGGAATTTATTGGAAATTCATTCCCTAGCTGTATCTGCTGCAAGGCTCTGCAGATTTCCCACTTCCAGCGGAAGACCATGGGGCAGAGGAAGTGGCAATATACCGGTATCAAGACATTTGCTCATGTGCTGCCTCTGCTTCATGAGCTAAACCACATAGACATTCTGCTTTTCCACTTGTTTAAATATGCTAGGTGGTCTGGCTTACAAAGTCAGCATAGACACTAGATGAAATCAAAATATGACCAATATCTCTTTGATAATTAGAAGCTGTATTTTTCTTAGTTGACTGCACTTTCCTCTCTTTTCAAATTCCCTTCCCTCTTTTAGAATTTATATTTTCACCAAGATTTCATTCTTTTTAAGTCTGAATGGACACTAGGCAGGTTTACAGTTAGTGAAATGGGGATCTGAACCATCTGTATGTCTCTTCATAAATACCAAATTCTGTTCTAGAGAGTTATTTTTAATATTTGCTACTTATTGATGTATCAATCATATCTTCTGAACATTCCCCCTCTGCAGGTGCTGGAGAGTCAGGAAAGAGCACTATTGTAAAGCAAATGAAGTAAGTACATGAATATTCATATCAGTTGTTGAATATGGTATTTGTAGCATAAGCTATCTAACATCTTATTGCAATATTTATGTTATTTGAATAAAATGCAAAGAAACATCATTAAAATCAAGTCCTCATTCAGGCACATAAACAAAAATACAAAGTGACTAAGACACACAGCTGTATTGTCTAATCAAATCATGCACCTGTCCGACCCTTTACTGAAGCTTCCTCTTTGGCTTCAGTGGGAGTTGCGGTACTGTGGTGAGACCATATAAGATAACAGGCCATAGCACATCCACCTAGCCTAGTATCTCATATCCTGAAGTAGCTACTGGAGGATGTTTCCAGAAAATTATCAGATCACACATGCAAACACACTGTAATACTTTCACCAAATACCCTGCCAATATCTGGTGATCTGTTATTCAGGGACCATCCTGAACCAGAGAAACAGAGATGGTATCAGTATGGTAAATAGTCCCCAGTTAATTCATGTCAGTTTTCTCCTGAATCTCTTTTGAACCAATGTTAACTAATAACACCCTCATCTCCCTTTGTTCAATTTTAATTTTGTCCACATCATTGTCATTCAATTTCACTGTATTGCAAGTGAAAATATTAAAGTATTCACATTATGTAACTGTAGTGTCAAGACTTTTTTTTTTTTCCTTCCTTCAAACTGGGTTCTGTAGGTCATTCTTGGTCCTGGGAAAATAAAATAAATAAAAATAAAATAAAACAGGAACTGCAAAACTTTAAAATATGATCCCACTTTGTAAGCACTAGTATCTTGGTTTAAAAAAAAAAAAAAAAAGTGTTTTACTAAATCAGTAATATTATTTCTAATATAAGTTCTCCTAAATATTTTATACCTTCACCTATGTATTTCAAAGAGTGAAGTAAAAAATGTCATATCATAAAAGTAATTTTCTACTACATAAGCAGCTTATTTTCTAACAAGACAGATTCAGTACTATCCATCAAATATTTCTCTATTTTTTGGTTTGATTGTTTGTTTTGTTCCAGTTCAGTGGTGGATAACTTTATTTCTCTTTTGAGTTTCAATCAGGAGATATCCACTACACAGTAAACGATTGAAATGTATTTTGCTGAAAGCTTCACCAAGTATGAGCAGATTAGATATGTTCCTCTGAATTAAACACTATAAGAAGGCTGATAACCCTAAACAACTTCAAGGAGGGAGCAGGAAGTGGCAAAGCTGAGTTATCTTTAAAGCCACGTGTATACATGAGCTGTCAACCTGAGCACAAATGTGAATTGTTTTCCCAGGAAAATGTTAAAGAAAATTATCACTTTTCATACAAAATGTCAACTTTATGTCATAACCAGTTTTTTTTTTCTAAAAAGGGAAATTAGACAGTAAAAAAGAAATATCTATATTTTTTTCAGTGAAGTATAACATTTTCCAGAGAAGACTGATAAAAATACAAATTCACACTAAAATCAGGGTTATTTTACTCCTATTACTATAATTTTCTAATTCATAAACCTCATTCTTTCCAGACTGAAGATTTCAATCAAAGTTGAATCCTTCCACTTAGCTTTGCACAATGTCTTGTGATGCTCCAAATATAGATATGGTGCAAGGCCTAAAAAGGCTAGGATGTTTAAGAGGGACAACTAAAAAAAAATAAATAAATCTGGAGCTCTGTGCTTCTGACTATCTCAATTCCAATGTGTGAGCTAATTTGTTTAATCCAAGCTGAGTATTTCTCTGCTATGCCTTGAATTAGAAGTATAAATCTACTTTATAACACTCAGAATTGTAGAAGTTCGGGAAATAAAAAGCAAGAAACAAAATATTTGGTAATTCATCAAGCCAGTAGAGACTAAATCAAAGCCTCCTGCCTGAACTTTTTCCTCCAATAAAAACATATTCTAGGTATTATGACTGGTAAAACAACTCACAGCTTTAGCATCCTCCACTTATTTACAGGTTGGATTTGTTTGTTTGTTTATTTTGTTGGTTTTTTTTCTTTTCCAAGGAGTGTTAGAGAACTAAATTTTCCATTTGATAGAAAGCTCCTTCTAACCACACAAGATGTTAGCCTGTTTTACAATCCGCTCTTAAGAATGACCAATGTTTAATAAATGTAGCAAAATTCACTACTGATTTAACAGGCTGGCTAGCATCTCTTCTGCCAGAAGACATAAATATATATTTTTTTAAAAAAGGGGGTTAGAGAGTGGCACAAAAAAGCCTTGAGCAAAAACAAATTTTGTTCTGTAATTACAGAATCTAGTTTTATTTCAGGATCTTATATGTTCTTCCTCTCTTTGTTCTTCAAAGGGAAAACATGAAAACAACATATACAATAGTCATCTAGGGACTACATTAAGGCTTTATCTTTACTCTTAACCCCGATTTTCCAGCCACAGGCAAAAAGCTTATCTTCTCCACATACCCTGTTTTGGACACTGCTGTAAGACACTCAAAGTAGTCAAACAAAGCTCATGTTCTTCATGGGGTAACCACACTGTCCGTCTATTCAAGTACATCACATCTTGTCATGGTTTGCTATATAAGAAGTTCTGGCTGAATATAAGAGGACTCTTCTGTACAGTGAGGGTGACCGAGCACTGGAACAAGTTGCCCAGAGAGGTTGTGGACTCTCCTTCTCTGGAGATATTCAAAACCCACTTGGATGCCATCCTGTGCAATATGTTCTAGGTGATCGGAGTAAATATATCTCCCCTCTCAATAAGTCTTCCTATTTCATTTAAATCACCATTTTGACATAGGGATGCACGGATACCTCAGGTGCTGGTAGAAAAATGTCCACCAGTATGCCAGCCTGCATAACACAGCTCCTCTTTATTTTTCTTACAATTTTAGTAGGATTCCTTTGAATCTTGTAGATTAGTGCTGAAATCAACATTTAAAAAAAAAAAAATGAAATAGAGTTTATAGATTTGCCTGTTCAAAAAGTGGTTGTGAAAACACTTAAGAGAACTGTTTTCTCTTACAATGCTACAGATGCAAGTACAGAACTTTTGAATTCTGTGCTGTCCATATGTTACGATTCTTGACATGTTATGATTCTTGAGCATTCATTTATGATCTAGCTTGTGTGTGTGCAAGTGAACTATTTTCTGACAGGACTGACTTCTCCCCTTGCAGGGAAAGTGTCCCCAAGACACACACCTGTACTCATTCTGGGCTAGACTGTCAGATTCTTTCATATCACCCATTTTGGCTTGTATAGCTCTGTTAAGACTGTATCTCTGGCAAGGTTGGGGGGTTGGTGTAGGAATTAGTTATTTAATAACCTGGCCTTCACCTCTGAAGAACTGAAGTGAGGAAGAATAGTGTTGGTTCTAGAAGTAGCCAAAGCAGCTTGCTGTCTGCTCACTGAGAGTACGCTACACCAAAATAGATGAAGTTTTCATTCTTTCCACAACTAGTGGAAAAAGATCTCTCTCGGAGCCATGATCCAATCTGCACACTGATCTCAGAGAACTTTAACCCTATGCCACACTTCAGTTAGGGAAGATTATGAAATTACAGTCCCTCTCTCAGAATCAGATTAATTGAATTTGACTGTTAAGATTCTTTGACCTTTGGAATACGAGCAAAATCCTCTTGAGTAATAGTTATCTCCCCAAAGTCTACAGAAAATAATAACATCTTTCATGAATTAGAAGTTTTAATCGATGTACAAAGAAATATTAAAGACTGCATTTTCTGTTGAGAAAGTACCTCACAGTGTAGAAATATAATTACATTATTGTTTTCCATTCTAGATAAGACTCAGGTTAAAAATGAGAGTTACTAAACAAGCAATGTGAGATCCCAGTTCTAATATTATAGACTGTAATGATACAATATTTGAGGCATAAGTCCAGCTATGCATCTTGCCCTGTAACCACAGGAATGGGCTGGGGACCTGTTTTGGACCCATGCAACATTACCTTATGTTGACTCACAGGTGAAAAGAAAAGTACGTATTCAGCCAGACTGGGAAAAAAAAAAAAAAAAGTAGCTTTTTATTGTCACAGAAACTGCTGCTATCCCATTCCACCAGAACAGGCAGATCAAGTATAGACAGATGCTTTTCCAAGGGCCAGAGAGATTCAGTTCTTTTTCATGCAGAGCACAAAAGTATCTGGTTCAACTTTTATTATTTGTCTTTTTAATGCATCCCAAACAATTTTATTTTATTTTTTTTCTATTTTTGCACCAGGATCATCCATAAAGATGGTTTCACATACCAGGAACGCATGGAGTTCAGACCTGTCATTTACAGTAACGCAGTGCAGTCTATCCTGTCTATCGTGAAAGCACTGACTAAGTTAGGGATCAATTATGAAAACCCAGCTAGAATTGTGAGTATGATGTTCTTTCTCTTGAAATAGGCATTAATATATATATATATATATAAAAATATATAAATGTAGTAGTAGAGACTAATAGAACAAAGCAAGAGAGTTCAGTATTTGCTTTATGATAGTAAAAACTAAGTACTGTTTGGATTACAGATGTGATAAGATATCCTTACTTATTTTCATTTTCTGAAGACTGATGCCTGAGGTCTGAACTTTGCATAAACTGTCATTTACTCTACTACAAAAGAAATGTTCAAATCTTATGTCAAAAAACATAAGAAAAAAAAAAAGAAAACCTTTTCTTGGCTGCTTAGTCATTTATTCAACGGTATTAGAAATGTGATAAAAATTTCCTTTTTAAGAATAAATCTTGGGGCTCAGCCATGTAAGGAAAGGTCATATAGATGTGTTTGGAATATTTCAGTTTTATCTTGCTCCTGGGGCAGAGAACTCCTCATTGTGCAGAAGGAGTACTGCAGAGAAGTGGAGTTTGACCTTCCTGGCATGGTTAACTGTCCTATACACAAGTGTGAAGAGCAGCACTTCTCTTTCTACAACTTCCTTAAGCAGCTCATAACACTGATTCCAGCACCTTGCAGACTTTACCAAGAGGCTAGAGAAGACAAGAGGAGGCTGAGGGGAGGCCTCATGGCGGCCTACAGCTTCCTTATGAGGGGAGCGGAGGGGCAGGCGCTGAGCTCTGCTCTCTGGGGACAGCGACAGGACCCGAGGGAACGGCATGGAGCTGGGACAGGGGAGGACCAGGCTGGGGGTTAGGGAAAGGTTCTGCACCCAGGGGTGGTCGGGCACTGGGACAGGCTCCCCAGGGCATTAGTAACAGCACTGAGCCTGCCAGAGTTCAAGAAGCATTTGGACAGTGCTCTCAGGCACATGGTCTGATTTTTGGATGGTGCTGTGTGGAGCCAGGAGTTGGACTCTATGATCCCTGAGGCTCCCTTCCAACTCAGATTATCCCATGATTTTATGATTCCATGAAGTAAGATTAATGCAGTCATCAGCGAGTAGTTTTTTATCAGAAGTTTAATCAGGAAGACTAAATAATTGAGGAAACTCAGTCCCTTCTTTTGTGCCCAAGAGCAAAGGCACATTTGAGAGATGCCATACTTCTCCTCAGTATATATGTTCCAAATCAGGAAATTTTTGTTTTCATTTGACAGGTAAACTGACAGTGCCTCCTCATTTACAGTAAGAAGACCTGCAATCTTCTGGTAATCATGCAGAATTTTCAGGGAAATAATTAAAGGGAAAACACATACCTTTCTTCTCAGTGTGATGATTTGCTTGTAATTCAGATCTTGCTGAGAATTTCTCAAAGGCCCATCAGAATATCAACTGGTTCCAGTTTTGGCAAATTCTCCATATTCCCTAGGGGTTCATCTTAGAGGGAATTATAGCTACTTATCTGAAATCAGATCTCCTTCTTACAGAAGACTATATCTCATTACATTGATATGTAATACTTTGATCTAAAAAACGATAAACAAATGCTTCAGAGGTAACTAAAGGACATACAGTCAGCTGACAAAATAAAAACTAAATGTTTCTTCCTGCATTCTTTTAAGAGTCCATGTCCACTAATCATGCAAACAAATGTAAAAGTGCCCAAAAACACCACACAGAAAACAGGCCCATATGAATATGCTGCAGCTTGGCCGTCTCAGTTGCAATAGGCCCACATACTGCATAAGGATCCATGCCCCAGTCTGCACACCCTAAGACAGCTGAACCTTGCAGAACCCAGCCAGCTAGTTCTGGCTCACCCTTCAGTATCTACTGCCAGGTCCAGACTCTGTTTTCCACTTATACTTTAGATATGTTCAGCCCATGTCCCAGTAGTTCAGCTTATTTTCCCAGCTTTACCAAACTTTCTAAGTTTATATATATTCACTCATCATTCTTCCATAGGGATATATTCACAAAATACAAAAGTAGGGAATACAAGCATAGCAACTTAATTTATTTAGCCACAGGCATCATAAAATCATTGAAAAATACAGTTTGGAAGGGATCTCCTGAGGTCACTCTGCTCCATCCTCCTGATAAAATCAGGACCAAATAAATTGTTATTCAGGGTTGTTCCAGTCAAGTTTCAATATCTCAAAGGATGAGGATTTCTTCACATGACAGACTCTCTGGGCCCCTGCTCCAGTGTTTGAAATGCTTCTCTGAATTTCACAAGGTTCCTCTGTGTTCATATTTCCTGTCTGCCTGCTTCCCTCTCCTGTGTGTCCACTACCTCCAATTTTGTATTTTCCACAAAATTTCTGAGAGTGCATTCCAACCCACCATCCAGGTCCTAAACAAAGAAAGGGCCCAAGTATCAGCTCCTGAGGCATGCCACTATTGTATTGCTACAAGTTGGACTCAGTACTGCTGATAACCATCCTTTGAGCCCTAAGATCTAACGAATTTTCCACCAATGTTATTGCCCACTTATTCAGTTCAATGTGGTTATAAAAGTATTACGGGCAAAGATGTCAAAGGCCTTGCTAAAGCCAAGATACATACCATCCTCTACTTTCCCTCTTCTTCACAAACTAAATCTCACTGTAGAAGGCAATCAAGATAGTTGTGTGAAATTTGCCTTTGGTAAATCCACGCTGGCTGTTCCAAACCACTGTGTCTAAAATGATATCAAAGACATAAGTGACTGAAAAGAAAGAGAACTTCTTTGGTTTCATATGAGATAAGTGCTTGATCCTTAGAGAGTCCGTAGAGTCATCCAGGCCTTACTTCAACCTCTTTTTACCAAGATTTTTTTTTTTTTTTTACTCAGAACAAATAAATAGTTACAGAGATTAATATTAGCTACTTATTATTAACCTATAAAACTTCTTATCCAGTGTCCAAGCTGAGGATTCCATGGAATTTCCTGTTCTTGCATGGAGAGGCCATTGTTTCAGGAGTTGACCATGAAACAGCTTCTCAGAAATAAACATATACCAAGTATTGACTACTCCTAAAGGACGACTGCTGTAATCCACATTGTAAGCAGCAGTATGAAGATTGCTGTTGAAAATTAAACTAATATGAAGATCAAATTTTCAACAAGAAAACTACAGCATGATTGGAAGCCCATAAGAAAAAAAAATCAGAGTTGCTAGTTTGACAAATATCCATGTGTGGATTACTAACATGAAAAAGTGATATATTTTTCTTTTCTCCTTTGCATGCATTTACTTTAACAAAATTAAAAAAAAAAAAAAAAAGGAACACAGCAACCAGGTTATAAAACTTCTTCCAAAAATCTATGCCAGTTTCATAGAAATTTTGTTCAAGTAATTTCACAGCTTGGGGAACCAGGAACTGAAATCTTCTGTTAAGTAGCACTTTATTTCTTAGCATCATATACAATCAAATGCAGAAAACTGCAGGTATGTTAAGTTTACCACAGATAGCACAGGAAGACCACACTTACTTTCATTGACATTGGAATAATAGGCCTCTAGGAATATAAAATATTTGCAGTGCCTACCTTCTTTCCCCACCCTGATCACAGAAGAGCAACCTGGATGTGAGTTTTAAAGAATCATCTAATTTCAATTGTATTTGCTTTAGCAAATTTCCTCTTCTTCCAAAAACAAAGTTAGTTTACATTTTCTGTAAAATCATGAGCCATACATAAGTTTGAGTTGTTTTGATATGAAGCTTGACTTCAGCTAGACTTTGCTTTTGCTGAGTTCTGGTCCAGAATTAGCTGCCTAAAGTCAATTAGGCATTGACTGGGCTTATCTTGGTCCTTGAAAGCAGGGAGTTTATCCATGTTCCATGATTGCCTATAAGTACCACTCAGTGATTCTAAAAGTGCCTAAGCATGCAGTTTTGAACAGCACCTGATCTGAGGAGAGAGGTTTCATTGTTTCTGTTTTTGTTTTGTTTTGTTTTCCCTAAAGTGCCATTGCAATCTGTTTTTAGCATGAAAATCATAATATCTAAATATCAGAGACAAACAAAACTTTATCTAAAGCAGAGCTATGATAAACTCTGCTATCTTCCATTTTTACGTAAGGAACAGTATCTACAGTTGCTACCTTTTGCATAATAGCCCATAATTACCAACAAACATTTACTGGGAGGCTCTGAGCTTAAGGCTTCTCATTATACACTACTTAACCAATGAATACAGTGCTGTAGAAGAACAGTTATAATCATCAAATGATATGTGATATCGTCAAGGAGAGTACTTTCCAACCTTTATCTTGAAGCTGAACAAATGTGTGCCCTGGAGTCTAATGATGGGCATACACGAGAAATTGTGAGTCAGGTCTGCTGAACACAGCAGTGACGTACATGTACTGTCTTTTTGTTTGTTGGTTGGTTGGTTGGTTTTAATGTACAAAGACAATTGCACTGCTCTCTGTTCTCCTTTAAACAAATGTAAGACTCTATTTTCCCCCATTTTTCTCTCCACTCTAACTTAATTCCACAAATATTTTAGAAAACTTGCAGTGTTTTACTTTTGATGTCTCTGACTTGCACAAAGTTTCCAGAAACTGCAATTTCTAATCAAACATAAAGATATACAACATTTCTAAAATAATTTGTTACAAAATATTGTGAAGACGTCTTTGAAGATACTTTTGAATAAAACATATTCCCTGCCAAAACAGGGTCTGTTAGAATTAATTTCTACTTTTGCAACTATTGACTGCAAGTCTACTTATATGGCTAGGAAGGAGTTATACTCTATAATTACCCACTGCTGTGACAGTGTATCAAATGACCCTATTTTAAACATGCGCTTTATTTACAGTGCATTCCTAAGCCATTAACCACTGAAAAGAAATATTTTTAAGGTAATAAATTACTTGAAGTCTTTTGCAAAAATGAATAAATTAGAAAATAATATTTACAAAATATTTGGGATTTGTTTAAATTACATGTTTCTTCTTCCCTAGGGGAAAGAAGAAAAAAAAAAAGAAAAAAAAAATAGACAGGAAATACATTCACTGCTTATATTCACTTTGCTCACTGCGCTCTAGAGCTAGAAAATTCTTCTTCCAAAATATTCAAAGTCTTATTTAGCTACGTATTTCTACATTAATTTAGTCATAATATGTTTATTCTTGTTAATTTAGTTTTTAATAATTTGCTATTCTCTCTCTTACAATACAAGTTCAGAGTTGGAATTTGTGTGAATACCTATGGTAAGATGAAACTGAATGAGCCCTTGTATGAACAAGAGAAAACAATAACAAACAGAAAAATGTCCATGTGATAATTTAAGACTAACTTAAAGTGAGAATGTAAAAGGATGCTTACATGCAGAGGTGAGTACATCTACATGGAAAATATTGTGAAAATGAGAAACTTCTCTGCCATTGGAATTCACTGTAAACCAAGTACATCTTCAAGCTGGGGTACAGTGTGTCTGCATAGCATTTACTGAAATTTCTCTTTAGGAAGATGAAAAGAAACTCTGTGCCATGGCAACAAATCTGGAGGATGGTGACATGACTTCTGAACTGGTGGAACTCATCAAACAACTGTGGAATGACGGTGGGATCCAGGCATGTTTTGCAAGAGCATCAGAGTACCAGCTCAATGATTCAGCAGCCTAGTAAGTGATATAAACTGAGGGTGTAGAACATTTAGCTAGTAACAGACAGCATAGGAAGCCTTGTAACAAGAACTCTCCCTCACATGTAGAGCAATCTATGAAAACTGCTCATCAACCTGAAAAAGGACAAGACCTTTTGTTAATCTGTTAATAATATATTAGAAACATTTAACCAAGGAAATCAAACAAAAACCAAATAACAACTAAAAAAAAAAAAAAAAGGCTATTGTTTCTAGGTAATTCTAAGATTGGCAAAATGAGGGGGGAAAGTGAATTGAAACCACTAGATTTTACCTAAAGTTGTCCTTTGAATGTATAGATTTCAAGCTGCTAAAACAGAGTTTCCAGTGAAAACTATAAAAAGTTTCCTCTAAACTTACCAGGCTGCATGCATTCGTGTTCCCTAGGCCGTTACCATCTCAGCATCCATCTTAGTCAGTGGTACTGCAGATGCTCTCCAGCCTGATGGCCCCAGTTCTCTTTCTGTGGCCCAAGAGGTGGCAGACACATAAGAGGAGACTAGTGATGCTCAACTCTGACTTCACAAAGGGTCAGGATCATGATGTGGATGGAGTCAGTAACCCCTTATGTAGTCAGATGATCACACTTTAGATGTACTCAGTTAGCTTAGATTTTTCAGCAGTCTCTGTTTTCATAGCTTCTGCAGATGTTCTTGCAGACCACCACAGGCCCTAAGTAGTCCTGTTCTGCCATTTTCTCCCTAAGGACATACAAGACCCAGAAGTGAGGTGTCATCTGGGTCTGAGTTTTCCTGGAGTGCATAAGTCCTGGACCTGGGGAAGAGGGTTTTTCCAGCTCATGTCCATTTACCTTGGAAGATCGCCCTCTTCCAGGATCTGCAGTTTGAGCCTTTGCTGCTGCTGCAGCTCCTCCTACTGGTTAAGTGTACATGCACAGGGAAACTGCACACGGTGTACGGTGCCACTTCCAACAAGCAGATAAAGGTGTGATCATAGGCCAGGAGCTAGGCAAATTGAACTTATTACTAACTCACCAATTTTAGATAGTAGAAGGGACTTACCATGATTATTATTTTTTTCAGCTCATCATATCTTCAGACACTTTCAGCAAGATACCTAAACACAGAAAATATTGTCTGTGATTTGTGCCTTATTTGCCAACATTTTATAGCAGCCTTGTATTTTGATTGGAATAACTGATGGAAGTACAGAGCAATCTTCAATTTCTTTTCATATTCTTCTGATAGGTCGCACTGTAATTGCCAGCATTAAAAGTCCATACCAAGTCAGTAAAAGGAAAATCAATTATTGAAATAATTAATAATAATAATAAAGAAACAAACAAACAAATACAGAAAAGGAAACTTATTCCCTGTTTACCATTCTAGTAGTGTGTGCACTGTGTCTGGTAGATTAGGTTTTGTTGCCTAAAAATAAGATAAGACAGTCTAAGGAAATTCCCTAACAGTGCGATGACTGTGTTATGTTTTAACCTGTGAGAGATATGAGCTTCAAGGGAGCCAGTATATACTGTAAAGGTGCCAGCAATTATTTATTGCCAGAGCTACTTTAAAAAACAACAAAGTGATATGCTTTGCCTCTGCTTGGACACTTCTGAAAATTCTTCAACTCCTTTATTTTCATTTTCAGGTACCTAAGGGTACCTAAAACCTTTAGATATGTTTTTGAAAATCCAGCCTTTGCCTCTGGACGATTAAAATCAACTTAAGTTGAGTCCTTGATGCTAGGCTCCTAATGATCAGTTTAATCAACCATCTAACACTACATTTTATTTTTTTTAAAACCAAAAGCCTGTTTCTCAGCCCTTGTAAATCAGTATCTACACAGAATATTGATTATTACTGTGTAAACTCTGACTTTCTGAGGTTATCTTCTCTGAGTCTTTTCATTATTAATTTATGTTGATGAAGTCTGATCACTGTGTTTTCTCTGTGTGTGTAAATTGGAAAGAGGGGGAGAGAGAGAGAGAGAGAGCTTCTGAATAACAGAAAACCAACTTTATATCAAATTTGGCTGGAGATTCTTCCTTAGACTTATACGGAATTGATCTTGTTTTAAGAAGGAATGATGGGGGTAAAATCAGGACCACAAATCATGACCTTAAATGTCATTGAAAAACTGCATGGTGGTTTTTGCTTTCTCAGGCATTTGCCTCTCAGGGTAGGATTCATGTCACCTAATTTAAAACAAGAAAAGGTCAGGCATTCAGACTAATCTAGTAGTTTGTGTTCCCTCTCTTGCCAGTGGAGAGCTGTCCCAGAGTGTCCCACTGGAGCTGTCTACAGCCGTGGGAAGAATCTGAAGATGTCTCTCTTGATCCATTAGCTAGATAATTAACTTGGTCTAATTTTTATGCAATTACACTTGGATCAGTTGAATTGAATGTAGGTCTTTGTGACCATGCACCACCAGAATTTTATATAGGTTTAGGTGTTTTAGGTGTTTTTTGGTTGGTTGCTTGGTTTTTTAGTTACAGATATTTTAAATATTGCTGACAAGGATGATGAGCTGTGAGGTCTGTTTTGATAGTTTCCTGAATAAACTGAACTGCAAAACTTCATGCTGGGAAGTTTGTGTTGGAGAAGGAAAAAAAAAAAAAGAAGCCTAATAAACACTGGAGCATTGGAGTCTGTGTTTTCTGTGTCAGAGACAAGAGATATATTACAAAATAAAAAGGTACCGACTAAGACACCAAAAAGGATGGAAAGTGCTTCAACTATTGTATGTGGTTTCTTGCCTTTAATTTAGTTTATTATTTGAATATCAGTGGTTAAACAACAGGAAGCTGCTCACACATCACCTCTTCTTTTCCCTTTCTCAAATCAGAATCAATTTACATTGCTTCCTAGATCAGCCAGGGTTCATAGCGTTCTGCTCTGTCATTTCTAGAAAGCTTCTTGCCCCTGTAAGAGAAAGGAGAAAGGTTGGTGGTAGGCCAAGAACCATCTTCAAAGATCTGGTTCAGATTCTCATTTCATGCAGATTTTGTCTCTGTATGCTGGACACAAAACCAGGTAACCCACTCTTTTTCAGGGCTGTGAGAATAATAACTTAGTGGGTCCTCAGCTAGGTTGAAGCTTCTGGTTTTGATTACAATTTTAAATATCATGTACCATCCTCTTGTAAACTTATAAATTTGAATGGAAAACAGCCTTGAATGTGAAATCCTCCAAAATCTCATGCCCTCTCTTTCACTTGGAAAGCAAGATATCTTTACAACAGAATAGTCTGATATGCTGCAATAATTTTTAGTCAATCTGCTTTGAAGATGCAGGGGTTCTTCCCTTGTGGTGATAATTTCCACTTACTGAAGTCAAATGGACAAAAGCAGTTACAGATATAGTGGTTTCTTAACCTCCATGAGAAAAATATGGATTTTCCTGAACTCAATTCCAAGAAAGATGTTTACAATATATAACAAAATTAATTACATTTCCATATACAAGAAAAATGGGGGGGTGGGAAGGAAGGAAGGAAGGAAGGAAGGAAGGAAGGAAGGAAGGAAGGAAGGAAGGAAGGAAGGAAGGAAGGAAGGAAGGAAGGAAGGAAGGAAGGAAGGAAGGAAGGAAGGAAGGAAGGAAGGAAATGATCTAGATTTTGGATCTAGATTATATAAAACCCAATTTTAAGTGTGCAATTTAGAGAGAATATCTGAAAGTGGCTCAATAGAAATGGATTAGTGACTACATCATGTTCAGCTCACCTTTTGAATTCATCAGTCAGCATTTCTTTTTATTCTCTGTAGTTACCTGAATGATTTGGATAGGTTAGCAATGCCTGACTATGTACCCAGTGAGCAAGATGTTTTGCACTCCCGAGTGAAAACAACTGGGATTATCGAGACTCAGTTTTCCTTCAAGGATTTGAACTTCAGGTAAGAAAGATGTGTTTGTGTAGTTTCAGCTTTTGTAAGTATTTTCTTTTCAAAGGCATTGATCTATAATAATATTGCTAATCCCATTGTGATATTCTTGAATCCACTCTTATTTAATAATTTGTAAGAGCCAAAAAAAGCAAGACATTTTAGTATCAGTGCTCCAACTGTAAGTATATAATGGACTGTTATTAAGAGATCTCAGAATATCAGGTTCTAAAAGGATGTTTTACATATGTAAGTGTCTAAAAAGCACTATTTGTATACTGCCATTTGAATAATTGTTTGTGACATTTCTGAAATTTGCCTACCTAAATGTCCTTAACAGCATGCAAAACATTTGATGACTACTAATTTGTATGCACTCTCAACTTTTCACTCTCTTCCTTTGGGAACAGAAATAACCGCTGTTAACATTGGAATTTGTTACTGTTGAAAAAAAAATGTGTCCCATGGGAAATTATAGCATTAACATGCATGCCTTCATGCTCATTTAAGATGAAAAGCAAAATGTTCAGAAAAAAAAGTCTTGAAAATAATGTCTCTAAGAAATTTGACTGAAAATAATTGACGCTTTCATATACTCAAAATTTGGTTATGCTTGGTGAACAAACTGAAAACGTAATTCTGCATTAAAATGTATTTGAATTAATTATGATCATTTCAGTGTTCTATAACACCATTTTTCTCTATTGATTGAATTCCATGAATTCCATTTAATTCTTAATTTAAGGCTGCAGTGCATATTGAGGAATATAGTCTGGCCAAAAAAAAAACAAAAAAACAAACAGAGATAGATTTAGGAAGCATTAGGATTACAATATATACATTTTTCAGAGGCCATACTTTTTTCTCATGTGGCAAATAAACATCTTCCAAACTATTTACCCTACCACACAGATGCTTTGATGCAACTGAGATTATATATACAAATACAATTCCGAAGTAGATGCCCAGCAAAGAAATTATCGCCTACAAATATCCTGATCACTCCTGAAAATTAGAGTAATAGAATCATAGAATATTCCCAGTTGGAAGGGACCTACAAGGATCATCGAGTTCAACTCGAACACAGAACCATCCAAAAGTCAAACCCTATGTCTGATGGCACTGTCCAAACACGTCTTGAACTCCGTCAGGCTTGGTGCCATTACCCCTTCCCTGTTCCAGTGTCTGACCACCCTCTCAGTGAGGAACCTTTTCCTAACTCAGCACGTATCCACAAATGCTATAGTGCAATGCCATACACATACTGTTCTTTTTCTCTGATTAACATATTTTACATAGCTTTGTACTCTGGAAACTTGAGCACCTTTACAATTACAACCATAGTTTATGAAAGATATAAAAACTAAGTCAGGATGGAGAAGAAAATTATCACAGTGCAAACCCTCTCAGATATGAATGCAACCAGTTGTAATATTACAATAATAGAATTGTGTGTAGGTCTGAATGAAACTATCTGAGTGTCTGTAAACAGGAGAAAGGATCCTAATAACATTGAAAAGACACAAACACAAAAAAGAGTGTGTTTAGCCTCTCTGTTATGCATCACAGTAGTGTTATGTGAGTAAATTCGTTAGTGGTTTTAGGCATTTAAATAATATGAGGTAAAGTCACTACCAAACAGTCTGAGAGTTTTGAGCTGTTATAGGGATGCAAAGCAGCAATAAATCCATCTTAACCAGCCAGTTACAGCTACTTTGCATTGCCAGAGCAATGCAGAACAGCTGGGGGATCCTGATGACTCTGCATTTAGTTTGATAAGTGCCATAGAAACATCTATAAAGAGAGGAACGCTTCCACATTCAGAGTGAGTTTTGTTTGATGTGCTTAAGTGAGGCTTGGGGTCGCAAACCAAATGCAGATAAAAAGAAATCATGAACAGATGCTTCATTCACTAAACACTTCTCCCTCTTCTGAACTGAATGAGAAAAAAAAAAAAAACAAACATTTTGTATCTGTGAAGTAAAAGTCTGAATATTCCAGTACTGCTTCAGGGAAATTCATTGCAGTTCCACAGGCAACATGTCTTGTTATTTGCTATCTTCTTAGTCATGACTTAGCTGTTTTGACATAAACTAGCTTTCTTGAGCTCTTCAGTTTATTTCACCAATTGATTTTGACTTCTAAAGATGAGAACATGCTGGAATATATTTTTTAAAAAAAGAGGTCTGGTCTCCATAGATCCTCTCCTGCACTGAAGAGCTAGGAAGGGTCTCACTGAAATCAGGCAAACTTCATTTCAGCCTCCAGGTCTCACTGTATGTATCATTAGGACAAATGAATACAAAACTAGCCCCCTACTCGTGTCTAGATTTTCCAAGAGTAGTGCTGGGAAAATACAGTTTTCAAGACTAACTTTGCATGTCTTTGCAGAAGAAAAAGATAATATCAGAAATACACTGATCACAGCATGACTTCAGCTTTGCATACACAGATGTTAAGTTCTGGGCTGACAAGAGAAGAAGAGCCAAGAGAGATAAGCTTAGTACAACAAAAACTGCCCATAAGCATTGCTGGCCTTGATCTTGTCCTATTTTAACTTCCTTTTCACAAATATTCACAGGGCCATATGTTAAAAGTGTGCAGAAGATTAATATAGATTCGTATGATTATGTGTGTTTGTGAAACTGAAATACAGACTACATTCTGAAGCTTTTTTTTCCCATGTCTCTGATTTTGGAGGTATACACTGCAAATCAAGGAAGACACATAGTGTCAGGTGACTTTTGGGCACTAACCACAGCCAAAAGTCAAAATGCTTTATTCATACTGACCTCGCTCTTCAGTAAGCCTGCTGAACTCAGGGAAGATATGCTTGGAAGAGTGCCATTACTGTTAAGAAAATTCTGTTTCACAACAGCTTCTTGGTTTCCTAATAGTTCATATTTATAGACACCCAAGGATCAGACAAAGAGATGAAATGTAAAAATATCATTTTCTCTAATTGTGCCTCAGCAAACGAATTAGTTCATCGCTAGCTTTGGGAACGGTTTCATTTCTTCTAAGCAGGATGAAAAGTGTTAAACAATAAACTGTTTCAATCAACTTCATTGCTGATGATGAAGAAAAGAGGATCTATATATTGCAATAATTATGTTTCAGTAATAAATCTTGCCCAGTTTACTACTGACTTGATTTTCTCATATTGAATCCTAATATTTTCATTGATAAAAAAAAAAAATGTCTTTAATTTTCAGACGCTGCAAGAGATACATCCACAGTGTAAGACCAAACTCATTTTCTTAAAGGAAGGGAGAGTGCAAGCAAGGATTAGGTTTTAGAGTTTAAGTTCAACAACATGCAGCACAGGGAAAAGTCATGCACACAAGGAAATAGAAACAATTGACTTCTAACATGTTCTTTCTCCTTCCTAATGCACTTGAAAAATGTTTATTTTGTACATTTTATGTCAAAAAAATAGGGAAGAGAAAGACCTATCTGTTATTGTTGTAAAACTGTAAGTATAAGTGGGAATTTTAAAACCTAGTCCTAAGAACAATGGTAATTTTGACAGAAGGTCCATCTGTGGTAGGCGCTAAACTGTATTATATTGAAGGTCCAAACTAGTTATGCTTAATTGGCTTTGGACCCCTTATAAAAAGTCCATAAAAAGTTCATATGTCTCTACCTACAGGCAGTAATTTCTGCCACAAGCTGAAAGAAAATAATGTAGAGAATGACAGCCCTGCATTTTCCTCTCTACAAATGAACAGATTTATGTCCCCCAGGAATTACTGCTCAAACAGCAACTAAATGAGACAGACAGGGCAAAGACCCCCCCACACACACAAACACAAGTTGCTAGTTATATAGCTAGTTAAATGATCAAACAACAATCAATAGATGACTAAATACTACAATGAATATATACTAAATACTACACCAGCCAGTCAAACACAAGTGGTGGATCAAAAAGAATAGATCGAATTGGACTGGCTTCCAAACATATGCCTTATTGATGAATGCATCATTTCACCACAAGCAATACTATAAAGTAACACATAATTATGGTTGTGCGGGGCTTTTGTCAATGTCTCATGTACGAATTCTGTCTTCCAAAAAATCACCTGCAGGACTAAGTCTGGCCCTCAGGTCTTGTTAAGAGCTTGCTCAAAAGGGAGTGCCACCTGAAAATACTGAAAATATCTCCTTTATGCAGATATTTAAGCCTTTACATTTCATTCTATGTTCACTATAAAGCTTTAAGTAATATATAGTTCTCCTTGACCTGATGGATCAAGGAAATAGACCAATAATTGGAAAAGCTGGATGTTTGATTGTCATTCCTCTCTAGTTGCACTCTGCACATTAACAGCATGACTACATCCTTATTAGTTAGTACTTTACATTGTACTTATTTTTTTCTGCAAAGGATGTTTGATGTGGGTGGACAGCGATCAGAGAGAAAAAAGTGGATTCATTGCTTTGAGGGAGTTACTTGCATCATATTCTGTGCTGCGCTCAGTGCCTATGACATGGTTCTGGTGGAAGATAAAGAAGTGGTGAGTCAGAAGAAACAAACAATACTTTTTGCTGCTATGGCTGAATGTACTCTCTTATGGCATATCAGAACTATCCCTGTTCCCTGATAACCATTTAAAGGTTATTATGCTCTATGGGTTCCTGGCAGTAGATAATATTACAGTAAAAATGACATATGGGGGATGAGATTTGTCAGTCTCTTATGTTCACCTTTTGCATCAAAATAGAACAGAATGCATGAAAGCCTTCAGCTGTTCAACAGCATCTGCAACCACAAGTGCTTTGCAACCACTTCCATTGTGCTGTTTCTAAACAAAAAAGACCTCTTTAAAGAGAAAATAACAAAAGTTCATCTGAATATCTGCTTTCCTGAGTACAATGGTAAGGCGTTTATTTATTTGTTTGTTTGTTTGTTGTTTCTATTTTTTTTCCCCAGAAGAAAATACATTCAAATGATTAGAGTAGGCCATGCATTAAAGATCAAGATTTTTATTCAGGTCACATATATATAACTATTTAAATGCCAAGCATCGTGTTTAAGCATCTAGCCTTTCTCTCAAAAGAATAGAAAGGGATAGACATTGCCAGAATTTGATTCATCTCACCTACTTATGATTCCTAGGTTGGGGACGGCTCTCTCTGGAGATGCTTATTTCTCTCCACTCAAAGTAGATGAATTTGAGACTAGAAATTTCAGATGGATGAAGTCTGGTGTGATAAAACCAGCCCACATTTCAGTAGAAGTAGTGGCTTATCACTCATATACACCATAACTTAATCCCAGTCTTTTTGTTCCCATTTTGAAAACTATTACCATAAAGAAAGTCCGTCTCTTTTTATAAGTCATAGTGGTATCTACTGGAAATGGAGAATGCCAGCAGTTCCAAGCTGATGCAAGCCAATATATGAAGATATGCCAGAATATACCAGATTAAAAACAAAAGCTATCTGTATTTTAGGACTAACCACATGTATTTTTGATAGCGAGTGTCTGAAATGAAACATACGTTAAGAAGTTTCATTATTAAAAGATAGGTTTTGTGTACTTCCTGACAACCAGCTCATTCACTCCTTTTTGGAGAACACATTAAGATAGGGACCCAAAATTGTTCAGAGCTTCACTGGGATAATCAAGTATTATGTGCTAGACTCCGTGGAGCAAAGCGACTTTACATTCAGAGACATATGGGAACTAGAAGGACCTCTAAGCAGTAGCCTGGCAGGTGTCCCATCCTTCTCTGGACTACTCTGAGTGCCAGTACCAGTGCTTACTCTAACACTGTTGCTCTAACAAACTACTATCAAAAGGCAGAGAAGCTGTGTAAAGAAATTATAAATGAACATATAAGCATCTGATTTTTGCACTTATTCTTTCTTCATTTCTTTCTCTTCATTTCTGTAATTTCCACCAACTTTGTCTATTATGTAGCTATTCCCTCAGAATTTATGGTCCCTCCTTTTTTTTTTTTTTTTTTTTCTCTCATTTCACTCATTTTCTGCTCTCTTTCTAAGGGCCTTAACAGTTTCACAGTGTCTGACCCACTTGTGAGCATTTCTCTTCAGAAATTAGGACTTTTGGTTAGGAATAGAAATTTGAATTTGAATAGGCAGTTTAGATACAAACTTTCATATCTAATGCCTGAAAATAATCCCCAACTTCCGCTCCCCTCCCCCCCCCAAAAAAAAAGGAAGAAAAAAAAGAAAAAGAAAAAAAAAAAGAAAGAAAAATGTTTCTTAGCAGCTGTGAGGAAGTACAAGAGTACAAGTTGTTATGTGTCTTCTTGCCTCTTACTGTCATCTCCACTAGGACTAAATACATTTGAAGATGCTGGAAATTACATCAAGCAACAATTCCTAGACTTGAACATAAGGAAAGAAGACAAGGAGATATATTCTCACTTGACATGTGCCACAGACACCCAGAATGTCAAGTTTGTTTTTGATGCGGTCACAGACATAATAATCAAAGAAAATCTGAAAGACTGTGGGCTTTTTTAGCCATTCATTTCCTGACTTGTAGCCTGATTTCATGTCTGTACCCTTTCTTCTGTACATCTTGCTTGCTGATAGAGATAAAAATCAGTAGGGAAGCAACAATATCCTTCAGGTTTTTGTTAGCTGTCAATTGAAGCCTTGGGTGTAGCATGAGCACTGCAAAACAATACAGACTTTCTGTATGTCATAAGAAGACCGAAAAACATGTGCCTTCTTCAGAGATGCTAGCCACTGATAAATCCTACTGGAATCAAAGGGGAAATCCTATTTTACTCATGATATGAAGGTAATCAGCACTTCTCAGAAAACTGGGGGTACCTCAGTATCTTATAACCCCTCCCTGAAGGAGGGTTAAAAGGATAATACAGAACGGAGATTAGATAACTGACATATCTAAAGCCTTAAAAAACCTATAACACCAAAAAAGCAGTATCACTAGATAATTTCCATTCATTACTCTTGTGTTTTCGTGTTACATTGACAATAAAAAATGTCATTCCATAAGTTTAACAGAAGCAAACACACAGACTTTACTGTCATATGACAAAGAGCAATGCAAATTTGAATGTCTAATTACACTGTTTTGATAGGAGAGCTGAGGGACACACATATAAAAACTGCACATATACAAAATTCATAAATGCTGCTAACCACTTCAGAGAAAACAACAACAACAACAACAAAAAACAAATAACAACAACAATTAAAAAACCCACAAAAGTAGGATGGAGGCAGATGGTAGGTAAGTTTTTGGAATCCCTGAGGGACAAAAAAATATTATAGTAACTGTCAGTTTTTGCATATGCTACAAAGGCAAGGTGAAACATTTTTAACAATTAAATACTTGACTTTTTTTTTATGATTATTAATTATTCTACTGCTGAACACCTTCTTTAGTACCCTGTGATTGCAGTAGTCATCTCCACCAGTGCAGAGCACATGTGACCCCCCTGTCCTTGAGGCAAAAACACATTCTTGTGAGTTTGGTGAAGAAATCCATTCTCTATACAGAGAACTTGCTAATGAAGAACTGCTCCCATCTAGCTCCACCTGATTTACTGTGACTATAACAACAGAAAACATTTAGCTATGGTAAACAAAATGGGAGTTCTAAATATATGAAACTGAATTTTAAAATTGGGTCTTCCAGAAACACTTACTTTTGAAATCTGATAAATTAACTTTTTTTTTTTGTTTAGTTTAGTTTTCATTAAATATATTTTGATCTCATTTTCATCATAATCTTGTTATGCTCTAGTTAATCTAATTATAAAAAACACTAGGACAGGCAACTTGGGCACTGAACAACAGAATCCTTCAAGCACTCGACTTAATCAAGGTTATCAGTCTGTGCAGGTCTTCCAGCACAGCTTGGAACTTTGTGCTAAATGCTACAAACAGCACAAATCTGGAGGTAAAGCCCCACTGTGAAACCATGCAATGACAACACTGGAAGTTGTAGCCCAGTGTCTCACTGAATTTTAAGACTTAAGAACCGTTACTACTACCTCCTTGTGTGAACAGACTCCCAACATGACTAGTCTTCCTATCACTGTCCATCTGGAAATCAGCTGTTTGAAAAACAAACACTTTTGATTCAGTGGCTTAGTCTTGACAGTAATGAGAGTAATTTTGATGGTGTGAAGTCATGGAAGTCCCCAGGTGGATACCAGGGACTGGGGCATGTAGTCTTAATTGAATCCCAACTAAACAGCTAATGGTGGAAAAGTTTACTGCATTCTGCCAGGAACATATTTAGCAGTTGAGCATAGAGGAAAGCAATTTATGTTGCTATTGGTAAAATTGTATGTGAACTATATGTAGATATGTAAGTTAGGAAAATGTGAAAAAATAGTGAGAGTTTAAGTAAGACAAAAGTAACAGAAGGCATTATTAGGCCTTGGTTCATGGAGTAGCACCTTGACTAACACTTGCCAGACTAAAGGACTGTCTCTGACCCCTTGATTTTGAAAATTGCGTACACAAAATCCTAGCTAGCATTGTGCAGAGAGCTGTCCTGAACCAACAAGTTGGCTAAAACACAATTTGTACTGGCTGGATTTCTATTACTGCCTGATCTGTAATGCCCCACTTGATTAATTCCTGGTTTGTATTGAAAATAATGGATTTTCAGTGATAAGTGTCTGGATTCATTTCCAGCAATAAATCTCATTTAAAATGAATAATTTGAACTGTGGTGGCATCAACATTAATTTCTGGATGTCTTGATGGCATAGTAAAGTGCAAGATCTTTAAGAAACAAATCCATAAACAAACACATCTCTGAAACATTTTCTTCAAGTAAATGCCTTAGAATTCAGATGGACTTTACACTGTAGCTTGAAAGTTAATGCATGTAAAACTGTATTAGATTAGGTATGCTACATCACAGTAGGCTGACCACTGGTAGAAATAAAATACTGAGATACACTGGTGTGAACTGTCGTGTGGTTTTTTTTTGGTTTGTTTGTTTTGTTTTGTTTTTTATTTTTTATTTTTATTTCTTGACTTTCTGGCAAGTAAATGACAGATGAGCACTATATTTTGTGACCCTCCAAGAAAAATGACTGTGGGTAGTGTCACTATAATTCCTGTGCTGAAAGGGCTGGAGGACAGCATAGGGCACACAGTGAGCGACTTGACTGCCCTGTTCTGCAGAGAAGTCCAGCGGCTGTTCAAATGCCATCATGCAAAAAATCGGATAGCAAAAATGCTGAGAAGAACCTGGAACCTGAAGTTTGTGGATGGTGGGAGAGGCAGCGCCTACACTATCATAACCCAGGGCCCCGCTGGTGGCAGGACTGCAAGTCTCCCTGCAGTAGAAACATAAGATGTGATCTTTCCCACAAATCCTTGTATGATTTGCCAAAGAGCAATAGCGTTCTCTGAGGGAAAAAGAAACAACGACATGTTCCACCTTGCCCTGCCTCCCATGCAAATTCATGATTATGTCTATTTTACCTGAGGCTGATTTTAAGCCCAGCCGGCCCAGATTTCAACAGGCTGATTTTAAGCCCAGCCAGCCACGGGCCCAAGGGTCTCCCAGTGAAACCAGCATTCCCCGACGTGGCATAGCTGGGGAGCACTGGTGGCTGGGAGCGCATACCCTGCTCCACATGCTAGGGTCAGGCCAATAAAAGCAGGTGGCTAAATCCCCAATAATCACTTCATTCTCACTTTTAAGGGGCATAATTTATGCTACTGACAACCACTGTGCCATATTGCTTTGCACTTCACCAAAGAGGCGGTGGCAACCAACACTTGGGGAACGCTGAGTGTCACCCAGTCTAGACAAGCTCATCGGGATGCCTGCATCTGCTCATAGGCGAATTTAGACAAAACAAACAAAAAAAAAAAGGGAGTTAAAGATGGATATTAGCGATTATATCAGCTGAGCAAGAGGGGAGAGGCCGGGGCCGGGGGGAGGCAGCGCAGGGCCTGAGGCCTGCTTCAGCCGTGAGCGGCTCTAAAGGGGGCCGCCAGGGGGAGCCATAGCACCGCCGCTCTAGCCCTGGTGCCTAGTAGGCCGAGAAGGCCCGGGCCGGCCTTCGTGGTGTTTGTTGCTCGTCCAGCACCGCTTTTTCTTTCTTCCTAGAAACGCAGACAGAGCGCTCGTGGCTCAGGCAGTCAGGGAAAGGGCAGAGAGAGGGAGTTCTGTGTGCTGCTGACAAAGCGTTCGTCTTTATTTTCATTTTTATGGGAAGGCTTGTGAACTAAAAGAGGTGCGGCCGAGGAAGGGAGCATGCATGGCATGCTTGAGAGTCACAGTTCTTAGTGGGGTGCACTCCAGTTCACTGGTGTCCTCTGGGGATGGCTTATTCCAGCAGGGCTGCGTCACTCACTGGTCAAGGCTGGCTCATCCCCTAAGTGCCTGAGTCCATTAAGTATCTCCAAATTTACCTTGGAGTCACTGAGCATCTAAATTCAGGCACCGACTTGTGGTTAGCAGGGCCAGATCTGCCATGAAAAACACTTAGCACTGATGCCTTGCGTGGCTGTCAGCCCATGTGTGCCTGAACTCTGAACCCAGGGCAGACCAGTAAGTGAGATAGGAGGAGGGCTACAATAAACAAGCTGTATTTTGAGGGGAGGAGGAAGAGGAAATACTGTTACCTACCATGTGTTTTTTGCATTTTAGCAGATTAGCAGTCTGATTATTCACACAGTGGCACCCCCATTTCTAGGCTCTTCCTAGATGAAAGATGTTTTAATCTACAACCACACCCCCCAAAAAAAAAAAAAAAAACAAACAAGCAAACAAAAACTGTGCTAATTGACCTTATTAGCAGGCTATGAGGTATGACAGAGAGAAATTACCCTCCCCTTTTTGTTGAAAATGGTTGTTATGTATAAGAGAAGAAATTTTGGGGACCAGATAGAATCACAAAACATGGCTTCCATGGAATAGACAAGGGGATCCAGAAGATCCTCCCAGTGAGTTTGCAATTTTCATAGAAAAGACACTGAATAGAAAACAATATCCCCAAGACCCACCCCTAACTTCATTTTTTTCCCTAGGTAGAACTTGGGTTCATGAGCCTGTACCTTCGAAAACCCTAGTAGAAACTCTGGTCTTGGTCCTACCTCATTTCAAAATGTAAAGGTCGGCATGAGAAGGAACCAACAAAGTGTTAAGAAAAACAGTTTTGATAAAAATGACACAAATCCTCTTCCCTGCTCCAAGGGACCTCCAAGACACAGTAGGAACCTGGGACCCTTAGTCTGTACTTTCCCAAATTCTAGCCCTATTCCTAGTTTTAAACCTATCCTTGCTAGAAATCAGATCCAGTCTTTGAGATGTGAATGACAAAAGGTAAAACAGCACTTTAAACTGCTATTAGCCGTTTTAATTTTCCTGAGTTATTGATACATTGAGAATTTAGATTTCTCAAAATTGTTCATGTCCAAAGTCTAATCCAATCTTCACTACTGTACATCTACTATCCTATCTTCAGTACTGTACATTTGAGAGATGCAAAGATACTATCATTACTATCATTACATAGTTAAAAAAAAAAAAAAAACTGGAGAACTGGATCCTTTGGAATCTCTTCTCCATCTCATTGTGCCCTCTGTAGCCCCATGTAACTGTAAATACAATGTCGCTGTTGCTGATAACAAGCCACAGGCTTTGTATTAATTTAAAACAGTCCTGAGGGCTTGTCAGGTTTTGTCTGTACTAGTCTCAGCTAGCTTGGTGCTTTGTTTCAGCTTGTTTATCTCTAACAATTGTCTAATGACCAGGTGTCTCATCCCTTGTCTGTTTTCATTTTGTTTAGCTTTATATAACTGGTGTAATACCTGTTGCTAAAAGTTTTTATATAAATAGGAATAGCAAGTAATTATGCTGTGTAGAATGATTTATGACCCTAGATTAATGATGAAGCATAAAGAAGTAAAGCTACAGAGTGATAAAAGTGGCTGTAAAGGTTTGGCCATAGGATGATACCAGAGGCCCTAGGGCTATCATTAAATCACCATCAAAGGTACTGCAAACCTAGGAGCTGGGCAAAAACAGTTTTAGGGATAAGAGAAAAGACAAGTGTCTCATGTATAAACCCCATCACATATAGTAAAGTTAGATGTAACATAAGAATTGCAAACCAAAGAAGAAAAATCAGGGTGTAGACATAATAAAAATAAATAAATAAATAAAAATAAAAATGTACCCATGAAAATCATACTCCTCCCAACAAGCATGTCAGGATGACAACTTTCTATCACAACTCTTACCCCAGGCAAAATCCATCAACATTAGTAGATGGGGAGGTAAACCTAGCAGATCAAGCAGTGAAGAGGTAAACGTAGCACCAGAGAAAAAGCACTAGATACCAGGAGGGTTTTTTTTATTATAACTTTTAACTTTGGTGCTGTTGATGAGATATATATTTTTACCTGGAAATTTTTAACTTTATTTAGACTAATAACGTTAACTGTTTTCTGTATTTGGATTATATAGTCAAATCTTTATATGAGATTAACAATAAAATCTTGACCTCAGGTGTAAGGTATTGTCTTCTCTTTGCCCATAACAATATTTTAAGCACTGTGTATGTGGCATATACAAATATTCTCGGATAGCAATGGTATCAGACTGGTTATGTCACTCCTACCCATGTATTTTAGATGATGTCTAGGAATGTATGCCTTCCAATGGAATCAAATGATAAGAAATTAATTGCATTTGATATCATACCTCTTCATAACTCTCATTGAACTTCTCATTTCAGGAACCACAGTTCTGATTCTGTGTAATTCAAGTTCCTAAGTTTCTTCAACATCTGTTGTGGATATGGATTCTTCCAGGTGATAAAAGAGAAAAGAAAAGGATTTATTGCAAAGAACATTTATAGCTTGTGCTTACTTTGCAAGACTCCTTGATGGACAACATGCTGAAGGAACACTCAAAAGCTCACAGACTTCAGTGCATTGCTATTATGTTGTTCTCAGTTGGGGTACTATTGTTACAATAGTGTACATGTGGCCTTGATAATCCATGAATATTTTTTGAGTGATAGGCTTTAATTTGAAACTGGCATCCAAAACCTCACAATCTTTTGTATCAGGAAATGTATACAGAGGACAGCTTTGCTTTCTGCAGAACTACAAATCCAGCTCAATGGGCTGTGTGAGGTCATTTTGTTCATGATTTTTCTCAACTTGCACTGACATTGTGTCCCTCTGTTACATAAGGGGCATGAAGCATTAGGCATCAACCTTAAAAACCGCTTAGAGTTCTTCTATATTGGCAAGGTCGCTAGGGTTTTATTTTTTATGTCTGATTAATTAATAATTATTGCCCCTACAATTTCAAGAAATAGGTTAGATCTTCACTACTTACACCTTTTCTGAAGTACAGAAGTCACGAGTATAATATCCATAAGGTCCATTTTATGATGACTCAACTGTTACATGGACTTGTTCAGTGACAAGATATATCAATATGTAGTCTTGATTTCCTTTGCCTAGGTTTCCATCAGCCTTTTTTCTTTTCTCTTTAACTATGTCTTCTGATTTCCCCCATCTAATCCCAGGAAACATCCAGAGGGATGAAGAAACCAAAATATGGCCCCTTTTATCATCAGAGAGGAAAAAAATCTCATTTCTTCCCTTGAGAACTGTCAATAGACACAGTCTTAGAGAAGGAAACAAATCACCCTGTGGTGTACTTACTTTTGCACTGCTTTATCTTTGAAGATGAAACACTTCCTAAAGCCCTGATTCAGCAAAATCATCAGTCACTGAGAATGTCTAAAGAACCACTTAAGCAAATGAAACTGTTGTGTTGTAGAGCTGCAGTACTGGGGCCAAAATGGCCAAAGAGGCCACTCAAGAAATACTCAAAGAATATTCTTCTCCCTGGGGATTACAAGGAGTTTTTCTGTGTTGGCCCTAGGAGCAAATGACTGATGTCAAAAGGTTATGATCCTTCTCAACTCTGAGTCAGCCACTCATTCTAATAAACTGAATTAAAGACTTTGCAGTCCATTTTTTAGTCCACTAGGACATGTAAATCTTATTAGTGTCAATGAAGGTTGCAAGACTCTCAGAGAAGATAATATAACCTCCTTATAATGTATAATCTATAAAGTACATTACGTGTCCTGAAACCACTTCTAAAACATTGTAGAAAAAGTGCCATAAATACAGCCCCTTTCTATAACATTTTAAAAGCATAGGAATGGCTTATAAATCATAGAATAGTGAGATTGATGATGAGCACTGTGAAAGCTTCTTAGCCTTGGTACAGTCCATTAAAAACAAATCATAAATTCTGAAGAAGCACATAGGATGATCATCTGAGGCCGAAGACCCAAGGGTGCTTACATACTGAACGTGCAATGAGCAAAACCTCTAACTAGGTTTACTCAGGGGTGCAAATTCTGTCCACACAGGAGCAAAAATCTATAAAATGAGAGTATCTAGCCAGGAGAAACATTCTTAGGGGATTTTACTCAAAAGATACAAAACAACAATTTGCTACCTAGCAGAACTGCTCAGTGGCTGGTTTCGTGATAGCAGGATGTGTTGAAAAGGAAAGAGAGGAACTGATATCCTACTTGGCTTACACATGGAAAGAACATAGTAGAGCTGAGAATACTTTTACAGTTTGTGTGTGTTTATTGTAGCTGTGCTAAAGAGCTGCAGCCTAAGGGGAAATCATGTTCGTTCCTATTATAAAAAGAGATTTGTAAAGAGGAATCCTTAATGCCAGAGGTCACTATGAATTAAAAGTTAGTGACTTGTTCTGCTTGACATCAGTAACATGACATGCTATGGGGGATTTTTTTCCTCATGCTTAGTCTGATCTGATAATTTTTTTTCTCCCTTATTGTGCTATTATTGGAAAACCTATACAAATTTCATTTAGTACTTCTGCTTAAAACTGATATTCGCTATATATTGTGTTAGTAATAGAACAGTAATTAGGAGTTAGTGTGTATGCTGGCTCTTTTGAGAGCTTCCATTGAATTTTTAGATATATATGTCGATGCCTATGTTTATTTACATGGAATCAGTAATGATTCCATTAAATAATGTGCTTAGTTGTTTAATCTACTGGGTTTCAACTCAGTGTTTAGAATAGGGAACAGTTAGAAAGAAAGGGGAAAAAAAAAAGAGTTTCTTCCATTGGAGGGAAAAAGAAAAAAAAAAGCCATTAGTTAAATAAAGAGTATAAAGAGTATAAGTGGTACTTATATAAAAGTAAGGTCTTAATAAAATACATTATGTGCTGCTTTTTTTTTTTTTTAATAAGTAGACTATCATTTACTTTAAAGCTCATTTATAGCCAGTATTTTTCATGTTATAAGAAATTTGGAATTCTAAGTAAATCTTCTGAAAAGCCACAGAAGGCAGAGAAAATATTTGAATAATAATTTTGGGGGGCTACAGAGAACAGTAACTAGAGAGACAAGGTGAAAGTGGCCAGGCTCAAAGGAAAAGAATTGAAGAACAAGTACCACATTGAAACACATTATTTTTTTTTCTCTTTAAAATTATTTTCATTTTTGTAATTCCACATATTATAACTTTAAAAACTTCAAAGCTCAGACAAATCATTTTGTTTTGTTGAAACAAAATATTTTGATAAATCCTAGCTACTTCTCTTTTCATGTGTGAAGAACTTTGAGCATCTGTTAAAAACAGACAAATATTGAAAATTTTAAATCTTCACTGATGGGGAATGCCCATTCTCTGCATAACTCTACAGCATTCATTTTCTCTGAGTTGGTTTGCATCAGCAAGACGTTTTACCGACTGTGATTTTGCACCAGCAGAGAGCAGTAGTACCCCCATCATCAAGGGTTATACCCTGCAGAACCTCAGTTTTTGTTCAGTTTTGGTACACGATGGGGCCTGCAGGGCACCCTGACTCACAGGTAGCATCCGGAAAGCTCTTCAGGATCAGGTCTGTGTGCTTCATCCTAGCCCTCACATCTCAGGATCTGCACAGGCAATAGTGCTCGATATTTTGCTGTCTTCAGTTATGTTTTTCTCTGGGTTGCCAGGAACACTGAGGAATTCAGCTCACAATATTTGCTTTGAATTATCATCCTTGAGCTCGCAAGTAGGAAGGAGATGCTGCTTTCCCCTTTCAATATTTAATGCGGAGTTGCTTTTAACTTTTGTTTACTGAATTTAGGTTTATTCAATTTTTCTTCCATAAAACAGTGTTTATATACATATACCTTTGTGTTTACATTATAGCAAGATTTCCACCTTTTAAAAAGACTGTTTATGCAAACAGAAACCTCCTGGTTCCACCAGGCCCCAGCAAATGCCTGTTTACATTATCTCTGCGATCTGTAACAACAGAGCACCCAACTGAGCCCCCACAGATTTACAAGTGCAACGAATCCTTGAGGTTAAGATATCAAACATCCACTTGCTAATTGTGACATTAATCTCACCCTGTCTGCTGCTGAGATGTTAATGCTGTGCTAGAGCCACGTTGCCATTTAAAGTCATTTCATCCTGTAGTGCGAGTCATGTGGTTTTGGCTGCTGGTACAGATCCAGCAGATGGATTGTGAAGGAGTAGGAGGCAGAAAGCAAAATGCAAACAGACTCACTGCTTTTAAAGTACAGTGAATTCAAAGATTGCCTCTGATTTTAGATTTCTCAGTTGTTAAGCACCCAAAATTAGGTGGTGGCTCTCATTGCAGCATAGTCAGGTAGCTCACACTGACATCCAGACCTGGTGCTGGGAAAAGCTTCTGCTCCACCGCAGGGCAAAGAGATATTTAGACACAGTTCACTCCCCTAAGTAGAGCAGTGAGGGTCCCTAGAAAGTGAGAGGGAAGAGTTCAGCAAATCACTGTGAGGTTACAAGAGCCAATATGTTATAGAAGGTGCACAGCATAGTCAATAGGAAATGCTGTAGAGAACGTTTTGCTGTAGAGATAATGTCTTTTCTAAACATAAGTGAGAATCCACATACCCTTCCAAAGGAAATTCTAATATCCAAAAGCCTGATTTTGCTACCTAGGTCCCTTTATGAAGATGGACTTAAGCACTTTGCTAGAAGTGCTCAGCATTTGACAGAACTGGCCCTCAAATGTAATTTACTTTGTAAATGGGCTCTGCAAAAAGAGCAGTGTAAAGGATTTAGGATTTGTGAGAATCATCAAAAGTGCCAAAAATTTGAATGTGCCTCAGTGTTTCCATTTTCTTAGTGCTAACTGAATGCCAAAATCAAATAACATCCACCTAATGATAGAGAACAGCAATGTATCATGGAATTTACATATACAATCAAAATAAGTCAAAAATCTGCACCCTAAGTAGAGAATATTGAGTGGGTATTGTATGGAATGCATTTCTGAAGTGATGGAACAAGTGGTGGCTTTAGAGGTCATAGAATGAATATTTCCATAACCAACATAATTAAATGAATAAGGGCTTACATATGCTTTTTAGTAAAAGGTTGTATATCAAATTCTGACAGAAGTAAGCCCAAGATGGAGAAGTCAGGAAAGCTGTGGCCCATTCTAGGAAAGCAGCTGCTTTCATCTGGAATTGACTGAGAGCTGTCATGACAGAAAAAGTGTTAGCCAAGAAAAAGCTTGCACTTAGCATCTTGTGAAAGGTTCAGCCTGTTCTCTCTGTCTTTCTGCCTCTCTCTGAATAGTTTATTAGGAAGTGGATCTTTCCTGCTCAAGCTGCAGCAGCCATACAGGTCAGTAGTTGATTTGTCTTCTTAACCTCACTGTTTTAGCTTCTGTCTCCTCAAGGTTTCATTGATAGTGTCGTACAATACAAAAGAATAATGTTAATGTAATCAGTGCTGTGAAATTAGATTAATAATGACTGTTCAATCTGGCAGACGGAAACAGAGGATTCCTCATGAATAGGAAAGATGCTGTATTGCTAACGCTGAGTTTTCCTTTCCCAGGTTCATTAGCTTTGCTTTCTTCTTCTGAAGAAAGTAATTTGCAATGAAGCATTCTGCCTTTTGATAAAGGGAAAAGAATGCAGTGTAATGAGGGAAGATCTTGCCTTCAGTTTCTCCTGGACAGGCCTGCCACCTTCAGTGGGACTGGATTTAATCTCTATTTCTTGTTTTCAAAGCACTGGGCAAGCATTGATCAGATAACCCTTTATGTCACCTGACGAGGGGTCTAGGTAAGCAACAACAGCTGCCCATCAACAAAAAGAAGCTCAAAAAGAGCATTAGGCTGGTTGGTTTCTTTGTTGGTGGTGGTGGTGGGATTTTTTATTATTATTATTATTATTTTTATTTTTTAGTTCCACACCTTGTGACAGGCAATTCAAATGCTTTTGAACCTTCTGGAAAGGGTTGTTATTTCTTTTGCCATTTTCCAAATTTCCTAGGGTCAAGATGACCTGGATAATCTTGCTGAAGGTGATTAAACCTTGGCACTGATTGCACAGAAAGTCTCTGGAAACTATGCTGCTAACTTTGACCTCTCCGAAGACTATCTGAATAGAAGGGAGGTGAAGATATTAGGCCAGCTCTGTCAGGAAGAAAAATGGCTAAAGCAAACTTGGCCCAACAGAAGAGCACGGCCACCTGACATAAGTCAGAATGAAGTGGTGTGCCAAAATGTGCATGTGTGCATACACGCAAGCATCTTTATATGAAAATATGAAAAGTTTATGGGTTGCTTTTGATATTTTCCATTTCACAGAGCCCTCATGGGGTTAAATAGTCCCAACCCCTCCATCTGTATGTAATAGATATTTTCTCCCTAACAGTTCTGAACTGCAACATACCATCTTCTGCAGCTACAGAAATTAGAGCACAGTTAGGGAGCTAACTCAGCAACATGAAAAACGTGAAGCTCATAATGATTTGAAGGTTTTTCTTAATTTTAGCTAAGTGTTTCTTGTGCTTCTAGTAACCTATAATAGTCAAATGCCATGCCCCCAAATTGTGGGGCAGGCAGTTTAAGAGTCAAAACCATCATTTGCTTCAGAACTTTCTATTTAAGGCTCTGGTCTTCAGCATTTTTGAAGAACAGCACAGATTCGTGTTTATCCTCTAGCTCCCTGAAGACTAGGATTTCATATGAACTTGGGTTATGAGATGTATTGTTTATGAGTTTGTCTAGCTGCCATTACAAACATGGGCTTGGATTTGTCTGCATCAGATATTTGTATAGAGAGTGCTAAAAATGTGGGGTTGTCCTGCACAGAGTACTGCAGCCCAGCAGCCTGTGGGAGATGGGATCTAATGGCTGGGAGGGTGTGGAAAGGATAGGTACTATCTTTAGTCTGGGAAACCAGTAGCCATTTGAGACATCAGGATGACACAGTTCTCCCTCCTTCTTCACTTCCTGTTCCCTGTTATTATCTGTCTTACATTGAATGTCCACAAAAACATTCATCACAACATAGACTTGGTGACATCATCTGGTAAATTCATCTTCCTTTCAGCTACAGAGAAAAGGCGCACCACACAGAAGCATGGGGACAATTGTAGAGATGGTGATGAAGAAATAGCTCCATTAAAGAGAAAGGACAAAGAGAACAGACTCCATCAGGGAACACATGCTGGGGCTGGGAAAGAAGCCTATGTGAATCATGGAGGCCATCTGAGAAGGGCATCATCCTCAGGAGACTGGGTTGCAAAGCATTATGTCAGCTGCTCCGTGCAGGTGGCCATAGGAGAAGTCCTCCCTAGTTCTCCACAGGGGTCAGGATGGCTCCTTCAGCTGGCCACTTGTTGCTAACTTTAAATAACTCCTTTAGTTACATTTATTCTGATCAGGGTTATATAAAACAGGAGCTGCCAAATGTCTTCATCAAGGCTCCCATCATTTCTAGTTTGGGAATAAGCTGAGCCATGCTGGGAAATCCTTAGAAAAATGTCATTGATGTAGAGTAATGTTCAGATAAAAGAAGGGAAAGCAGTGTCTGCTGCTCACTCTCACCATTTCAGGGAAGCACAGTACTTTTACCATTACTACTTTAAAGAATAGGAGACTGTCTATAAGTTCACTGAGCTGTCTTTGCTTTAGTGATTTCTTTTTAAACCACAGCGCTGAAGCCAATGCCTCTCACTGACACAGGATTTTAGTTTGGACTTCAGGAACTCGATGAGAGTGATTTCTTGGGTAACCTCGTAACCTCTGTGCAGCCATTTGAGATGATCCTGTGTCACAGAGCACTGGTAGTGCCTGCCCTTGTGTCGCAGTGCCCACCACCAAGTCCAACCAGAATTTATAATTCATGAGTGGTTTTATAGGAAGTTCAGCACCTTTCATCCTCCTTGCCAGTTGACTCCAAAAAGAATTGGTATTATGTGTGTGAATACACATGAACAAGAATTGCAGCCGAACATCGATAACATCAGTCTGTAGCTCTGTGGAGCTGAGAAACATATTATTACAGCAAAAGACTGGTTTATCTTTTGTCCAAAGGCAAGATGAAGGAATGTTTTGCTTTCACTGGAGTCTCAGTGATTTAGGATGAATGAAACAGGTTTTAAAAGTGCTTACCTATCCTGCATGCTAATGGTGACTGACACCTCTCAAAAATCATTTTCTTTGAACATGCTCAGAATTCTATTAAAAACAGTCTCAGATATGAGGAAGCAGTGAAAGACTAGGTTAGTACACAGAGTAGTACACCAGAAACCCTGGTACAAATCCCAGCAGTTCTGGAGGTACCGCATATACCATTAAGGGCATGGAAGCTGGCTGTAAATGATAGACAGACAGTCTGAGATGGAAGTGCTTTTGACTGATACCAGTAATCAGTGCTATTCCTGTCGCTGATTATACCCAGAACTGCCATTACCAAAGGCAGTGTCTGTCAAAAATGTTTTCAAATTCCTGATTTAGACTATTGCAGCTGGAGACATTTTAAGCAACCAATGCATTTCTTTCTGCAGATGAGCTGCGAGAATAGAAGTTACATTTCAAAGGAATGTCAAGCTTTCAATACTTGACTTGATTCTGGTAGGAATCAGTGTTCCAGATTTTTCCTTGAAGATGTCTCAAAAGCAGACAAACAACAGAGATGTAGTTATTCTCAATGTTTACTTTTAGCAAAATTGAAATACTTTCATATTCACTTTTTAAGATATGATGAAGATATGATGTTTAAGTGTTGGGGAAAAAAAAAAAAAAAGACAGAAACTGAACAGGAGTCAAAATGTCTTGCTCTGAAACGGTCCAAATAAAATGTCTAAACATAATGGGAATGTTTTTCTTTGGAAAAACTCTGGAGAGGTCAATCTGATTTTAAAATGTATTTTAGATCTAGCTGAAAGCATATTCAAATGCAAAACCAGTCTATCAAAATTGCTCTCAGTGGTTCTACTTGGGATACAAAAGTTCATCTAATTGGCATCCACCAGGATGCTTATTTGTTCATTCAAGATGAGAGACCAATTTACAAAGCAAAATTACATCCTCTGAGTAGAACAGGAACCCTGACATGAGACTCAGCTTTTCAATAAGTATTTTCAATGCAAATAAGGTTTCAAAGGACTGTTCTGAAAGGAACGAGAAAAAGAAAAAAAAAAAAAGCAAACAAGCTTTTTCGTTTTTCATTCTTGAAGTATACTGTATGACAGTTTGAATTACTAATATGAAGAATGAAGGTAAAATAAATATTCTTAAAATTCTAAGGACCTTTACATATTACCTCTCTGTCTCTCCCCCTATTCAGTGAAAATGCAAACAAAGCATTGTCAGTAGGTTCATTCATTTTGCAACATGAATGGAGGTGAGAGGACTCTAGTCTGCTTCCCTGGTCATCTTTGGAACAGGAGCTGACTGATTTGAAATTTTAATTAAAGTCCTGTCAAGACAGCATAACTTAAAATGAGAGCACCTTTTCATGAGATTTAAATCACGTAAACCATGACTAAAGCATCTATCACACAGTGACTTGTGATTATTTTATGACTTATAGAAGGTCTGTCTCTCTACAGAGACCGTGTATGACAAAACCACGTAGAAGACAGACCCAGTAGTGCAAATAGTATCTTACATTTAAGTACCCTTTGCAATATAAATGAAGCAGATGATGGATGATCTTCTGGGAGGAGCTACCCAGTTTATCAAAAGTACTTCTTGAGTTGCTATATCATACTTAAACTTGTCACTATACTTAAAAAAATATTCATTATACAAACACCCTGTTAATACCACAGTCGTCACCTTGTTCGCCTTGTCACAGAGAGACCCAATACAATACACAAGCAGAACAGAAAACAGACTGGAGAATGAGGTGCTGTGTCTATAATAAATCTCCATGCTCTCCTTCTTGGCTTACTGACATTTTTAGGAGACTCCATCCTAGCTAAGATAAAGTCCATATTTTGCTGATGGAGTCAAAAACGAGGTAGTATTTCCTCTTGGTTGGAAAGCATTCAGATGCTATGGTGACAGGTATAATAGAAATGCCTACATAGATTAAAGCAAGAGAAAGAGAGAAAGACTGCAGAGCCAGAGCTCTGCAGATAATCATAACATAATAAGAATATTAGATCACTGCAAATTTTTCTTTCTGTTACTGTAGCAGGGCTGCTGGACTCTTTCTCAGGGCAGAAGTTTTTAGGATGTGATACTGTTTTTCCTCTCCTCAGTCACAAGAACATAACCATATGATATGAATCACTGACAAGGAGCCTTGGGAAGGCGGACGGATAACCACCCCTCGTACCTTGAGGATGTTGTTTGTATAATGCGTTGGGAGAGTATTCTGGGCATGGTAACAAATGTACGGCTACAAAGTCTGAGTTGATTACTGATGTCGTTTTACAGCCAGACTGCAGAAAGAAAAATGTGAAATCAATCTTGCATCAAAATATTTCAAGCTATTTGTAATTTTATTTTTATGCACTTTAGTAGGGATTTTGCTGTTGCTGTTTTTTCCTTAAGTGGAAGATACTGCATGCACAGTCTTCTGCCTTTTCTCATCCTGACTGGCCCCAGCATTGTGCTGCGGGCATGGACCAGACCCCAGCCAGCTGTCCCACTGGTTCCTCTTTTTCCAGTGCTCTTTGTAGGACAGCATGTGGGTTGCTCCGGCCCCAGGCATCAGTAAACTGCCATTCCCTGTACACCATGGTGTAAATCCCAGATGATTCCAGTGCATTTAGGAGATTTATTTTGGATCAACACTGAATTTCCTGATGCCAGGGTGTTCTCCTTGGCCTCTAGCATAGAAAATAGCAAAGCAAGTAGATTTTGGAAGAAAATTTAGGCAGGTGGCAAGCTTCATATATTCAGGAATTTTCTAATTGATTTTAATGGGATGACCCACACATACTAAGTTGAATGAATAGGCATTTGCAGGAATAATGTCTTATGTGTTTGTACCATAGTAACATAGAGGTTAAACTGCATAACTTTGCATTTGCAAGATAGAAAGCAGCTGACGCTCCGTGCTATCATTTCAAATCAATAAAAGCAGGGCATATGATAAAAATAACTGTGCAAATTAAGAAAATATTTTATATCAAGTTCTTTTAAACCTTTTTAAAACATTTTTATAAATTAAATTTAAAAAATATACTGCTTCCTAGCAACCAAATTCCTTCCAAGCTTCTGCAAATCTCAAGGTCTGACCTCTGTCTTTCCATTTCAGCTATCACAGTTTCAGTCATCTGAAGTCCCAAAGGCCTCTATGTTTCTGTAGGCATCAAATGCTGTCTGTAAATTATTCCCTACTTTTCTCAATAAATTTGAAAGCTTTTTGTGGGTGAAGGAATTTTTAGTCTGTTTGTCTGTTTTGTTTATATCTATTTGAAACTTGAGAAAATAAAATAACAAAGGAAACAAAACAACAACAACAACAAAATACTCTAGCTTTACTTTAGTTCAGTACACTTAAAAAGATAGACCCTCTGTTAGGTGATTGTTGTTATCCTTAGCACACAAAAGTGCTGTAATTCTGTGTCAGAATTCTTGGAAAGTATTTTTTTCCAAAATAACTTGTGTGTAAAGAAAGAGATATTGGCTATCTAAAGAACATGATGAATAAAAGAAAGTATATCATAATGGATTTTTTTTTTCACATTCATCTTTCCCGTGTCCTCCAAAGTATAAATGAAAACACAGCTATCCAAAAAATTACAGGTCATCGCTGGCAAAGTAAAAACTTCTGTTCCACCTGTCTTATCAGAAGAAGTGAAAAACATTCAGTACTCAGGAACACCCTCAAAACTAGCAAGGGATTAGTTGAAAATAAAAGGTGGAACACTCAAATGATGCAAAAGATGTAAAGACATACAGTGGGTTTCGGAGATCTAAAGTCACACAGCAAACATCCCTGTGCTTTGGTGGAGCAGGTAAAAGGTAGAAGTGGGTCATCTGTATTCTGGACTGTGAAAATATACTTAATTCCTCAGCTGATAAAATTCTCCTTTGCATGGCTAATTAAGCAAATGAACTCATCATCAAATGAACACAGCTTCCAGAGCTCAAATTTGCTTTTGCTTGGGTATTCAGAACATGGACTGGGGGAGCACAGTGAACTGCAACTGCATTTAAAAATATACCTCGCAATTTAAAACATTTAGGTATTTTTGAGGAAAAAAACAGTATCCTTAAATGATTTTTTAAAATATCCCAAAAGAATCAAAATCTAAAAGACGACCTGATCCATTTGTTGATCTTCATTAGGGGAGCACTCCATCTCAGATATGAAAATTTAGAAGAAAGACTGTCGCGTACTGTATTAAACCTGTTATTGTCTTCTGTAGAAGTGTTTTGAGCTTATCTCAAGATTAAATTCACAACATTGGAGAGAGGCTTCTGGTTTAGATAGGGGCTGGTCTGATGCAGAATAGCCATTCTATTTCCAACTTGAAGCCTGGTAGAGTTAATGGAAAGGGTCCGGTTAAGTTCAACCCTCTATAAACCAGGTACTCCACAGGAATCAGTAGCTCCACTTTCCTTTTTATAGGCCAAAAATCAATGAATGAGGCTTTGGCCTCAGGTTCTAAAAAATTCCATGCCTGAGGTTCTTACACTGTGTGAAACCTCGACTGCTTAAAGTTAATGCTGTTCAAGTCATGCTATTCCCCTTCTTACTGGCATGAGACACGATGTTTCTGGTAGTGGAGTTGATCTAACGACAAGTCAAAACACAGTAGGAGCAAAGCCTAATGCAAGACAATACCTACCATGTTTGTCCAGATGGCTATGATCGTCACACTTTTCATGACCTTTTACATAAGTATACGCACATTAATTTTTTTTCATATGTATAAATATGTATACATTAATCACTGATTACTTTTTCTGAGAAGATAGAAAATATATTTTCATACACAGTCATTTGCTTTCTGTAGTTTTATAAGGTAAACAATAGTGTTATAGAGTTTGCTTTCTTTCATAGTATATTTCCCAGAATCCAGTGCTCTTGTCTCTTTTGACTCGATTGTCAAGTACATCATAATGGAATTTTTTCATACTCGTATTTTCTATGACATCCGAACTACTGTAGCAAAAATCTAAAATCTAAGAAAGACTATATATATATACAGCTAAGCTGGATTTACTGCTGGATATACAGCTAAGTTCCAAACTGATTTCTGCTGGCAATTACTCTTGGTACACACCACTGCAGAAAACCTTTCTCTCTTTTATTACCAGTTTCATTTGGAAAGTCCTGTTTTAACTCTTCACAGAGTAATTAGTAGATGCTAATTGAAAACAATGCTACTGTTGCATATTAAAATGATAACACATGACCTCAATTTAAATTTTAATTGGATTTCCAAAGGTGAATTCTCTTTGCTATCTGATACGTTTGGATCTCAGAGTACAAGGGCTTGCATGCTTTAATTCACATTGATAGAACTGAGCTTTTTAGTTAGTGCTTTTTTCCTCTTTGTAGATGAAAAGAAAGGAAAAATGAAGCACACACTTCACTCAGATATCTGCAATGACATGAATGGTGCCACAGGGGACAGAGACCATAGTTCTAGTGACATTCACTTAGAATCCTCATCTATATTATATTCTTTGATTGAAAAAAAGTCTTTCATGAATCTGACTTACTGCTATCTTCCTTCCAGATGTGTTTTTACACAATGTATTTAACATTTTCTCCTAATCATTGAAGAGTTACTTCCATTAAATAGTTCCTGGTGTGTCATTTTACCTCTTCGACATATCAATTGCAGGACCTGTGTGAGAATTTTTATCAAAGGTTCATGAATACGTAGTCTTCAGTCTCTTCCAGAATTTCAAGCTGTGGTATATAAGCTATTAGGAATAAGGTAAACCAAAGCAGTAAAAGGCCATCTGAAGTGCTTAAATTCCTCTCTCAGGGCAGGAGCTGCTTTATCATTCTTTGTCTGTTTCACCTTGGGAATAAGATGCTATAAGATTCTGATTATTTTATTTTGCTCCAGTCAAGATGCAAAGTGGTCAACTAGAGATGAGAATAAGATTCTCACTGTCTTTTATTTTTACTGGCAAAAGAAAAGTTTGAACTGTATCTTAATTCCCCTATCCCTACAAACCTATTGGGACTTTTTGTTCTTAGCAGAAGATTAAAATCAAAAACATCAACAAATACTAGAGAGGGGAAAAGTCACAGTCTAAATATTTGCATCGCCTAAACAAAATCATCTGGAGCAAAGCAAGATGAGATCAGCAGATATCTTGTAACATTTCCATTTCAGCACAATTTCTCACTGGAAAAGGTAAATCTTTTCAGACACAATAGGGTCTTTCACTGTGGCAAGAGGTATCAGTGCAGCCACAAGGCAGCCATTTGGAAGGTTCCTTCCAAAGCAAAACAAGTAAATGAAGATGTCAAAGAGCAGTGTAATATACATCACAGATGTTTCATTTTTGGTGCTAGTGGAAAATAATACTCAATTCATAGACACCTCCACATTCCACTGTATTTCTCAGCAATATTTTGCACTCCATGAACAGAAAGATACTCATTCTCAGTTCCCTCGCAGGCCCATTTGAGTGTTAAGATATAAAGAAGCATCCAAATTTTCCTAAAAATGAAAGAAGTTTCACATAATCATCTCCCAACTCTGGTGATTATTGGAAGGCAGCTCCAATGGCAATGTATTAGTGAACTAGACATGGCAATATTACTAATTCTGTGGTTTCCAAAGGAGATCGGAGTATAAAAGGCAGTGTTATCGTCCAGAATAAATGCATCAGGTAAATGGGATATATTTCCTTCTAATTTTTGAAAGATAAAAGTTAAGCACTTCTTATAGAAACGAGCAGTGATTTTATCAACTTTTAATTTACCAAAAAGAAACAAGCACACCAATGGCTAGGAATGACTGTGAGTAAATCAGTCTTCTTGTGTTTTTTTCTTCCCACCAAATGAGGAGATTGATGTAGTAGGATTCCTTTGAAGAAGCAAGAGATCAGGGCAGGTGGGGCCAGCAAACTTCGATAGAAATCTTCAAGTTCATCAAGGTTAGCTAATCAGGCTGCTGAAGGAATGTTGTCCACTTATGTACCCAGAAGTCTTTTTCTTTTGGATTAGGAAGGGTTGGGTCACAGTATGAGAATTATTCATACACATTCTCATTGTGCTTGGAAGAGAAGCAACTGCTTTTCTGAAAGGGGTTAGTGTTATTGCATGCAGGTACAATCAAGGAAACTGTTAGGAAGAAGTGACTAAGAGAAAACAAGGAAGCTGAGCGTGAGGAGGAGGTGAATTAGTACATGCAGAGAAAGTGAATGCAGAATCAGTAGCTCTTCCCTTGGAGTAGTTGATTGAAGTAAAAGTTGTGTTGCTTTTGTTACCTACATTATCAAACCAATTTATCTTGAAAGCTGCACAGAAATAGATGAAACACTAATTTTAGATATTTTTAAATCCCCTTTGATTTCCACTCCATTCCTTTTATTTCTGCATGAGAACTTGATGGTAGCAGAGAGGCAAAATAGACCTTTAAAAGAACCTTTGTTTATAAGCCTGCTAATCGGCATGACTCATCCACAAATTCATCCTTCTAACTAATCTGACTTCTTGATGGTTAACATGCTTACATTTCAGGCTAGCATGCCATTTTAATGAGAAGGGGTAGTGGTTCATTACATTTCCTAACAATGGTAATAATAGGCATTTCTCCTCAATCTCCTGTAGGATCGCCCTTGATTGCTGCAAGGGTTTCCACTTGCATTCAAGAGAAATGTCACATCTACAGGTCAACAAAGACTTGTAGATTTTTAATTCAATGAGGACAGGATGTTTCACTTCACAGCTTTCCCATAATCTCCCATCTTTTCCCTAAAGCCCCTAAATTATGTTTTTTTTTTTCCTCTGTTATGCTATGTGAAGTTACATATCCTCATGCAGATCTACCACAGAAGTTGAAGTTTTCGAAGCTGAATTTTGAAGTTTTGTTTTGTTTTGTTTTGTTTTGTGTGTGTGTATAAGAAAACCTTACAGACGTTGTATACTTTCTGTCAGTAGCTTAAATATATCTTAAATTCTTCTACGCACATATAAAGTTTGGGAAGAATTTCAGGTTCAATCTTACTGAGCAGAATGTATCCAATTAATTCAGATTTCTATCAAGCAGTATGCACTCTCCAAATGAAGCTTTTTCTCTTTTCATCTCCCTTTATTCAATATATCCAATATTGTTAATGTTTTCAGAAAGGAAGGAAAAAGAAAAAGAAAAAAAAAAAAGACATGAAAGCACCTCTTTACAAAACCTGCTTGTAGTACATTGTTGATAAAAACAAAGAATCTAATATGACCTTGAGCAGAGCACATGCACCCAGAGGCCTCTCAGCCTTTCAAAAATCAGAGCTGAAAGATTGCCTGAATTGATAGAAAGTGTAAAAGTGTCAATGCTAACCTTCACTCAGGTACACTGCAGGCCTCCAAAACTGAGGAGATAAACCTGAATACTCTAGTTCACTGATTGCTGGCACTGAACAGTATGGTTGGTTTACAATAGAGATGAAGGCACATAAAGCTTTCTTTCCCTCTTACCCACAGAATCAGGCTTCTCGTTATTTATATTACAAACTCATTAATGTATCCAAATCAATAAAATATACTATAAAAAAGACCAAGAGTCTCCTAACCTAAAGAGCTTACAAGTAAGCCAATAATATATCAATTTAACAGGTTAAGCTAATTTTTATCCTCTCCTTCTCTCTCAACTAATGGAAGGGTCATTGTAAGCCACAAGGAGGAGCAGAGAGGAAATGTGGTTATGTGCGCTTTGCTAACCCACAGCTCTAAATTTTTCACTAAGGACTCCGGCCAACAGATGCACTTAAGAGCAGTATCTAGGGTGCTGTAACCAGCTCGCAAGCCAATGTTGGGCAAAGAACCAGGAAGCCATAACTTACTGCTTGAAGTTCTTGCTGATGAAGTAAAAATTCAGGCCATTATATTGGAAGTATGTATTTTTCTATATCATTTTTAATTGGAAAAGTCACCAATGAAGCATGATTAATTCAATTAAAAAAGTCTTGTATGGCACCCTCTGTCTCATTTCTCTGTGCTGCTTACCTGTGTTGTCGTTGTTTTTTCCTATGAAGTATTCTGTTGGTTGATCTAATATTTTTTTCTGAATTAATTCTAGTAACATGCGTATGTACTTATCTGAGGCACACGTCCTTTCCCAGAATTCAGACAAAAAAAAATATGGTAGGGTTGATTGTAGGTTTTACAGTCTACCCAAAGACTGCTTGCACACCCAAATTAGCTGCTACATTGGGTACTGAATTTTTATGCTCTTCACACCTTCCCACATATACATAGAGATGACGGCAAATGGTGGTCAAGTGAAGTCTCCTTCCTTCATGTTGTCCTCGCAGGCTGGAGCTTTCAGGTGGTATAAGATGGCATTTTGTGTTCCCTTTGCACTTTTGACAAACAAGATGTTACATGACCTGGTCCTTAAATTAGAGACAGCTGTTAAACAGATAGCAGGGATAATGTAGTCAGCTTAGTTTTGTTTGTTTGTTTGTTTTTGTTTTTTTTTTTAAAAAAAGGTATTCTAAATATAGATCTCAAGGTCTTAGACTGTGCAGGATCATTCTATTTACATGTAGAATACATCTTCATACTGTTTTGAAAGCTCTTTCATTGTGACACTGGCATCTCTGGAGACTATTTTCGGCTTGCCGGAGAGGCTTAATGCTAGTGTTTGTTTTAGATCTCTGGCTTTCCTCCAATTAATTATTGCTTTTTATGATTCATTTTGTTTGGAGATCTCTAATAGAGATGATATGAATGTGACAGAGGGTCTTCAAACAGAACATAGCAATTATAAATTGCCAAATCCTATTAGAGAGAGTTGTCATCATTCTTGCTACAAACAGATATGGTTTTTTAAATGCACCTGAGCAAGGCAACAGTCTGGTAATAGTCCACCTAATGTGATCCTAGCCTTAGTCAGAAAGAGTTAAGATTTAAAATTAACGTAACAGAAAATGTTATAATTCTTATTAATAGCTATTTCAGGCATCATTGAATGGATTGTTTATGACAAGCACAACTAAACAGTAGTTTCTGTAGGAACCTACAGATATTTGGGGAATCAGCTCAACTCCCTTGAGACACATATTCCGTTTGGATAGATATTTGTGATATCCCAAATTGCACAGAAATTGGTTTGAGGAAGACATCTATTACCTAGAGAGCCCTATTGTAAATCCAATTTGGATACATGCAAGTTTAGTACAAGATAATTACCTGAACTCCACACACATTTCCCTTCAACTCAGTAATTATTGTTTTGACCCGTTAGCTTCTTGTGACAGATAGAGACTGCTGCAAACAGTGTTTGCACATCACCCTCTGTGTTACAGCACTATGCTCAAAGAGGGCAAGTGGAGGTCCAAGCCCCCTCAAATAGCTTTCTCTCCCAGGCAGCTACACAAAGGACAACAGGATACAGGCACAATTTTTTAAAAGCCAACTCTTCCTATTACACACCTGCTTTCAGAAGTACACTGACTGGTTATCACACCTACCATCTCACATTGGGTCACTATACCACCAGTGAAATGGGTGCATAAAGTGAACCTGGTCTCCCTTTGGGCATCTGCAGAGGAACAAAACTTTTTTCAGTGAGAGCACATGGAAATTAAATGCTTATATCAGGACTGAATTCACTGTTGGCCATCCTCTGTTGCTACCATGGTTGTGGAAAGACATTTTAAAATGCTTAGTGGTTAATTTTGGTGCCTGTTTTAGGCTCTCTGTGTCCTTTCTGATCCCTCAACTTCTCTACTTTCCAGGCTGCCAAGTCTATGCGCACCAAAGAAAAGATTGCATGCATTAAAGAGACACTGGAAAAAAAAAATCAATAGCCAGTGGAACTCACTTCTGGCAGTCAGCCCCAGGGGACTGCTGGAGAAGTGAGAACATGCCAATTAGTTTGAGATCCCTAATGGTAAAGTTTTCCAGCTCTCTTATCCTTCACAGGTTATGCTGAGACTTAGGGAAAATACAAGTGGGGATTTACCTGAAGTTACAACATCCTTTTTAAGCTTACATGTATAGCTATGAGAATAATCTCTACAGATCTTTTAATCCAATATTTTAATTCCCTATTTAGTCACTTGAATCCTCTGAACAAAGTACTAGGATTAGCACTCATATGTCCTAAAGACACAACAAAGCCAGCAACTCTCTTCCACTTAAAGCCTAATCCAAATACCACTGGAGTCAACCAAAACATTCATGTAACTTTTACAGGCTGTATTTTCAGTCACCAGTGACCTTCCAAGCCCACATCATCTTACTTTGCTCTTCTGATTTGGATAAGCTCATTTTGCCTCTTCCTTAAGGATTGCACAAGACCAGCTCAGTCTGGTGAGGTTTTACATCCCTCTGATGCATCAGAGAAGCTGAAGAACCAGAGCCAAATAACTCCTCTAAGTGGGGGACTAGCTCTGAGATTCAGAGATTCCAGCTATTTTATCATGAATGTCTAGCTGTGGCTGGTCTACACACAGAATTACTCAAAAATAACTCATGCTTCAATTCATGTTTTCCTGTACTCAGGAAAATTAGACATAATTACAGTTATATTTCACTCTTAATGGTTTGGGTCATCTACCTCTCTCCACCAGGGAGCACATCTTGGTTTTGAATGTTTGAACCTCCTCATATCTGCTGTAGTGAGACTCTTGCTTTCCCCCATTACTCCAACCAAGATGTGCTGCCAGAACAGAATCAGAAGTTACAAGAGGATGCTCCTGTTCTGCTTTTATATGCTGAGGAAGTCAGGAATGACAAAATACAACCACCTCCTTTTTCAGCTTCTTCTCCCTGAATATTTATTCTCCTTTGGTAGCAGGCCAAAAAATCCTACACATGAAACAGAACAATAACCCCACTGACACTAATTTACTGTCACAACTTGTATTTAAGCAAGCTCTGTGCTTCTAGTGTTGGCATGTGGGTGTTCAATACACAGACTTCCATACTATCTGCCCCCTATAAGCACTGTTATCTGCATAAAATAGATGCAGTACACTAGTATTCAAATGGCATACAATTTACTGTCTGGAGGCAATTATAGCAATTACAAGACAGAGGACAAATTTAAACTAGATCATGTTAAATACTATTTAACATTTGAAAATGCATCCATCCAATTCATCTCCTGGGAACTTTCACAGCGTTTAAGGACTCCCTAAAGAATCTGTCTGGTAGAATTAAGTCTGGAAAAAGCTATCTTTGGGCTATCGGTCAATCAACCAGTCATGGATTTCTCAGTCACATTAGGCTTTGGTTGCAATTCTCAGGACACCAAAGGGAAAGGTCATTGCAAAACGTCATCTTTTTCAAGCTGTTATTTCACCTTCTTTTTGAATTCCTCACTTGAAACGCAGGAGGCGTTCTCCACTGCATGAAATGTTCACTTGAGCCCCAATGGCCCATTTAATGGAACCAAGAAATGGAGATGGCAGAAAACCTTTGAAAAAAAAAAATTGTCACTCAAAATTGTAATTTTATTTAAACATACTGATTTCAGCATGCTAAGAGTATTCCCCTTTGCCATGGCAGCCTGCGGTCAGACCCTGCTGTGAATCAGGATCAACAGTGTCAGGGGATTGTCCCAGCAAGCAAGCTGTGAGAGGGATTCTTTCCTAATCTCAGACTGCTCCACTTAGCACTAATTATTAAATATTAATTAGGTAACGGAACAGTACTCTGTAGTCTCTTGGCACTTTTTACAGTAGGCAAAATAAAACCTAAAAGTGTTTTTTATCAAGTGGCCTAAACCCCCGGAAAATCCCTGCCTACAAAGAGGTGGTGGGGTCTCTCCTATCTGCCTTCCAAAACAAATTGCAAAGCCTCCCACAAAAAGCCATGGATGGGTTGTGCCCAGCCTGGAGGCTATGATTCACATGCAGCTGGGATCCCGCATGTGAGACGCATAACAAAAACTAAAGGAAACATTTTTTATTTTTTTTTCGCCTGTGGTTCTTACAGTCATAAGCTGGGTAAGGTGGTGAGTAAGTAGCATGTATGAGAGGAAACCTGGGGAGGAACAATGCACGTTGGTACTTCAGAGCACAGTATCAGCTGCAGGTTAAAATAGGTAGCAATAGGCATCTTAGCTCAGGAAACTTTGTTTCTGACAGATTTTCATAACTGTTTAGTTTGTTTTCATGCAGCATTTCAAATTTTCCATGCTTTTTGACTTCTCTGCATGTGTAGCTTTCAAGCGAGCGCAGGGGATGGTGAAATGTCAGGCTGATGCTGATGCGGATAAAAATCCTTTGTTTATCCAAAACGGTCTGAGTCTCCCCTCTCCTTACCCATCGTTACTCAGATGAAAATCCCACTGCTGTTTTCCAAGTAACGCATGTATGTAGCTCCATGCCATAAATAGCGTTGGCAGTGATCATTTCCTTCCACTACCCCCTCATGATGCTTCATGGCAGAGTGGGAGACAAACAGGTACTGGTGTCTCCATCCATCAGGGTGCTCTTTCATTATGTGTCAAAAAAGATGTCAGAAGCAGTGGGATTCATCTCATTAAATGCAGGCATCCCCAGCGTAGAGCCAGTCACTTAGACTGTTTGGCTGATGGAGAGAAAAAGGCGCTTTTGGAACACCCTACTAAAGATAAAATAGGTCAGTGACTCATTATAAAGGTGCCTATTTTTCTCCTTTCATTTTAATGGGAGCTCCAGGGGGTGACTAGCTCAGATGGAAGCAGCTATACTGAGGACAACTAGAGTAAGGGGACATTAATCACATTCCTCTTCATAATAATTTGAGATGGCTCATTATTTTCTTCTTTTCCATCAAATATCTGTGACTTGCCTGGGCTCAGTTTGAACCAGTGACTGAGGAAAGGATTGGTATTTGAGCCACCTTTATTGTGTAAATGTTTTGAAGAAAGTGTGTGGGAAAAAAATAATAATAATGTAGAAGCCCTCCCTCCATTCTTTCCTCTGTACTGAATGCTTCAGTCCTCAAGCAGGAGAGGAAAAGCCACTGTGGCAGAAGATACACTGCAGGATCTGAGACCCATCCTAACCCATCATGGTGTAATAGAAATCGGTATCAGACCAAACAACCTGGTGAAGGAAGCTTTATAAAACAGAGAGAATCACGAGAGGTCTGGGCAGGTCTTTATACGTCTGGCACTTCGAAGGCTCCTTTAATGTCCACATTGTCTTTTAGGAGCAATAAGTTTCAAGGCATAAATTTGTATTTTAAATCATGATCCAGCACATTGCTAAAGCAGATTTTCTCTCTTCTAAAAGTTAATCTTAGTTATCGCAAAAGGCTGGGACGATATCTTTACTTCAGTTTTGTGAGTCTGCTGCTAATCTGCTGCCATAGTTAGTCTAGGCACTTACAATTAACAAAGTATTCCAGTTCTTTCTCAAGGCATACCCATTATAGCCAGTTTTATCCTTAAAAATTATTTAATAAATCTACATAACACTGCCAATATCTCAAATTCTGAAAGCAACATTTCCATAGCAAAGGTTCTGGGTTGCCCCAGTAACAAAATCATGAGTTGCAAACAGTAACAACTGAAATTTGGCTAACTTTCTCAGCCGCTGTGCAGTGCAACATAATTTGCAAGTAAGACTGAAAAGCCGTGTGAAAAAACAGATTTTTTTGTATGTCTGTCTGTCCATATTTGCTCAGGTACATTGCAATAGGTTCAGCATCACTCCCAGGCACTAATTAAGGAAATCCTGAGTCCAAAGAAAACTGGAAGTCTCACTGTTGATATCAGTGACAAAGATTTCACCCTTCATTGGTGCATGTAAATGTATAACTGTATAACAGGCTTCAGCACAGACACATTTACCACATCTATTTCTATAAAAATGCTTGTTGCAAATGCATTGCAAGTCAGCTCCTAAAGTGGCTCAAAAGAGGCCAGGTGTGTGCATGAAGCATGTGTTATACATAAATTTTTACAGGATAGACTTAAGCTTTAAATCATAGCCTGGAAAAATACTGAGATTACCCTAATCTTTAAGAATCTGAACTTGTTAAATTCGAATATGGCAATATGTGCCTTTGAAATTACTGAAGTACTACAAGCTTTGCATAACCTGGCTCAGTGGATTCTGTCTTGAGAGGTTCTTCATCCACAAAGAACAAGCCAATGCCCGCAGAAGGGAATCTTTCCACTGACTTTGTCAGGGATTTGAAGAGCCCCAGCAATTTTATGGCTATGTCACGGACTATGAGTAAAATAAACCTCTCCTCTGTCTTTTTCTTCTGAGCCTCATTTCATCTGATACAGGCTAAAGCAACCACAGGTTGGGACAGTGTTGGAGATGGAGCTGCTCCCTGCATTGTGGCTGCTTTCATGCAATGCAGTGAAAGAAACCGTCTTTCTCTGAGTCATGATACATCAGTTTTTGTTCTCGCTGTGCTATACAGAAGAGGTCAAAGTAACTGTAGTAACTTGCTCCACAAGTGAAGATCTTGTTCTGCCATCAAGATTGTTGTGTTTTGCCTTCTTCCCTGGAGTGGCACAGCTGTGTTTTCTTAGTACTGAAGTGGTCAGTAGCTGCCATTTACTTAAAAAACTAACAAAATCAGAGCTGTAAGATCTTGCTGATATGTTGGCCTGCTTGGGAAGTGTCTTTCTGTAGAAGATGGGAGCCCACTCACAGTGAGTCACGCCCACCTTCATATTTGTGTTTACATTCTGGATGAAATCATCTGAAAGCATAATGAAAATGGACACTGTGGAAAATGACAAAGATCTCTGTGAAATTACCAACATTAAAATTATCAGCCTCTAAACTTTCATGTGTTTTCTAAACTGTCATGTTTTATTTCTAACCTACAGTGCCAGCTCACACCCTAGAGATGTAAATATTTTATACTTCTAATTGAGTCACTTCCTGTACACTGTGTTGACATAATATTCCATCTCTTTTTAGGCTCAGTATTAGCAGCAGTAATAGAATCATTAATTAATACTTCCAAATAAGATTTGATTTATACTTTTGCTCTGTTGGAATAAATAAATAATAGCTTCTCATTATTGCTTATTATCATTAATCTCATCTCAGTATAACTTACTACATTATTAACTATGTCCTATCATCTTAAAGGCCCCAATTTGTTAAAATAATTATCTTTGGGTCAAAAATCCAGTAAAAAATGGAAAAGCACAAATTATATATATATATATGTAGGATAAAAAGTTTTTCAGCATCTGAGAATGCTCTTGAAATGCAATTTAATAAGCTCACTAATAAGTTTGCAGTTAGTGATCCCTGAAAATAGAAATTTTGGAAACTCTGAGACCCATAGAATGAAATTATGATAAAATATCTGTAAGTAAATGAAACATTCTGGTTCCCATTCTGGTTGTTTTTAAGCTCAAAGCAGTAATGACATCTCCAGAGACGTTTTCCTAAATGTTCTTATGCAGATGGTCTCATCACTTTCTTCTTTCCTTTAACAGAAATCATGGTTAGAAGATATGCAAAATGAAATAAAGTGGAGCTTCAATAAAAGATCCAGTGTTGTACTGAACTTAACATGGAAGAAACTTGAAGGTGGATCATCGATGCAGTGATAAATATACATCCGTTTCTTCATTGTTCTCTTGGGTAAAAGTGGATGCTGTCTCATGGAGAGCTCGTGTTTTATCTTGTAAAACTTGCTCACGCACTGGATGGGAGTTAGGAAAGCACAGATACAGGGTGAGATTGTAAAACAGAAAATTCCCTGCCATGGAAGCTAGTCTTAGGAGGAAACTACTCCCATAAGGGTCTGCAGAATGCGTTTCCACAGAAGAAAAGATGCAGGCAATATCCCATGAATTACACACTGTTTTTTATGAAAACCGGGTATGGAAAGACTGAGTTAGATTTGAGGTCATGTGGTTCTTTCTTATCCTCAGATCTGTGAATTAGTTTGCAGTAGGTTGGGGTGGCCTGAAGGGTTGCCTCAGTCTGCTGGAGTTTATAGCTAATATTTTATGCTAGAACATTTGAGAGGTTTAAGGATTGGACTTACCTAAAGAAGTCCAAAGTTGACTAGCGGGATTTCTGCACCTTTTCATTTTGCTCATCCCAGTCATTTCTGATAGAAGGAAGGTATAAAAGTAATTTTAAGAGTTCCCACGGCTCATCTGGTGTGCAGGACAGATTTATTTCAGAGACCAGCATCTAGGCACCCCAGCAGCTGCTGAGATCCCTGCCTTATCCTGGCATGAGGAGGCCCAAGGAGCTCAGAGGAGTCACCAAGGTGAGGAGGGACCTGTCTTGGACTGGCTGGGATGGATGTGGCTCGCATGTACTTTCCCGAGGGGTCATGGTATGTGCGGCAAGCATCTGCACCTGCTAACACAACTTTGTTCCTGTTATGTGGACATTGAGGTTCAGTGACTTCTACCCTCATCTTTCCCAGGAGAGTTTGTGAATACAAACAGCCATAAAAAGCAAACCTTAGCATGAGTTCACAGCAATTTTGGATTATGTGGGGGCAGGCAAGTGAGACATAGAATCAAAGAATTATAGTGTTTGGGTTTTGAAGGGAGATTAAAGAACACCCAGTTCCAACCCCCTGCCATGGGCAGGGACACCTCCCACCAGACCAGGTTGCCCAAAGCCCCATCCAGCCTGGCCTTGAGCACCTCCAGGGATGGGGCATCCACAGCTTCTCTGGGCAACTTGGTCCAGTGCCTCGCCACCCTCTGAGCAAAGAAATTCCTCCTAACCTCTAATGTAAATCTTCCCTCTTTTAGTTTAAAACCATTCCCCCTTGAGCTATCATTATCTGCCTGAGCAAAAAGTTCCTCTCCGTCTTTTCTATAAGCCTCCTTTTCAGTATTGAAAACATGCAGTGAGGTCTCCCCAGAGCCTTCTCTTCTCCAGGCAAAACATCCCCAGCTCACTCTGCCTTTCTTTGTAGGAGAGGTGCTCCAGCCCTCTGATCAACTTCAACATATGCTAACTACTGACCTAGCAGCTAAAGGCAGAGGAGAGGATACCCCTCTGATTTTTGTGTAAATGGAGTGTGAGATGGCAAATGCTTTGTGAGTGTTGGCTGTGGCAAAAGTCACTCCTCTGAACACAGAACCAGGCTCCTTCCCCAAGCTGCATATAGCTAATAATGATTAGATATCCTCTAAATTCACGTTAGTTACACTTCAGTGAATTCCATCACTGTAGTTTTGCCAGGACACTGAAACTATGCATTAGCCCCTCAGTGACAGGGCCTGCTGTTTCCTTTCCTTTGTGCTTAGTGAAGGAAACTTCAGGTTATGCCTGTAGCCATATCACAGGAACGGAGGTGGCCAAAGTGTATTTTGTTATGGGAGTGTTTCTTCAGCTTGAACTGTTAGTTCAAAATCCCTCTGCTAAAACAAAATTATGTACAGAGTAAGAAAATAAAAGCCTTGAGTCAGTATTTCTCACACTTATTTGTTGCAGGGAAAGAGTCAATATCCGTAAGATTTAAACCACAAAAATGTGTTTAGGCATTAGACACTAAGCACCAGAAATAGCAACAGCAATAACCTGAAAACATGAATGAGGATAGTAATAATTCAGATGTATCGATACTTCAAGCATGTAAGGTTTTTCGTATGCTCTCAAGGACCTTTTCCAAAACAGCACATTATTTTGTTCTGATTTTAGAACAAATGGCAACGCTATGTATAAATTGGATCTGCTGGAGGTAGTCACACTGATTTATGGTTCTGGATTTGTCCCTTAAATTGAACAAAACTATTTCAGTATCTTTTTAGCCCTAGTTAGTTCCTGTAACTCACATTGCAGGACATGTGATTTAACTTTTCATTTTTTATAGCAAAGATGTCCTGTGTGTCATGTACACAGAGGAAGGCCCAGAATCTCATAAGTCAAATCAAAATTTGTGGGAAGAAGGTTCTGGAGGGGGTGAGGGGTGTGGTGTGGCAATGGCAAAAGATGACAGAAATAAAGACAGTTGTATGATTATACAAACATCTCATTTGCAGTTCTGGAAGGGAGGATTAGACCTAATCCAGTCTTTCTTGACTTTAGGAATAGTACTGGTATAATATGGAGTCAGCAACATGTGTGTTTTCATGTAAATAAGCTGTATCTGTGGACACCATCTTCTCTGTATCTGTCTTTTATGCACATACTCGTCCACCTGGACCAATGAAGTCCTACCAATGGAGCTAGGAGCCTTTAGTCTTCAAGTTGCTGCAGAGACCCAAGGAGGTATTTTGAAGTATGCTATTTCTGATGCAGTTACACCTATATTTGAGTGCTCCACACCCACCTCTCCATTTGCACAACCACACTTTAACCAGCCACGCTGGTAGGCACCTTGTCCATGTAAGCAAACGCTGTACTATACAATCACAGCCAAATCACTCTCCGACCAAATGCCTTCAGTGTAGTTCTTCAAAGAATTTGCAAGTCCCATAATACCTTCTGCACATCAGGGAGCTCAAAGCCCATGTCTACATTTAGACTCAGAGCCTTCAGGAAACCATCATGTCTGCCATTCCTCCATGTTTGCTGCTTGAAAAAGGTTTTTTTTGTTGTTGTTGTTGTTGTTGTTGTTTTTTCTTTATAAACAGTGAAACCAAAGGTTAAGAAACGAATGGTTGTACCTGGCCTAACAGATATCTTTTCTGTTCATGTTTTTGTCAAAGACTGCCTGCTTACTCTTACAGCACAATATAATGCTTTCTGGTGCTGTGTACCAAACAATAGCTGCAGGGACACAAGCCCTTTTACAGAGAGACTTATTTGTTCAATAGCTTTAAACACATGAAGCCAAAACAACTACTTGAAAACTAAACCTCTTTTGCCTCAGGCACTGGCTTCATATGAGGTAAATGAGGTCAAGAAGATGATGCGGTGTGAGTGAGTTTAACAAGGCAGAACCTGGCAACATAACTCATAAGCCTGAATCACAGACTGCTGCTGTATCCTTGGCCTGGATGCAAACTTTACATGGAAAAAAAAAAAATCAAAGGATTTGTCTATTAAAAAAATAGACTGTGTTTAAAAATAGGTCAGCATCAGTGTGCAATTCATGATGCATATTACCTTAAGTATTTCTCAGGGCTTGCCCTATAAATGTGAAAGGAAGAAAAAATTGTATCAGGGAAAAAAGAAAAAAAAAAAAAAAGAGCTTATACCTGCTACATTTTCCTAGGAGAAAGGCCTGCAATTCAGGTTTATCCCTTAGTCACATGAGTGCGTAATGCTAAAACCTATAGGGACAGATTGAAAGGCCAGAACCCTGTGAAAGAAGAAGACTATCAAATCATTATTTTTAAAAATTGTGGAGTCTATTTCTATTGTAATCAACACAAAAACAAATATCCTTCTTTTATCAGTGTTGTTAAAACAGGGGGATTGTGCTTTCTCTGAAGTAGTAGATATTTAGATAGGCATGAGGTTCACAAATAAGGAGGTGCAGGTAGAGTGAATGAGCTTATGAAATGTGAGATGAAGTGTAATTTCTCCCTTTCCTATCATTGCCGTTCCTTTCCTGTGGGTACTCAGATGGTTCTGATTTTTGTACATGCTGATGTTTGGAAAGGGGGGTTTGCTCATGCAAAAGTGAATAATCACATTTTAAAAATCTGTTCAATCAGAGAGCATATGCTGTCCAAATGCTTTATGTGTGAGTCATGAAGACTACTAAGGACACAACTAAAGATGCCAAGTTGAATGCAGAAAAGTTAGGAAGCAATAGAAACAAGGTAAAGAAAATTAGTTTTCTTTTTCTTTTTTTTTTTTTTTTTTAAGAGTAGGCAATTTCAGATAATCTTAATGATATGATCCAATGCTATTTTTTTAACCACAGATATTCCAAGATACCCATACTACAAGAGCTCGAAATGTCCTTACTTATTTATTTATTTATTTATTTTATCACAAATTTCTTTCTGTGTAGAGGCATACTTTTTTTTTTCCCTTTTGTAGGTCAGGTTCTCAGCATTTTTGAGATGCATCTGTGGGAAGGAGGTCACAACTCCCACCATATGGGGCAATCCAGAGCTGTCTGCTGGAGAATTCATGGCCTCATTTTACAGGCAAAAATTCCCATTTGTCATGACAGTGCTGGGGTCACCCAGCCACCCCTGTGTCCTGTGCATAGTAAGATCCCAACACCTGTACAACATTCAAGAATGAATGTAAATCCCCTTCTCCCTAAGGACAGTGAGGTGTTGGCCCAGCCAGAGTCCACCGCTCCTGTAGTGCTCAGAAATCATCATCTAGCTTGCTTTCTATGAGGAGTGGCCAAGCTTTTCCTTTTGAGCTTTGTTCACAGGAAAGAGTGTTTAAACGTTTATTCATGGTATGTAAACAGTGGAACAGAAGCAGTTCTTCATGGCAGAACATGTGATTTTAGTTCAGCATAAACCTAAATAGTTGATTTCCAAAATAACACATCCACTAAGGCTTTTTGATACCAACTAGGGTATTTTTTTGCTCTCATGCAGATAGAATATAAATCCTAGGTCATATAAATGTTTAAAAGTGCTGTCAGCCAAAGAGAGGACTAGCAAAAGTCTGTTTAGTGACAAGAGATATACCTAAATCTTCTCAATTTGTTTTATAGCTGCTGTTAAAATGCGTAAGACTTCGTTGAGATCCAATAAATGGAAAGCTGCAATGCTGACTTGTGCCGTAGTTTCTGAAGATTTACAACAAACAAACCTTTTGCCAAAGATAATTCTTTCAGGAAAAAATCTAGCAGCTTAATGGAGGAAAAAATAAATAAATAAATAAATAAATAAACAGGTAGAATGCTTATTTTCTGTGCTTCAAGAGGTCAAATCTCTGCTATCATTTGTATCTAGGGGATTACAATCAGATAGCTTTAAGTACATACTATTCAGATATGAGACATAAAAGAAAAAGGGGTAAGTCTTAAGCACCACGTGTTATGGCTAGTTCAGAAGGAAAATATATTATACATTGTTTTTTTCTTTAAAAAAAGACATTCATATTTCCATTACCTACATGGGATGACCTCTGTGTTGAAATAAGGCCAAAAGCTGTCCCTGTCTCTCTACCTTTCAGCAAAGCACAATGTCAATACTGTAGAAGAGAAAATGGAGAGATAAAAGTTAAATGATTTTCCCAAGGTCACATTAAAAACCTGGTAGCGGTATCAGAAATTGAACTTGCACTATCTGATTCTCTGAGAGTTTTAGGTACAAATGTATCCACTTTTTCTATATTTTCCCTTTTCTCCTCTTTTGTATTTGACATCTCAGGCAGCTCATTTCTACAGTGTTTCTTAATCCTCAGAAGCTTTACAGAATCACAATAAGAGGAAGAGGACACACACCATGTCAAATATCTGCCACACATGAAATAACAATAGCTGTGCTCACAAACAGCCCAGAGTTAGGGGAGACTAAATGAACACCTTGTCCAAGGCTTAACTATTTTCTGTTATTTGATGTAAAATGTTCAGCTATATGGCTAATGGCAAATGGCTAATCAAGACGCAAAACTTTGAATACAAAAAAAAGTGACAATACAGTTTTTTTCAAAATCTTTATTATTTATTGGGGACTTTTTCTCCTCTTGTGGCTTTTCAGCAGAGAGTTTGTCAACTGGATTTTTTAGATGCAGCTGTTCTGAGGCAGCCCACAAGCTGATAAGTATAAAGGAATTGGAAAAGCTCTTAACCACATGAGACGAGTAAAATAGGTCCCATTTTTAATCTTCTCTTTCTGACTTTACACGACAGGCAGCGTGACAGTCTCATTGACCTGGGTGTACAAATGAAAGGAACAGAGGAACTCGCTTGTAATTTAACACAGCAATTAAGGATGTACTTGGCAGCTTTGCTGAATTAGGAATGTTTACCTCAGGTACTTGAAGTCCTTTACATCTGGGCTGCCCAAATTGTCTGTTGTCAATGAGTACAATGAACTGGAGAGGATAAGGTGCATTGCACAATTAGGTAGGTGGATGTCCCATTTTGCCCAGTCCAACATGGGACATTCTCCAATGTGAGACCCCAGTTGGGGTTTTGCACACCTAGCAGAGAGCATCTGGCCTCCTGAAGTTAGTAACACATGGTGGGGTTGACAGCCTGATCCAAATCAGAACAACTGCCAGCTCTATATGATTCATAAACTCTGTAGCTTTCCTCAGCCAAAGATGATTTGGGCACCATAGGCTTGGTAGATCTAGTCCATAAAAACAAAATAAAAGTCTCAGAAATGTCATTGAAAAGTCATATTGAATAGGACTGATTCTGGAGTTATCTTCTCTGGTCCAGGTTTGCTCCTTAAAATTAAGAATCCATAATACCAACTAATCTAACCATTACTTCAGACATTTGTAGGTCTATTGGTTTCGGCATGTGTCTTAGTAAAACAAAGCTGCTCAGACCAAACATTTTTTTACAGTGGTTCCCGCAAATCATATTTCACCTCAGCACAGCAGATTTCTTTTAGGGTACAGATGGGTGTCAGTCCTTCATCTCCACAGGGCATTGCTACCTCAACTTATTATTTATGTATAATTGCTTGCATTAGAGTGCAATTACAGTCAAGAACACAAGACAGCATCTATTTCAGCTTTCTTTTTGTTTTATTGTTATTGTTAAGTTTTTATTTCTAATTTTTCAGATTCATTTGCTCTGAGCAGTAAACTAGCTGAAGCTTTCTGAAGCTGTGTGTGTGATTTAGGCTGAAATGGAAGAGTGTCAGCTTTAGCAAAAGATTTTCTCAGATATTACAACAACATGCGGCACACAGTTTCTTTCCTGAATTCCTTTCCCCCTCTTTTTAAAACATAAATTGTCTTGGCTTATTTTAATAGAAACAGACAAAGACCTTGTACTTTATATAGGGTGCTTCATCCTTGCAATCTCAGAGCACTTTATAAATAGATAGGAGACATCAAAGAAGGAAAAGAATGCTCAAGGGCAGAAACATCACACCATGGCTCTTATTAAGGTAGTAAACCATCCTTTACTTAAAGGGACTGTCCCTCTATCTTTGTTTGTTAATAAGGTTATTGCCTCCTCCACTTTACTTCATATGTCATAGGAATAAGAGGAGGGCTGAAGCAATCAGTAATTTCTTTGCACAGCAGAAGTAAATGATTTGACTTGATTAATCTGTTTTTTTCTTTCTTCTTTTTTTTTTTTTTTGTAAAATTCCACATTGAGAGTCTTTTAAAAAATAAGAAAAAACAAGCCAGAAACTTCTCTTTGCCCACTAAAAAAAAAAAAAAAATCTCAGCCAAGTCTACTCTGAAGTACAAATAATTCATAAATGTAACTCCATCACTGATTCTTTGCAAGCTATATGTCCAAAAAGGATTTGCTAACTGATATTTTCTCTATGTTTAGCTACCATGTAAAACAAAATGCATACTTCTAGAATTATAACCTTATACCAGTACATGTAAAATCTCACGTTCCTCTGTATTAAAGTTAAATCTGATTACTGTGTGTGTTAACATTCAAAACATGCTTTACCAAATAACTTCTGTCAGAAAACAAATTCCTTTCTCTAAGTGACATGGTACCATGGTTCACCAGCACACATCCATTTAAAAAGCTGCAAAGATAATCTCAGAGATAAGATAGCAGAGGAGGGTTGATATGCATTTTGTAATTACTCTCATTGGAATGTGATCTCAGTGGCATCTTCACTCCCACAAAGCTTGTTGGTTAGTTGGTATCTACGGGTAACTACAACTGTAGCCCATCAAAAATGTACCTATCAAAATCAGTATAAAATCTACTCTATAACTAAACAAGGATCTTTCTATTTTAAAAGTGATTGACAGAACTTAAAATAATAGGCCACTATTGCTTGAAGTTCAACAATGTTGGGGTAGTGGGAATGGCAGTTTGAAACCCTCGTACTTCTCGTGCAGTGGGAGGGCACAGACCCTGCCCGCAGGGCTGGACTTCTCTCCATGCAGGACACCAGCACAGCCAGGAACTGAAAATGATCTGAATTTTTGGGTAGACCTGTGTGGAGCCAGGAGTTGGACTCAATGATTTTTATGGGTCTCTTCGAAGTTGCGATATTCTATGATTCTATGAAAACTGGTGCATGGTGGGAGATGTGCCACTAAGGGAGTGGGAGAAGAGTTTCATCAATTGTGCAAAATATGGTCATGAGCTTCTTTAAGTCTCAGAGTACCACCTGTCATTGTCTAGTCAAAAAAAAAAAAAATCCTCTTTTTGATCTAAATGATGTTGTGGCTTGTTATGGCTGCATTGTTATGGCTGCATGGTCAGTATTGTGTGGAGTTTTCTTTCATTTCCATTCACATTTTTTACAATCAAATAGGAAGCTGGGAAGCTGGAACTAACCTAAACGTGCTGCTGCTTATCTTCAGTGGAGAATAATTTCATCAGAACCATCACATTGCCCTGAAACCTGCTGTTTGCTGATGTTAACAGAACACTGTGCACAAAAGGGACGTGTGTAGGGAGAAGAGATTTCTGACCTGCATGCAGAAAATGCTTAGATCGGAGCTGTGAATTTCTTACCAAGAGCTGACAACAACACTGCCCGACATGCCACGTCTGAGACCTCTCATGGCGTCCTCTGATGTGTGCCGGAGGATGGATGGGCAGAGGGGAGATTTCTGCCACCATTTCAGCTAGCTTTGTGCTGCTGAGCAGGTCAGGGAGCGGCTGCCTGTCTCAGGCTGGACATCCTCATGTCCGTACATCTATTCTGCTTGCTTGGCTCTGGTACATTTCAAGTCGCTTTCTTTCAAATTTTCTTGAAAATCATCTGACCACACAAGTTACGAAAAGAGGTTTTTAAGAAGTCTGAGTAATTTACTCTCAAGCCACTGCCCTAGCAAGAAGGTAAATATTTGTGGCCACATCTGAAAAATGCGTGACAGTCCCATAATCTGTCTGCCAAGCCCAAATGGCAGCTTTGCCGTGCCTGGCCTCTCTGCTGCCTTTGCTAGCAGCTGACAAGGGCTGTCTCAGAGCAAATATTTGCAGCTTGGCAAGAACATGCTGCTCCCCCCAGCTTCCTGGATGGCATGTTTGCTCTGAGGGAGTTTGCAGAGTATCAGGGTAATGCACAAACATCTCAGGATAAGATCTCACTTGGGGTCTATGCAGGATCCAGCTACTACTTCTCCAGATGGTTAAGAAAGTTCATGTTTTTTCTTCTGCTGGACAAGTTTATCTAGCTGATATCTGGTTACTAATTCTATTTTCTATTGCAAAGATAAATAGAACTGTTCACATTGCAGGCTGTTCTCTTAAATATGAGAGGAGCTTGAATACACGAGATAAGAGAACAAAGTGAAGGAAGGACAAAGTAACAAATCATAGCAAGGACACTACACTGAGTTTTATTAACAGCAATCTCAATTTAAAGCAAACAAACAAACAGAAAAACATGGTGTGGTCCTGAACTCCAAACAGAGGCACTTACCAAAGGCTATGCAAGAAATATCAACTTTATGGCAGAACACTCCAGAATAGTCATTAGTGAAATCTAATCAATTACTGCCTTCTCAGTAATGCAGGTTAACGAACTAATCCATAAATCATGCAGGGTCTCAGGTAGCACTTTATGAGTTAGCAAGGGTTGGGGGGGGGCTGGGGTTGTTTTGCTTTTTTTTTTTTTTAATATATTTTATTAATCCTTGCAGCATATATTATGAATGTAATCATCTACTCTCCTGCATCAAAAGATGTGTCATGATTTACACTGATTAATTAAATGTAAAGAGATTTACCAGTGGAAATCCTGAAATAATTTTTTAATACAGAATGCATAATTATATTTCAATAATAAAACTTATTACAGCCTGCTGCAGAATAGCTTATCAGCACACACCTCAGCAGTGTTAGTGTTAAAAATCAATAGGCAAAAATTGGAAAATTTGTAAATAAGATTTGAAAGTACTTTCAAACCATGGTGGAAGCACAGCCTTTCAAACATCACATTACCTTCCAGGCCCTTTTACAGACCTTGCCACAGGTGGTAAGGAGCAGCTTAGGTCCACTCGCAGCAACTGAGCTGCACAAATGGATTTAGAGGACAAAGGAGAGCGATTGTTCCTCTACTAATAAGAAAAAAGTGCTGACTAAACCCACCAAATCAAGCTTTTGAATTCCACTAGCCTTGTTTAAAAAAACAAGGGCTTATTTGTCCTCTTGGGGGGGCCTATGGCAGAGGTTTCCGAGCTGGGTCTCAGCAGGCCGGTGCATCTGTGTGGCCCCGACCACTAAAGCAAATCAGTTATGTTAATAACAAGTTGCACTGGAGCTTTCAGCCCGGTCTAGCATGGGAATGTTTTCTGAAATCACATATATAGAAACAGTTAAAACAGCTAAAACAGCTGCTGTTTTCTGTAGTCTCAGCTAACCCATCCTTAGAAGAATATTATGAGCTGATAACCTTATCAAACATTACCCAGACAAACAAAAGTGTCATGGGGGACTTATTGTGATGATGGCCCATTTTCTCATCGCAGGCTATAACTAAATATAACATGTGGCACCTAATCATCACAACTCAGCATCTTCAATCTACGTGAGGGAAAGCACCTATGTGTTTAACCTAAGTCAGGTGAAGTAAGAGAAGGTTGAAAGCATCCTTCAAGTCCATCCTGCTCACCTGATCCAAGCAACAATCCCACTCAAATCGGTTCAGAAGAAGCAGAAAAAAAAAAAAAAAAGCTGTGTCTCAAGCCCTGAAGGACTGGAGGAGCATGGGGTTGTGAGCACAGGGGGGTTGCTTCTAGGTCCTTGCTGGAGTAATTCCATGTTTTTTCAACAAATGTTATATTTCATCACCAGCTTCACTTGAGATTTGAGGTCTGGCCAGCACTCAGCTCAGCTCTCCTCACTCTGATTGCAGAGCTAACAGGGAGAATGCTAAAAGGCCCATTAAAAATAATGAAGGGAAAAAAAAAAAAAAAAAGAACTTGAGGTCTCATGATCTTAAACCAAATAATCTTGTGACACTCAATGCGCCCAGAAAGAATAGTTTGCGGAAACATGTGATTAGGAGCAGAACAAAACAAGGAAGAGTAGAAAGGAGGAAGAGAGGGAGAGAGGCAAGCAGACAGGCAGAAACCTACTGAGGAGCAGTGGGCAAACCGGCCGTCAGGGCTCTTGTGCTGGGGTGAGGAGTCTGTGCCATCTGCCTCATTCAGAAGCAAAAAATGAAACAAAACAAAACCTTGCCACCAAGCACTAATTAGAAGACACCTTTGGATTTTATTTAGGTTTAGCTCAATATCAAAAACGTTAAAATGGGGGGAGGTAGAGGCAGGAGAGCAAGTTTTTACTTGTAAAAGTTCTATCATTTTAATCCAGAAAATTCAGTCTTTCCAGGCCGTAAATGAAGAGCAGGAGCAGCAGGTTTCTGCTGCTGTGATTTCTAGTTTCACTATAAACAATTCCAATAATTCAATTTAAAACAGAAGACAAGGCTACCAAAGGTTCTTAATGTGTGGTTGCTGGTTTTACTGCTTAATTTTCAATTGCTGTCATTCACCAGTATCTGTGCAGAAAATAATCAAACTTATATGTGGTAGTATCCATAAAAAATGTAAGTATTTCTTCAGACGTACAAAAATAATTTAACATCAACAATCTAATTTTATATTTATTATCTTGTGTTTATTTTAAGTTGTGAAGACTCCCCCTTTTACAAATGAAACCACATTTTTCACACACAGATTACTAAATTTGATACTGATATTGGTTCTTACCCAGCTAACATCTTCCTAGTTTTATAACCCGGCTTTATTCTGCAGCATAAATTTCCATTTATGATTTCAATAAGACAAAGGAACTTTCATATAAGGATTTCCTGCTTACTGAGCTAACTTCTTCAAGGGACTAGTAAAGAGAAATGAATCTCCAAGACCCAGTGCTGACCATTGGGCCTGCTGGTCAGGCAGGTGTGGAGCCTTGAATGCTACCGGATTAGAAAAGCAGAGTTTGAACAGAAAGCTTTTATTTTTTTGACAGGGGATTCTCACAAGTGGTTGAAACCCTAAGGCTGTTCCCTGTCAACTGATAGAGCCTCACCTGCAACAACCATGATTTGAGCTCAACTTCTCTCAAAATAATGTTATTATTACTGTTATTTTTAATATTATTCTAAGCTGCCAATAAACAAAGAGGACCAACCTAATCACACTGAGCTAGCAAACAAGTAAAAGAATCTAAAGTAGATACTGGAGATAGATAAAGAAAATACAGCATTTTTTCCCTGTGGTGCAAATAAGACTGGCTGAAAGCTCTAGCATCGGCCAGAGGCCACCTAGGGCAGCTGAAGAGCAGCGAGCAAGCAGAGCTCCAGGGCCGCTACCTCGCCCACTCAAAGTGCTAGCCAAAACATCTCCAAGATTTGATGCACAAAATGTCTATATATGTAATTGCTGGAAGAATACATTCTGTAAATTCATTTTCTAAGCAAACACTGTGTGGAGGTTTCCTTGAAGCACTTATTCTTGCTCATAATTCCCACGCAAATCGAGTGAAAAACGGAGCTTCTGTTTCCAGTACTACCCATTTAATTATGCATAGATTTGCAACTTGTCCCATTACCCAACTTTTAGTCTTTACATACATAAACTGTGCTAGAAATTTGTTTTCTAAAAGACCTTTCTAAAAATGGTGTTTGAATGTTTTTGCAGTCTGTCAGTCCATGATTTTGCTTCTGTTTAAAATCCGACAAGTGGCTTTCCTTTCTTCATTATTATTTATCTTTACTTTTGAACAGCCTGACAAGCACTGATGCCATACCTGGGTTTAAAAAGGTAAATTCTTCAATTCTTCCTTTCTTTCTTTCTTTTTTTTTTTTTTTTTTTTTTTGAGTTTAAAATAGTCTGGAAATTGTCTGTCATTCAAAGTCCTTAGAAACGAAACATACACTATCTGAAAATATTTCAGCCTTAAGGTTTAAAAAAGAATCAAGAAATTATCTGCATGTAATGAATAAAGGATGTGACCAAATTTTATTTGACTGAAGCAAGTCTAGTCCAAGCCAGTGCCAAAGTGAGACCTGTGATTTAAGTGTCCTATTTTAAATCCCAAGCTTCGAAGACTCTCCACCAGCTCAATCCATGAAAATTCAGTGATATACACTGGAGTAATTCCAGGGGTGGCAGCGGAAAGTCTGGCCCATTACTTCAGGACGTATAGCTGAAATGGACTAGTAGTTCTTTTCTTGTCTTGTATCCATGCTTCCTCACTATCAGACTGTCAATGTTGCAAAACCTTGGCTGAAGGACAACAGGTAACAAGGCAAATGACAGTGACCAGGAAAATAAAAAATAGTGGGAGGAGATAGATAGAGGTACAAAGGAGGGTAATTAAATGTTGTGGAACATTGCTCAGTCATGAGCTCATAGCAATGACCTTTTTCCTGACAGAGAAGAGTAAAGGTTAAGCATCAGCCGTGCTTCAGCCAGCATGGGCTTTCAGTGTGATGCAGTTGCTAAGCTCTCCTCAACAGGCATCCCAGCGTATGAATTCAGAAAGCGACGTGAATCATCCTGGAGTAATGATAGTTGAAGAGACATAAGGAAGAAAACAAACAGTCAAAGCTCGGTGAGGCACTCTTAAACTTCATTTGGGAAAGAAAAAAAATCCACCCTCGGGTCTCTAAAAATAGCTACAGAAAGTACTGCTTCAGATATAAACACTTTGCTTCCTCAGGCCTGTGCAAGAGGATGCATGCTGACAAAAACCACTCAGATTGTGAGAGGACAGACACATTTGACTTAGTATATGACGAATTTCATGGCTACATTTGTAAAGACAGAAATATTCATAGCTATTACAAGCTTTTATCCAATGCAGCTGGATGACAACATTTACAATCCAGGGGAACAGAGACAGAGAAAATATCTCTCTTTTCATAATGCCTTTTATGCTCAAGCCCAGTCTGTGGCTTGAGCTAAATATGCTGTGAATGTTTTGCAGATTTTTTTTCTGGCAATACAAACTAGTTTGTGAGAGACCTTGCTGATCAAAAAAACAATAAGCAGTTATCTCCCAGCGAGGGTTCAATCAGTTCAGAAATTCACAGCTGGCTTAAAAGGAGGGACATGTAATCAGGAGGTAAAGCACAGTGCAGCAAAGCATATGAAGAGGTGGACAAGCCAGGATAAAATATCAGAGATGAACGAGTGACACAGAGCAGAAATTTTGTTTTGCTAATCACAGCCAAAGCAGGACACACTGAATGCGCTGGAGGAGCCAGCCCAGTGCTGCTTCTGGGTTGAGCCTTCGTTCTGTGTTGTACAATTCACTCCCTGGAAACAGTGAAATTCAGGACATTCATCAGTCAAGGGGCCTTGGCATTAATGGATTTGGCCAGGTTTCTCCAGAGTAATTGATATACATTTTTCCCTAGTTGTTACCTGGATTTTCAGCCTCAACAGGAACTATTAGAAGCTGTGGAAGTCTTACAGGAGGGCTAAGAAAAAGCAATATCCTATAGCAGAAAGGAAGAAGGGTTCACCAGTTTTGCAGCCCTCCTCTCCAGGGATGCTGAATGGAACCACAGCCTTTTAAGATCCAACAACAGATAGAGATGGATGAAAGAGTTTCAAAAAAGTAATTTAAAGTCATATCATTAAAAATACATCTGTTGAAACCAGTGTGCAAAATCTGCTGTAAATATTTTGCTGAATAAGGCATTCTTATCAAAATGAAGCATCTGAGACAAGAATATTGTTTGGTACCTAGGAACATTTCCCTTTCTCCCCCCCATGGAAAAAGAATAACAGAGTACCATAAACCTGTGGAAAATTTACTTTATCAGCAGCTCATCAGCAAAGTATTAGAACAGAAAAGTGAAAAACACAGGGATGGAAGATGTCAGGCTTACTGCCCAGATGACCTAGTACTACTATTAAATAGCGTCAGTACTCTTCTCAAGTATGGCCATGCATGGAAGAGGAATTATTACTTTCTCAGTTAAAGATGACAGTATAATGAACATTCTACTGATTAAAGAGGAAGGATCCGAATAAAATAAAGAGTTTAGATGTTAAATATGCATTTTTAGGGCTATGCAAGAGGAGGGTGACATTCAGCAGTATTGTCTGGGGGCATAGACCTCAGAGAAAACAAATGCACTGAAATGAGTTTGGAGTGTGCTAATACCAGAACTATTTGTTTGCACACCAAGGTCAGAGATTTCATCTAGCAGTTCCTGCAGGTGGTGTGTAGATTCTGAAGACATGAGAAAGTACATAAGAGCTGTAGCTCTAAATATAAAAAACACATGCAGACTCAACCTTTCTGCTGACTAGGAATATTACAGAAGTGTCCACAAATTCTAAAGCTGTCTATATAGTTTGGGACCATTCTATCAAATTTAGTGCTGTTTTTATAATTTATTTGGTTGAAAATACCAAGTGAGTTACTCACAATGCCTATGTTTGTGTAAAAGTGCAGCTCTTCTTTTCAGATCTCTTAATCATAAGCCTGCATACCAATAAGGCATCAAGCATAGAAAGGAACTGCATTTCCATTCACTACAGCTAAGGAAGCTGGGAATGGTTACACCCATGTATCCTCAAAATAAAATTAAAATTAAAAAAATAAAAAAATAAAAATAAAATAAAAAAGCAACTACCCAATCTTTATAAAGGTTTTCACATCAGTGAAGGTTTCTAATAACAAGGTGTTCATGGGACACAAATCATGGAAAATATTTCTTTGCATTGACAAAAAGCATTCCTTAGTGCCAATATTGCATAAAAATATCCATACTGACTAAATACTAAATGATGTCTACTAATGTCAGTAGTAGGACAGTGGTTTTCAAGCCAGTTTCTGTATCTCTACAAAACTATGAGTATTTGAAGAAGAAAAGAAAAAAAAAAAACAGCAAGATTATACTTGTCTCTATATCTCTATATAAGAGACACGTAGAATCTCTTATTAAAGAAATATCTAGCAGTCCAGTACTTCCACTGGGAAACTCCAGCTTGAAACAGTTAGGAAAAATATGGTGGTAGGAAATTAAAGATTAAAGGAATGAAGTTCTAAGACAAGTTTGGCCTTTAGATTATATTCTGAACCTCCTGGAGAATGAATATAGTTATAGAACCAGTGGTATCTATGTTATCAAGGTAAGGAGATGTTTGAGTCTCACCCAGAATTTGGCCCTCCTCACCACTGCTCAGTTTGGCAGAGCCTACTGGCAATGCACCTTCAACAGCAAATACACAGTCATCAGGAAAACAGGCATTTGGGGGTGAATTCAGCTGTTCAGCACTTCCGCACAGACATCCTTCTAATCTCTCTTTCTATAACAAACTTGAAAAGCCACCAAATTAGAACTGCAGCATTTTACAGTAGTGTTAATGGCTAAAGATCAGAGCAAAAGATGAATAGATTTTTAGTGACAATAGATAATTACAAGATGTTCAACAGTAAATGCTGAGAATACTGACTAACTAATTTGGTTTGATGACTCCAGTATACAGTCTTTAGAAGTCCAGCCACTTTATCATATAGGGATAGCTATGTCTACATTTGTAAATATTTTGAGGTAATATTTTATTTGCAATGTAACTTCACATCAAGGCAGTAACTTCATTGTCATTACAAGTTTAAAAAACTTCTCTCCAGTCAGTAGGAGCTTTATATTAATCACCAATTTGCCAGTGAGACACAAATGCAACCAAATTAATGGCATCATTAAAAAGGTAAAAAGCTCCATGAACAGCAGAATTAATGATGCTTAATATCCTGTATAGCTGTGCCTCCTTGTTGACCAAGTCAGACAACAGATTAAAAGTGACTTTTATAAAAGTGTAAACTTGAAAGTCTTTGAGTTCTGATTTTTTTTCTGTACTCAGTTATTTTTATGAAACTTGTGAAAACACCTGAGACACCCGTATTTCTATTGAATTTGGTTTAAACCTGGAGATCCTGGTCGGTTAACCAAGAAGATTAGGAAGAAAGGAAAGGGGTGGGGGGTGGGGGTGGGGGAAGTACATCATACAAACTGAATTATCACACAATAATGACTACTTAGAAAAACAGGTCAAAAACCGTAAACCCACAGTCTTAGTCCTCACCAGCAAAGCTGTTGTTAACTGCCCTGTTTTCCAATACTTGCTGATACTAAGAACAAGATTTACAGTCCTGAGGGGGATACTTAACATTTCCTTAACTTTGCTAAATCTGTCTTCCTCCTACAGAAGCTTGTTTAATGCTATGGTTTTCCCAGCTTTCTGAGGAAACGGAGGTTCTTAATTCCACAGAACCAGTTCTGAATAATATCCCATTCACTGTTATACATGGTCTGCTGAGGAATGGTCTGCTGAGCATGAAGTGGGGGGAAAAAAAAATGAATGAAACAGGAAGATGGGAAAAAGTGGGAAAACAAATAAAAAGGAGAACAAAATACAAGCACTAATCGAGGAGAATGGGATGAAAGAGATGAAAGAGTGAAGAAAAGAGTTACATTATTGGGCTGCATCAGAACTGTCTTAAACTGTCAAAAAAAAAAAGGGGGGGGGCGGGGAAGGGGGGCAGGGGGTGACAAGAATAACCCAGTAATTTCTAAGTATGTGCCTCTGTGAAAGCTGGGAATCAATGTAAAAATTCTCAGCATTTTGTGGCTTAGGTCCCAGGTATTCATCCTTCCTCCAGAGCAACTTCTAATAGATCTTGAATAAGTGATAAACTTCAGTTAAATAATTTTTGTACCTCAGATTTCTTTGAGAAGCAATAGCAGAAGGTGAGATCAAATGGCTGCCATGCAGACAGTGTAGGTTGGGTTCAACAGGCAGAGCAGAGAGCTGCAAATCTCTTTTGGATTGTTTGCTTACTTTGTTAGAGGTATTCTGAGAGTCTTCAGCAATTCATTAGGAATACTTTTTAATTGAGATGCTTATATAATTAAGGAAAACTATTTTCTACATATAAAATCTAATTCTATTATTAAATGAGTGGAGGAGAATCTTCACATCTCTATTGAATTGTACTGGGATGTTCCGTCTGTATATTCCCCAGGCCACAGAGTAATTAGACACTGTACCAACAGGTCGTGCATGAACCAAACAAAAAATATATTTAGAGAGAACACTCCAGACCCCATAACTATACGAGTCCATCACTGTATTGTTATGCTGTAATGTGACACTTTAAACTACAGAGAAAGTATCCATTCATTATTAAGGTAGATGTACAGAACAATGCATAATACATAGGAAATTTGAATTATTTTATTTTATTTTTTCATTTTATTTGTAGCCTCCACATACCAACTACATTTCATTTTCAGGTCCATAAAGTACACTCAGCACTTTGGAAAGGCTGGGTGTTCGTTTCAACAATTCTAATTGAAGGTGGATTACAAACACATATGCTGTTAGATTTCAGATGAGCCTTCACAGGGTGCAATGTAAAATTTTGTGATCGTGATGCACTAGATGGACTGAAATGTTAAGACTATAACTATTTCAGAATATGAGATGAAATTCAAAGCAGAGAAAGTCATATGATGACCAAGGACCTCACTCTAGGCTTATGCAGTTATCCAGCTACACTCTACCTTTAAACCATTGACCTTTTCTTTTATTCATGGCAAAATAATAATAATAATAATAAATCAAAAATAAAAAAATAAAAAGACAGATTGTTGTTTATTTGTTGTTATGACCAGGACGGATCTGGCTAAAAAAAATGGGAAATGTATGCTAATTTCCAAATTTAAGAATTTAGGGCAAGTCCAAATAAGTACAAGTAGCACACTGAAAATCATCTATCCCTAGCACTGCTTGTCATATTTCTACATTTTACCATCCCTACCAAGGAATTATCTACTCAGTTATTGCAACAGGTACAAAATGACCAACCAACAGACATTGGCATATCCGAAATATTAAGGTAACCTATCAACAAAGCATAAGTTAATGGGATATTTTTCTATGTTTGGATACCAACAACAGTATCTCTGTTCTCTTCTGTGACAAATATCTTGTTTGAAAGAATATGTTCGCATTAGTATATCCCTAGTAACTGTGGAAATACACAAGTGGCAATTTCGTACCATGCAGAATGCCTGCTTGCTACAGACACAGGAGAACCACTAGTGTATGTGGTGGGAGCAGTGGGGGAATGGAGAAGGAGAATTTAGGCTTCCACAAAAGTACTAGCCCACTTGGAGGTGCTGAGCTCTGCTCCCTGGGGACAGCGACAGGACCCGAAGGAACGGCATGGAGCTGGGACAGGGGAGGGTCAGGCTGGGTAATAGGGAAAGGTTCTGCACCCAGAGGGTGGTCGGGCACTGGGACAGGCTGCCCAGGGCAGTGGGCACAGCACCGAGTTGCCCTAATTCAAGGAGCATTTGAACAACACTCTCAGACATACGGCCTGATTTTGGACTTGTTCTCTGTGGACCCAGGAGTTGGAGTCAATGATCCTTGTGGCTCCCTTCCAATTTGGGATATTCTATGAGTCTGTGATTTTGTGATTATCACTATTGAAGTTCTTCCTTTTCTGTAAGAAGCAGGACCAGAAGGATGTGCTGATATAGAATCTAAGTGTGAGCTTGAGTATCATATTTCAACAACTATATATCCTTAACCAAAAATAATACTCCAAGTGTACTCCATAGATTCATAGGTCTTTAACAGTTTATGTCTGCTAAAACATTGGTTATTGATTTGCATGCCTCATTTTTGTGGATATAGACATATCACCCTGACATCATATTCCCAAGCATTAATTGTTCCTATCCTGTCATTTTTATACCTCTTGCATCAATTATTTACTCCTTTTACACCTTACCTGCATAGTGGAGGTCTAGAGATTTTGTAGAGAAGAGAGAGACATTTCTTTGAAAATTTCACTTATGAAATTTTCATATTTCAAAAATATGAAATATTTTTCATATTCAAAATTAATGAAATTTGTAAATGTTAAAAGAGTCCAAGTCCTACTCCAGCTTCTACCTGCAGACATAAAACTCATTGCATTATTTCTTTTGACTCAGAACTTGGTTCATACACACTGGTTAATTTTTCCAAGACTATTTAAAAAAAGGAAAAATAGCTGAAGCACAATGAAAACTGTGACATCTGTTGGCATTGGGATCTTCTCTTTACCAAGGAGAATAATTATGGGCCTCATGGGATTTCAAAATTAGTCAGCTCCACTATTGAAAGGAAGGTCACAAGCAACCATTTCCCATATAGGAATCCCTACACGGAAGCAAACTATAATTAATCCAAAGGTCTAAAATGTTGTCCTTTTTCAACTGTGGAACAAAAAGTTGTCATGAAGCACTAACACTAAACAGAGAATAACTGAGCAGCTTGGTTCTTCCAGAGTCAGGGGGTGTTTAACCCAGCCAGAATTTTCACCTGCTGTCACTCCCCATCCTGAAGGAAGGAGGTGCTCAGCTAGAGAGTCACTGCTGCAGAAAAAAATGGAAGTGTACTAAATCCAGAAATCAGTTCCTGCTACATATACTAAGTGCCTCGTCATATGTAGGATGAGCAGTGTTATGATTTGGTTATTGCACAATTTGTCCCTTTTAGTTAATGCATCATTTGTCCCTTCTAGTTAACATGCTTATATTTTTTAGCAGCATGGGAGAAAGAAAAGGGCAAGAATCTGCAAATGGTACACTCAGAATTATTTGCTTTGGCTCTGTGATACGTGTTCACCAACAGTCAAGGCTGTGAACATCTTAAAACAGACATTTAGATGGTAATTATGAATAATATGAAAAGATATCGAGCTAATATAATGATACAGGACCAGACCTTGAAGCCATGACTGTTCTGTGTAAAAATTGCCTATAGCACTGACAGACATCCTAAATAAAGGGTCAGCTTTTACCTTCCTGAAATCAATGGGGCAGCAGTGATGCATTTTGAAACTATACTGTATAAAAGGCTGGGGGGTGGGAAACATGAAAACTAACAATCTACAATTCCCTAATATCTTTGAGGTCATTACTGAATGATCAATAACAGATGTGCTGATACTCACATGATGAAACAAGTTCCAGAAGTTAGTGAGAACACATATTAGTTCAGTCAGTAAGTAACTGCTGAGCTCTGGTGCACTGTGTTTCACCCCTTTAATTTCTATTCACTGTAGGTACCTTATTTTGAAATCAATATACCGTGATCTGTTTTATGCTTTACCATGCTTCTGGTGATTCTAGTTTGCTGCTTGTGAGTTACCTAATGCCCTTGATTATGTCCCTGCTACAACCACATGTATGGTCATTGCCTATCAACACTAAAAATATGACCCCCCCCCCAAAAAAAAAAACCATAAAAATAATGAAACCAGAATGACTTCTGTTTATTATTAGAGGATGATTACTTTCCTCAAGCAGGACACAAATACACTGTAATGTAAATGCAACACATCCTGCAGTGCAGCATCTGTTCTTAAGAGCAGTATGTGAGCTCCATCCCAGCATTGTGTTAATGATGTGTGCGCACCACATATTGATGCCCCATCCTGCCTCCAGCTTAGATACCCCATTTTCCTTCCAACCACACCAGAAACTTTTAGCTCCTCATGCAGAGTCAAGCCATAGGACCTCAGTGCACTCAGTGTTCAATGGCACCACCAATATTTCAAGTAAGAAAACCAGAAATGCCATCCTTATTTATTGCATGAAAGTCAATAGCTCAAGGGCAGATCTGCTAGTTGATTGTAAATATTGGAAGTTGAAGAGGTTTTCTGTAGGCAAACATATTTTGACAGCATTTAGGTCTACATTTAGTTTATTTTTTTAAATAAAACTTTAAATAAACTTTTAGTTTATTTATTTTAAATTTGGTTTAAAGGAAGCAGGACCAGTGCAAAATCAGTGTAGGTTACCTATAAAATCTCTCATCAGGTTATTTGGGAACATAAATATAATAGAATTTTAAAAATCTGATAAAAAATAAAAAGAAAAGAGGTGAAAAGAGGTGAAGAAGAAAAAGAAAAATTCAATAATGTCTAGTCCAGAAAGCTTGCATTCTGTTTCATTTATACTTAAAGCAAAATTCAGATATTGAACATAACCACTTCTTTTATATTCCATTTATTCACAAGCACTTTTGAATTACCATTAAAAATAAATTATCCATTTCCATTCTGCTTCCCAGTAACTGCCTGAAGAGGGCACATAGGGTGAAAGGAGTTTCTTAATAATTACCAAACAATTTATGACCAAATAAATTTATAGACAGCACCAATTTAATAACCTACCAAGAGGTGACAGTGCAAAAAGATTTGTGGGGCTAACCTCATACCTGAGAGTGGTCAATGACATATTAAATTAAAGATTTCTCTCTCGTGGAAGCCAACTAAAAGCCTAAGGAAAGGATTTATTAACTCATTTGTCATCAAACCCAGCATTTTCTCAGTGCACTAGAGTTACTGGAAAGTTCACATGAAAGGGGTCAAAGTCTTGTAGGCAAGGTTAGGACTGCCCTCTTTTTCCAGACAGGTACTCTAAGAATTAGGTTTCCTATGATCTCCTCTTCTGTCTCAGCCTTACAAACACTTACAAATTACTGCAAAAATACTGCTAAAATGACTGCAAAACCCCTCACCAGCACAACAGCATTATTTGTCATTACAAGAAGACAGACATGCACATTCCCAAATTGTGAGCAACTAGGGAATACAAGCAGTCTGACAAAACTTCCATTACAGTGAATGGCAACAGCTTTAATAAGTAACCACACAAGGGGAAAAAATGAAGTTCTCTGATTAGACGATATAGTATTTGACAGTGTTTCCATTTTTAGTTTGTGACAAAGCATAAAAATGCCAGTGAAGTTCAAGGAAAAAGTGATCTTGATACAAAAGACCATAACTCTTACTGATTCCGCTAAACATCAAACTGGTGCAAAGTGCATATTTCTAGATTTCTCCTTTGTAAAATTATCATATATTTAATTATCTCATTGTATTCAGTATTGCCATAATTCTTACTGAAGCCTATTGTGCTACTGTAGCTTCTTAATTGTGAAAGTGGGCAATTGAATTGAGTAAAGCTGTTTGTACATGTGATGGTTTTTAGACCTGCCCCCTAGGAAAAAATAAACAAACAAACAAACAAATAAGGCACTTTCTGGAAATGCCCTTGACAAAAAATTTGGTACTTTCTTTTTCAGCATTTGCAGAAAGTGCCTCGAAGTAAGATGATCAGCTTGTGCACAGTCCTGTTTGAAATGTTCTCTCCCCCTTGTTGTGCTTTAGGAAGGCTGGGTAGCCACAGAATCCCAGAGATGGGAATTTAAAGTGCTGAGTATAGCAATTGGAGGCCATGGAGAAGGCACAGGGTTGAGTCTGAGTAGGGGAGTCGCTGCTGGGCTGTCTCTGGAAGGCCCAGGTTGAGTCTGACACCTCAGAGGGTGAATTCCCGTGAATTGCTCTTTGTCAGACAGAAATTCTAGTTTAGATGCTTTGTGGCATGATCTAAAGCCAAATGAAAACAGAAACCTTAAAGCAGGTCATGTTTTGAAATGTAAAGGCATATCATGCAATTTTAACTAAATTTCCTCTGTCTCATATATAAACAACAGCTGCTGAACAAACAAACACAGCCTTCTAAGAATTATTTGTTTCTAAGTCCCTCAGTTTAGAATTAATTCTTCTGGGAAATAGTTATAATGTCACAGCCAATGCATTTTTGCCCCATGATACTTATTTTGCAAAATGAAGACCAACAGTTACAGCTTTAAGAAGTAACGAGCACAGCAACTACTTAACAATTTGTTCTTGGCAGGATCTGACCGCGTCCCAGTACCCTGCAGATTAATGTTTTTATAAAGGAAAAAATGCAGTATTCAGCAGGGAAAGAGATTACTGCTGGCTGGAGCGCAAAGCTGAACATTGCTTCCTCTGTTCACTTCTAGCACAGTGCCTCTCACCAAGACTCAGCTACCCCACCTCTCCCAGAGGTCTGCGTTGCAAGCACCCTTTGAACAGCAGGCATCCCAAATGCTATCTCAGAAAACACTTTGTGGGAGGGATTTTGCATGGTTTTACTTGCAAGCAGGCTACCAGCGTAGGACTGAGAAGGAAAATATGTGCATCCTCCTATCATCTCAGCTCACTCAACCATTACTTGAGGACTTTGACCCTTTCCACAAGCTGCTCTCAGAGCCAAAGCAAGCATATACGAGCGAGGTTTTCATGCTGTGACTAGTTTGATGATGTGTCTCGTCTCCCTGGGAAGACTGATAAGTATTGTAGCAGCCAGGCCCAGGGCAAAACCCAGTCCAAGTCAGGAGGATGTACAAAGGGTGACAGACCTTGCACCGAATCATGGGGCACAAGAATGAAAATCACGAGGTTTAATCCACCATCATGCAGTCCAGGCTGTGGACAAGCAGCAGCTCTAATAACTCTGCAGACTGCCTTGATCCAGAGTCTTAGTGTGGGAAACACTATTCAAAATAGTAAGCAATAAAATATCAGGTTAAAAAAAAATAATATCTAATTCTCCATATACTGTCATACAGAGTCACCTCCTGCTGCAGTGCTACCCCAGCAAATAACACTGGGCCTATGGATCCTCTGAGGAAATTAAATCAATTTATTCATATATACACAGCAGGCTTAGGAATTTGTTGCAGATTTTTCATTAGTTTACATTTATACAATGAGAAAGAGGAAAAAGTCCCTTTCCAGCTGTACTTCAACTATACAGAAAGAAAAGCAAAGAGACTTTTATATGTTTCTGTGTTTATTTTCATTTTAAACTTCACTCACAGTGACGTTTCCATGACCCTACTACTTAAGCGCTGCATGGACAGATGCACCATAGGCCACTAACTCCTGTGATGGAAATGCTGGTTTCATGGAGATGAACCAAAGCAACGTTAACCCTTCACCAACCAAATAACCAGAGATGTATTTTGAAGCAGTTATGTAGATGGATAACATTCCAGGTAGGGAGTCCACAGAAAGATCAGGAAGTTTAGGACAGATAAGCTTTAGCTGTAGGACAGGGTAAAGTAATCCTAGCCAAGGCTTTAAATCTGTTGACAGTGAGTAGGGTGTTTACTATTGATTATAGGGAAATCAAATTGGACCTTGGACTCACCAATCACGAGAATGACAAGGGGCAGGTTTTTCTGTCAGCTGCCCATTTAACGTGCAGAGACTGGCCACATCCAGTAGCTGCCTCATTTTTCAAATGGTGGGATTGTCTCTGCTGAGCATCCTTGGTATTGATTAGATGGTTATTTTTTATACAGACTTGTACTACTTACAGAGATGGTAGCAGGAATAAAAGCCACCAAGAGTACAGCTGAGAATAGTTAACCTCGAAGGTTATTGTCCTCTCAGAGTGAAAAACACCTGACAGCATCTAAGAGATTTTTATATTTTTATTTTTTAATATTAAACATGAACAGCACCAAACTCTGTTGAATGGAAATAAGCCACACTTTCAAAACAGCAGCACTATCATATTTGTTTAAGTGCAGAAGTATGCAACCTCTGCCCGTGCTGTGCAAGAAAGGACTGCTCGGATGGCAGGGTTGGATTTCTAGCAGCCCTCAGGCTTGGACCTTGCTGCGGTTTGTGTCTGTCATTCAGCAGCAAGAAATATCAAGAGGAATCAACAATGAAGTAAAGGGCTGTGGTTGCCCTTAGGCCTTCCAGGAAATGTGCTTGGGAGCAGCATTTGCATTGAAGTTCTCAATATATCTTGGCCGTACACTGTGAAAGTTCTTCTGGTCCATACCACAGTGACAGCAATGATGCTTCTTGCTTCATTTCAGGGCATTCAGTCCCTGTGGAAGACATCAGCTAGGCATAATTCCGCATAGCAGAATGGTGTCTCTTCTAGGGACACCTAAATCTTCTAATTTCTGATGTTTTTCACCTCTCTGATAGAGCCTGAAATTCCCTAAAACACTCAGTTAAAGGGGTTTTAATATCAAAAAAAAACATGGCCTTTGCAAAGAGTAAGGGGAGATCTGTGCAAATCTGTGGTAATGCCACAGAGATCAGTGCAGTTGGCCTATTAGTTCCTTTTGTTTTATAGTATCACCAATTAAAAACTCTTGGCTAAACTTAATGGATCTCTTTTTTCATCCTAGAAATACAAGATATAAATCTCTCAAGAAAAAAAAATATATATATCTATAATGAAGAATCCTAATTTAAAACAGAATATTTAATACCTCTCTAATATGCAAATTTATTGCAGTTCATGTTTTTCATTTCCTCACAAACATCTCAGCAGAACAGATCTTCTCCATCAAATGAATTATTGGCCCTTCTCCACCTATTAATTGCAAATCATAAGCAAGTGCTGGAAAATAAACTTGATTTACTTTAAGCAGAAAGAGAACAGAAAATCAAAGTGGCTGAAATGTTTCAGGTGCTGAAAAAGAAGGCTGCAAAGCTGAATTTTAATCCTGAGGAAATGATCTGGAGCACAGCTTGTGCACGTTCCTGAGTACCACAGTCCTTGCTGAGCAAAGGTTTTTTGCCTCTGGTTTAGTGTATGTGACAGCTCCACTGATGGGCACTCCTAGGTCTCTAATGGTGTGCTTTGGATGCAGTGCTCCACACAGATTGAAGAAAGATGCCATCCCCCTAAGACTGTTATTACAGAGTTCATATGAGTTAATTGTTTACAGTCTCCTGTTGTTTATTATCGAATGCATTGCAGATGCAGCTCTAATTGAAGTATTTATGACTTTATCGAACAAATAGCCACCTATCCCAAACTCCAGACGACCTCTGCATGTACCATAAGGTACAAATGTACTGCACTATAAAATGACAATCAGCAGACAGCTGCTAATTCCTCAATGAGCCAAGGACAAACAGAGCCTTAAGGATAGCAAACCACAGTCTGTACAGGGGAAGGAGGAAAAACGTTCAGGCAATTCAAGACTTTGGGTGCTGGTGGCCAGCCAGCAACACTCCCTTCCCTACCAGTGGGACTAAAACTCTGAGGAAAGTAACCAGGCCTCAAGGAAAAGATGCAAAGGAGCTCATGCATATATTCCAGGGGGACAAAGCTTGCTATATGCTGAAAAATAGCCTTACATTTATGAATTTTGAAGAAGACATGTCTAATAAACCCCTCTGAGATGCTGGCTGTATCGCATTGACCATGGCACAGACATGAAACTTGGCTGAGGGATTTTTTCCATCAAGGAGGACAAAGGACTTTCCCTGTGTAAAGCATAAATGTATCTTTAAAAAGTGCCTGTGCCTCTGTTCTACAGCACTGCTACAGCCACTGGAGGTGCCAGAGTAGTTACCATATGGAAACAGGAGAGAGATGAATCTGCTTGAAACACTTAACAAACATAGAGGTTTGTTCAACAGGCTTTATTTAGGGCTTTGAAGTCCTAAAATGAACATCCAACTCAAAGACAGCCAGTGCAGACAGCAGGGCAGGAGGCTGGGCACACACACGAGCAGAGCTCAGAAAGCAGAGAGTTGAACGCTGCTGCAGCTGCAGCTCCAAGGTTGGTTTTATCAAAACATGACAAGGCTGGGCTCATCCCTCTGCAGGCAGTGCAGGTGTACACACCAGAGCCACATGCTTTTGGGGATGAGCTGTTAAAACGGAGTTTTCCACTTTCCATGAGACATCATGTATGCAGGAAGCAGAATGGATAACACCTCTTGCATCCTTATGCATCCTTTTAAAGCCCATTAAAGTCAACTGAAAAGAAAGTGTGGACCAGGTACCCCACAGATCCAGGTATTTCCATCCCACAGACCTCAACCTTCCCCAGCTCCAGCACAGCTGGCAAAACACAGGCAATAACAAAATAGTCTGAACCGCTGAGAATTTCTGTGGTTCTTCATACTATTATTTTTGTTATCCTGTGGCTCTTTTCATCTATACTTAAAGATAACATGGAGATAAAGCCCTGATTACCTGTAGCCACCATTCCATTGACCTACAGAGGCTCAAATCTCAACCTGAGACAGAACAACGAGCAAAATGTAAGGAGAAAAAGACATAAATGTAGCAGATAACAGGGAGAATAATCACGTCCTAAATCTATGTTGCAGCTTTTATCACATCCACTACTCCTCGCAGTGTTTGTGGAACAATGCAAGAAAATTGGTTGTTTAAGTTTTAAAAAGTTTTTACAAGTCCCTTTTTTCTGCAGATAGACTGACAAGTTATCTATGCAAATTAAGAGTGAACAATTAAAAATAATCTTTGATTGATTTTTGTAACAGGGAATTGGTCACAGGGAAAAATTAACACATTTTTAAAGGAAAAAATTAGTAACTTGTAGTAGCCTGGGGGCAGGAGGCATGGACATGGTGTTATTGCATGCTTTATGCCCATGCAATATTAATGCAATTGCCATGACAACTGTGACATCCTCTGAAATTATACACCTTTACAATTGCAGAACATCTTCTGAAGGAAAAACATCTCTGCAGCTAGCAGGAAGGTTGCTGTCATCTAAAATCTGTTTTTATAATCATTCAAACATTTCTTCAACATTTCTTTCTTCTAAACGCTATCATGATAAATTAGTTTCAAAGATTAACCATGGATTATTCCTTTTTTCCATAGTGAAAAACAACTGTATTTTAAATTTGCAAATAATTGTTTAATGGCAAGAAATTAAAAAAAAAAAAAAAAAGGTAAAAAGAAAAGGGAAAAAAATAAAATAAAAAAATACAATCTGAAAGTCAGGTCTTCCAAAAGAGGCACACCAATCATCTTATAATGACTGTAACAAACTGGATAGAGAACTGCTGCACAAAGCAGCAGACCAAAGTCTTATACAAATTGACAGGTTGAGCATGTCAAAATACAGTCATGGCTCATTCAGGGGTTAAGGCAGGATGCATACTCTACATATCTAGTACATTGTTTTCAGTGAAGAAAATAATCTGAATCACACTTAGAATAATATGGGAAATTGTATAATCTAGGGGCCTGAAGAGCAGCCACTCAGTAAAGTAACGTAAAGGCCACCAGACACAATGTCATGAGAATGCTATCCTTTCATAATGTATTCAGAAAAATCAAAATGACATAAACTGGCTTTAGTAACGATGTCTCACTTCTAGCAAAATGCCTCATGTGCATTACATACACTGCACTCCTTTTTATAGTCTCATTACAATTCCTTTCAAATTGAAACCAGGCTACGATTCAAATGCCCATTCCTCTGCTTATTTCAATATGAAGTGGAAGCACCCAGTACCTCAGGTTTATTAGAAAGAAAGTAAAGACACATGAAGCAAGAAATGGTGAAAACATAGTGCTAGATGTTTTTAGCCCCCAGGCATAACCTGGGATGGAGGTTTAGGCGAGAAGCTACTTGCTTTTATTGCCCTTTTACTGAGGGAAAGCTCACTGCATAGTGTCAGAGAGAAATTAGGTTCATTTGTGTAGTGGCTAATAGCTCTCATCCAACAGGTTGCCCAGAGAGGTTGTGGAGTCTCCCTCCTAGGACATCTTCAAAAGCCCCAGGGGCATGTTTTTGGGAAAAGGGCTCTGGGTGGCCCTTTGTGAGCAGGGGTTGGACCAGATGGCTTCCAGAGGGCCCTGCCAGCCTCAGCCAGCCTGTGATTCTGTGAAAAAAAAATATATATATATATATATGTTAAAAGCATTTAAGAGTGTTAATGTTCATGCTTATTTCTTTAAAAGCTGCAGATACAGGAAAAAAAATAACACAAAAGGGGATTCCTTGATCCATTAAAACCACGTGTAAAAGTCCAAATCCTTTCACGGGGTGACAGATTGGTTTTAGACTTTTCACTAGTATCCATCTGCACCATGTCCTGGCTGGACACACTCATGGATCTTAACCTTTATTCCCACCTCTCCGGCCTGTCCTATAAACTATTACAGCATAAAACCAGCATATTGAGATCTTACAATGAAACCCACAGATGTCAATCAAGATGCCAATCTAATAAATTGGCAGAATCATCTTGCACCTGTTTACCTTCCTTACAGTCCAAACAGACTAAGGGAACATGGGTCTGGTGGTACAGGGATGCTCTCCCTCTGGAGCCAGCTCCAGGGAGAGCAGGAGAAGGGTGCTCCAGCAAGAAGTGTGGCTGGTCCTGACCAAAGTGCTCAGCAGTGAAAAAACGAGGACACAGATCTCAGTCACATACTCTGCATGGTGGTGTAACCCCAGCCACTAACGAGAACCATCCAGCATCCTCACTGTTATGCTCAGCTGCAATACTGGCTCTGTCATGCGCCTGTCTTGTGAGCAAAGTTAAAACCATATGGACAGACGGGCTCTGTGCAGCTATGTGACCCCGGCTGGAGGAGTATAGAAAACACTGCCTTTCGATTCATTCCTGATGTCATCAAACTTGCAGCAGATGTGAATTTGGCCCGGTGACACAAATGCCTGCATGTAACTTAGGTCTTTCCCTGACAGCGGCTGACTGTTGCAATATGGGATAAGTGATGATAAGCAGAGAGGGGGAGCCTTGGGGAGGGACACTTACACAGTGCTTAGACCCCTTCGTGCTTTGCCACAGTAAGGAGAGCAGCATAACATGGGTGATGAAATATGGGCTAGGTATAAGAATAATCGACTGTCTTAAACTTTCTGATAACAATTTATAAAAATAGCATAACTAACCACAAAATGTAGAACAGACCGCATGCCTCTCTCTGCAGCCTTTCCTCCCCTGCTCAAGACAATGAAAACATACTTCAAAGTAAACTAATTCTGAAAATCCTTAGGACAAATTTTATCCTATATATATTTATTATATTATATATATATATATCCTATATCCTTTATATATATACATATATATAAATATATAAGGCCTGCAGATGAAAATACTACAATCTGTTAAACAGATCAGACCTATGCAAAGCTCAGTCTTATGAACACCACGATTTTTACTCATCACACAAACTTCTATGATTATGCCAGTAAGAATCCTTGACCCACCCACAGCAACAAACATTAGATAATTTTGCCTCATAGCTGTTTCTTGGATATACATCTACATACTCACTAAAATGAAACCACTTCTGAAGAAGAGGAGAGAAAACAGAAGGTATTTTTAGGGCAAATTTCTGCCACACCTGTTCAAACTGGCAGGAGCATCTGAGACACACATCATGAAATCTTCACCTCTGTATGGAGCAAATCAGTCCTAAGGACTGAGATCACAGAAGGCAACCCCTCACCTCATAACTCCCCAGCCAGGCTTTAGTCACTAAATCACTCCTCTCCAGCTTGCAATTTACCCTACAGCTTTGATGCTTATTATTATTATTACTCAGTTTATCATACTATCAAGAAATACTGCAAAGAACAGGACTGAGAGCACTTTGAAACTATACAACAAGATGCACCATCACCTTGAGGAAGTTATACAGTCTAAGCACAAAGCAAAACCCAAGAGATTCCACAGAGATGGGTGTACAAGCACAGTGCAGCAATCCCAATCAGCATGACCAGCAAGGATCCCAGCACACCAGTGGGCTAACTATTATAAATTAAGCCAATGGAACCGTGCTGATGTACTGAAAAATACATCCGGTTGGGTTTGTATTATCCCGAACTGCTGCTTCATATTTAATTACAAAAATCTTAAAGCAACACAAAAGCCCGCAGCAACAAAGTCAGTGCCTGCTGTGCACCAGCTGTCTGCAGTGATAGAGCATGACGGATAGCCCCAGCCTCTGGGGGGGTCTGCGGACTAGAGCAGTCACTGAGCAACCAAAAATATCGCCGTCTTCATGCGTTACAATCTTTGTTGCAAGAGTACTGTCCCACTGTGCCCATTTCCATCGCTGGGAAATAATTATCATGGTCAGGACTGATCCTGCTTTGATCAGCTCCAGCGGGAGGAAAAACAGGTTGCACGCCATGAGAAAGACGTGATGGGGCTTGAATTTTAATCCTAATGCATCTCTGGGAAAGGCTGAAGAGCCAACTCCTCCAATCTTCCCAGCGCTCCCCCTCTGGTGGGCACTGCCTTGCACCCTGGCCCTAGGGCTCTGTCACTGATCACACTGCTCAGCACAGATGTTGAGAGAACAAACGCGTACAACAGGCAGAAATCCTTTTTTTTTTTTTTCACAAAATAATAATAATAATAATATTTAAAAAGCAGGACAAGGATCTGGTGTACCTGCAAGAGCTCACTGCTGTGGCAGCTGCTTGGGGAGGGAGGCTAGTCTGTGTTTCTCCCTAGGCTCAGATTCACACCTGGATTCTTGTTTTGGGGGTACAGAAAAAAGTAGAAAGAAAAAAAAATCTAGAATGCTATTTTTGTCTCTTTCTGGACAAACTCAGTGAGTTTATTTCAGCAAATTACTGTCATTAAATACATCTGAAAGCAGCTGTAAGTAGGGGAAAAACCAAAGAAAGTCATGCACAGAAGCATGCTGCCAGCACTCTGGCAGCAGTAGTTAATATTTTAGAGGAAGATGAAAGAAATGTATAATAATGCCAAATTATGAAATAACCAAGTCGGGAGAGATTTTTCTTGCTGCCTTCTACTGCTGAAGATGAATTCCTCAAACGTAAGTCCCAAAGCATGATCCCTCCCTTCCTCAGTCACCATTTCACACCTCCCCCCACCCAAAGAAAAAAAAAAAAAAAAAGGCTTTAAGTTTTCTGTTCAGAAAGAGTCTGAGTACAAAGGAGATGAGGAAGGGGGTCCAACACAGAATATCAGAATATCACTCGGAATTGTCCATTTTATTTCCAGCCTCCCCTTCAGCTGTTTATCACACTTTCCATCTGTTTCAAGAGAGGCTCTCTCTGATTTTGGAAAATCAGACGTGTTAAAATCTTGCTAAAAATATTTCAATTGCAAAATACGATGCTTCATAAAGTACCAGAAGGCCAGAAATAATTCACAGGGAAGCTTTCGAAATGCTTCAAGAACACTTTTGTATAAAATTGCATGCTGAATCATAAAAACCCTAGGACAGAGAGGACTCCCCAAAGACATTTAAAGCTAACTGAAACTTTTTGTACCTTAACATTTAGAAATCTGGAGAAAAAGACATTTTAAAATATGCTTTCCTAACACACAGAATCCTGAGTGGATGTTTGTATATCCCATTCATATATTTTATTTCCTGCAGTTTTCAGGTAAAAGCAAGAAATTTCAGGGACTTTTTAAAGAACTTGTGCTGCTAGAGCAAACAGGCATGCTGCTGCGTCACCGTGTGCCTGCTGAGCAAGGTGACGGGACTCTGCTATGGCAGTGCCAATGCAAAGTGAAGCATGTTGAATGCAAAAACCTCGGTGGCTGGTGTGGCATCTCCACCTGGGTCACTGCCCAGCTGGGCTGCTGGTGGCATCTCCTGCTGGTGTTGCTGCCACGATGGCTGCGTGTGGATGTGTGGAAGGGCACTTTCTGGTCTGCCTCTGCCAACCTGACTCATTGCTATTCTGTAAAAATACCCAGCCCTTGGGTTTGTGACTAATCCACTAAATCATAATCTGGCTATATGCTTTAAAGTGTTAATTCCTCCGTGTCTTTGGAGAGGCTGTATTTTTCACTTGATACAATGGCTACAGAAGTAGATTTTAGTTGTCATATTTTGCAGCATCATTTCTGAAAGGCAGGAAGAGGTCCTCCTCCCAAAACAGGGAGGGCAGTGAAGGGATATTACAAATGAGCTTGTAAAAAGCACTTCAGTGTTTTATGCTTAAACCACCCCAGCGCCAGCTCTGATAGATACTGCAAAACCAAGAAAATCATGTGCCAAAAAAGATTTCTGGCAGGCAGGAAACCAAGAATAATTAAGACCACTATAGATTGTATTATTTTCGACTGTTTATTCATGACTCAGTGACAATGCCCCTCCATTGTCTTCCTTTCACTGCATGTTATTTTAAATGACAACACATGGACAATATTGTACTGCAAGACTCAGCATGATAAAGGATTTTCAGCCAAATTCTCAGACTACAGGACCCAATAAATGTGCAATTACTTTAATGCAACCAGACCAGATTACCTGAGTGAGCAACTTGTATTTCAAAACCCACAATAATGAGCATAAAGTTTCAATTTGTAATTTTAATCCCTTGCTACGATATCCACCAGTAATTCTGCACGGTGGTACGCACCATCCCAGGAAGCAAGCTGTCAGCATCACAGCCGCATTTAAATAGAGAGCAAACTGAAATATAACGACTCACTAGCCTTCGCTACCTGCGTTAGTTAGGATTGTGGAATGACTTTTTCGTTTCAGCATGGGTTTGCCTTTCTAGGTGGGAACCTCCAAACTTTCCACTCCAAGCTTTCTACATGTGGTCTGTAACCAATTCTACATTGCCAAGGAAAGGTACTGTGCCAAAAGTCTCCTTGGTGCTTGTTCCTGGTAACTGTGCTGCTGTCCATGCTGTTATTCATCTAGAGCAGCCACACTAGCTTCCTGTAATTCAAACTAAATTCTAACAATAATGGGATTGTCTATGGATAATCGGCTGTAAGAACTGCTGACAGAGCGGCAGGAAAGTAGGCTCTCTGTTGTGTCCAGTCCAGCTTGGAGGAGCCCAGAAGGAGGGGGCAGTGCAGACCCACGGCCCTGGGTGCTGGCAATGCACCCCCATGCTCAAAGCCCTGACATGCCCAAGTGGGGACCCAGCAGGGTCAAAGGCAGCCTGTTGTCCTGTTACAGCAGCTCTGTGTGTTGGGGTCTCTCCATTTAAGAAAAAGCCCGGAAGTGAAGAGAGGGCTGGATCCCACCCACTAGTCCACCAGACTCCCCCTCCACAAAATAGAGGAAGAGGGCAGCAAATATTTCCTCTATAACGTCACCTATGTCATGGAAATGTTTGTTTGGCTTATTGCAATGGCCAGTGTTTTTCCAGGAGCATTGAGAAGAGCAGTGTGGTTAGACCTACAGGGCAACATCCGGTTCTTGTAATTCTTACATTAATTTTCGGTGCCATGTCTCTAACCCCAGCAAAGAGAGCAGCTCCATATTCCACAGTGCTGCCTTGAAGAACGTTTTAAAATACCCTTTGTTCTAAACATGTCTGGAATACTCAAAGCAGAAAGGAAGTCTGTCATGAAGAATTACAGCAAATAAGAGAAGAGGAAAAAAAAATTTCGTTTGTTGCACTCAGTGGTGCAGAAGTTGTGCTATCTTGCTTCTGCCACACATTTGTGGTTGTTGTGAAATAAAATATCGATTGGAGAAAGTACAAAGGAGAAGCATTCATAAAAGCCTGAAATGTCAAAATTGGTAAGTATGCCAATTTTCAGGAATGTCTGATTTAGAATACTCTCAAGAGCACTTGATCTTTTTTTTTCCTCACCCACAGACATAAGCAACTGCAAATCTAGATTAAAAAAAAAAAAAAAAAAGCAAGCGATCAGCTGCACAAAGGAAAAGATGTTAACTTTAAAACTTGTTTTATGTCTCCTATTTCTCATTGCCAGGCATGTCAAATATTTGTCTAGAGTATTTACTTTTACTTTGTTAAAGTCTAGGCCCAGATTCATTAACATACCCTACCTGCTTTATACTACCCCCAAGATGAAAAGCAGTCATAAACTCAGTTGAAAAAAAAAAAAAAAGAAAGAAAAAAAATTAAAATATATATATATGCTTGCTCCGTATGGGTAAAATGAAGTAAACCAGCAAGAACATACCAGTCAGTGTAGCCATAAAATCTGTCTCCACTCCAACAGACAATTTGCCCTCCTTAAAATGTTAAGCTTTAAATGGAAAATGTGTCTCTTGGCTACTGACGAAATTTCCATCTTTCCTATAACATTGAGGTATGTCTTTAAACTTGCATATTCTAGTAGTTGTTCATGTCTTCCAAAGGTCACTTATATCGTATTTCCAAATATGTTGATGATTGAGCTTAAACACTAGGGGAATCATTCCTGTAATGACTTTGTCTCTCCCTACTTCCAGAAGCAAATCAAATGGTGAGGGATATTTAAGTCTCTGGCCATATGTATAAATGTTTCAAACGTCGATTCTGTACTTACTTCTTAAAAGAAAAGGGTTTCATGACCTCTGAATTACTGTTTTTAAGTGTTACATTCAAAGTATACCAAAGTCAATTCAAGTCTTCTTAATAACGTTAGTAGGTATAACAACAGGCCTTAAAGTTGTTTATTGGAGAACAAGGGTGTGTCTCTATGTCTGGTTTTGTTTGTTTGTTTGCTTTGTTTTGTGGTGCAACCGCTGAACTTGTATATTATCAATATTATTATGTAACGATTTAATCATTATTTATTTTCACCTTTACTTTCAACTTCAGAAAATAAAAGAAAATGCACACTTCAGAAAGATCTTGGAAGCCTCTTTCCCCATTCATCCTCTCACCTCCCTTATTGCTACACAATGTAGCCCAAAAAGACTGTCAAGCTTATACACAGCAAACTTAGGAAGTACACACAAAATTTGGATGCTCATCAGGTATTTTCTTTATAGCTTGCAGCAGTTTCCCTGAGCTGTTAAGGGAACTGTCTGTGCACTATCTCAGACTGAAAAGCATCAAAAAGTTCTCAAACTGCAATTTAATATACTCAGCTTTAAAAAATGTAACAGCTCGTGGAGCTCAATTGTAATTAATGCAGTTTTGAGGTCCTTTATTTAGAATCCTCTTTTCTGAAAGTTTTGCAACATTTTAAAAGGTTTTGGGGTTTTATTGCTCTTGAGATGGAAAACAAGCAAACAAACAAAAAAAATATTCCTCTCTAAACAGATAAGCCGTTTCTTATTGCTTTCAAGGCAGTGTTATCTTTACAGAAGGAGCATTCAGACGATGTACCAGCTTGCATTGTTCAAGCAACATAAATATGTTGCTGGAAATTATTCTTTCTAGACTTCAGCTGTGATAACTAAATAATGCAATATCCCCTTGAACTCATCTGAAAACGGCTATGTAATATTTTCAAGACAGAATTGTAAGGAAGCCTACCTGGAAGAAGAAAGGATGCCTGGCAGTGAAGAGCACATGTATTTACATCAACTTTCATTGTATCTAGATTAGGTTGAACCTCACATTTCTTTGGCTGAGTATATTCAGAGGGGGGGAGGGGTGGGGGGTGAGGTGGGGGATTGTTGGATCCTAAATACCAAATGTTAAATCAGTCTTGGTGACTTAACCGAAAGCACCCTACATTAATAGCAAGTACAACTCAGATCCATCAGCACACAGCGGCTTTCACTGGACACTCATTATTCCACTAAGACTTAAACAGTGTAACCCTAGAAAATTCTTCCTCTCTTTCATTCCTGCAGTTTCTAAAAAAGTAAATCTTCATTTACTTTCAACAGAGAGCCAATGTACCTTATTAAACAAGAAGAATAGAGCTGGTGTCAGACATGCAGGAACCATGAGGGTCCTTGTGCTAGGCAGAACAAAGACAGAGCTTCAATGTCTACTACTTTTCAAGACAGAAAGGAAATAATATTACACATACTGAGATCTGACCATATTTGACATGACAAGACAGACATCTTGAATTGCAGTATCTGACATACAAAAGACAAATATAACTCATCCTAAAGAGGGAATCACGCAGATACAGGGAACCTCAGGTTTTGGCTTTTTGTCTGCAAATTTTCAATAATCAACAGGATTTTTGTCTTTAGAGTAGTACAGTGACAGTGCTTAATATTTGAACATATTATTTTTGTCTGTGGGTGCTGGACTTGTCCTATATGGTAGGTACACATACCACCTATATGGATGGTATAGGATACATTCAAACAGGACAATCTTTCTGATTTTAACAGTGATATGTCAGCCTAGTGACATTTTCAGTCTTCAGTTTCTCACTCATAGAAAGGGAATAACTTTTTTTTTTTTTAATAAAGCACTTTGAAAATATAAATGAATTATGTAACAAAAAACTTGTAACATTTATTTATAAAGAATTTAAGGATGCCATTCCTATGAATCTTGATGGAATACTTGCAGTAAGCTAAAATACCTGAGGCGAAAAGCACAATGTAAAAACATGGCTGAAGATTATTAACGCAATGAGGACAATCCCTCCTCTTACTGCCTCCTCTTATATGTACTTATTGTCAAAGTACATATGAACATCACTTTTCAGAAAGAAAAAAAAAATATATATATATATATATATATCAGTTGAAAGAAAAGTAAACAAGAAAAAACCATGGGATTCTTTAGCACTGAAATTTAATCTCTTCTATTAGGAGTCTAGTGTGTAGTCATCAACACATTTAAACAAACGAGCAGAAAAAGTAAGAAAACTCACTGAAAATTTTAATATAGGTTAGAATTGCAAATCCTTCTATTACAAAAAATGTCATTGGCTGCTAAAGTAGCCACTTAAATTGTCTCTGGGTTACAAGTTTCACTTGAAACCAGTACCTTTAGCTTGAGTTATGGCACTTGAAAGGAAAAGGTTTTCAACTGCTAAAATCATTATAATTGTTTTCTAAAAAGTAGGATCCTGAGTACCTCTATTGAACAGACCCTGGACTTCCTTTATCAGGACAATAGAGTAATTTTTGCTCCCTCCCTCTCTCTCTCTACTATTCTTACACAGTAAATAAGAATTCTAACAGCCCAAATCAAATACTGACAAGTCACTCATATTATAAGGTGATTTCATTAAATTAACTGGGAAAATGAATGGAATAAGGACCTGCAAAAGCACAGTTTTATTAGCTGTATTGGTAAAAGAAACACAGTGTTAAATGTATGTGTTTTATCATTGATTTTATCACTTGAGGAAAAAATGCATATGAATGCACATGCTTTTTTTTCCAAAATGAGAGTAGCTGCCCCAGAAGAAAGCTCAGACAACCCTGCCTTCCTATCCCTAACTGCTCAGCCCAATAGCTAAATGAAGATCATCTCATTCAAGTATAGGATGGTGGAGCAAAGAAAATGACTACCTTTATTCTTGGGACCTAATCCATGTTTTAGAAAGATGACATCATTACCAACTGCTTGTCAACAACTACAGCTGAAGTGATTTCCTGTAACTTATTACACTTCCCTTAGAGCTGCATTTTTGCAGTCCATATTCACAGCCTTGCAGGAAGAGGATGCTTATTTTAGCAATGTCCTTGAATGTTTCTATCAGGGAGAAAACAGTACAATTGCTAAATCCCATTGATCTAACTGGTTATTTCCCACTGAAGAACAAAGTTAAATAAACTAAAATGGTGGATTTATATAAAGCAATTAAACACCAAAGACTGAAAAGAGCAATATAATTCTTTTTTTTTTAATAGCATTTTTATTTAAAAAAAAAAAAGTAAAGAAATTGGGGTCAGCTTATTTTTTTAAAACAGCGTGCTTCACATTGGGAGTTATGAAAGCACAGCAAAATTCAGGACATGCAATCATGTCCTGTTGTAGAGATATAGACCTGCTTCACAAGGCTTGAATTCAGAAAGCTCCAGCAGGAAACCTGCCCTTTTCATTTTCTTCACATGTCTACAGCTTTTGTTCTGCCATATTATCCCCCATAAAATTCTTGACAGGATGTATGCACTATTTCACTGGCTTTTTGTTCACCCCATTCAGTTCCAAAAAAAAATCTTCAATCAAGACAAGGGCAGAAATTGCAGATTCTCATGTTTGCAGCTCTTTGGCATCCCAAAGTAACCATAATCCACATCTCCATGGTAGTTCCCCTTGGGTTTGGGAAATCCTAGATCTTCTATATTCTATGAGGGCTCACTCTGAGAGTGCTAAGGCTATAGAGAGAAGTCCTTAAATACCACTGCATCACCCCTTGTTCTGCCTCAGTCATAAACAGTTCATCCCCAGACCCTTTATGGTAGGACAAAATGCAGGAACTAAGCCCTACTGCATGTTTGGTTTTGATTGTGCTCGCTTGGGGCAGGAGGAAATGTCAACATAGGTTACACATGAAGGACAGATCATATGGGAGAGTAAGCAGCTGTTGGCACCTAAACGGTGGGCATCCAGAAACGAACATCTTCCAGTAAGGGAGTGTATTGGGTTTTTGTGGCTAGGGCTTGGTAGCAGGGGGGCTGCTGAGAAGCCCCAGTTACTGTCCCCATTCCATCCCCCTGCCCTATCCTCAGGCTGCTAAGACAAGAAGGCCTCCATGCTCTGATATCAAGTATTAATGTTTGCAGACAACACTTCCAGAGAGAAATGAAGTAAGCCTTGGCTTAGCTTGCTGGTTTTATAGTAGGATACAGTCAGAATAACAACAACAAATCCAGGGATGAACCATTAACATCATTGAACCCTTCTCACAGTAGACACAGACCAACTCCCCCAACTTAACAGCCATTTCCCATAGGTAGGGGAGAATTCACTTTAGATTCTTGTCTCTAGTTTACTAACAAAACAGAGAGCCCCTAAACCGAACGCAGGGTGCTGCCATCCACTCGCTCTCCAAACAGAAGTAGGTTTATTTGTAGTCATTAGGTGATCTCATCTACAATACAAGGAAGGAATATTTTTAATCTCCCTAGAGGGGAGGCAGTAGTGAGGAGGAATATCCTCTGTAGAGGTTTGATAGTGGCTAAAGAACAGCCTTCCAGCATACGTACCAGAGAGTTTTTCAAGATTTTTTTCCTAGCCCTGGAGAAGAACAAGGATGAGCTTTATGAGGATTATATGGTCTGAATAAGGAGCAATTTCTCCTACATGGGGAACATACTGCCTACACTTTGTTTTAAATATATATTATTATTTATTTATACAGCTGAGTGGTGAGTTACTTGTTAGCAGCAAAAGAGATTGAGTCTTCATACACTATAGGACATTTTTGTGTGTATAACATGCTTTCATTACAGAGAAAATATCAGTGCTTTAGGCAGGGAAACAGAAACAGGCCAGGTGAGTGGAATCTGTAATTGGGCTAGGAGGCAGGGATCAGAGAATCAGAGAATTACAGAATATCCTGAGTTGGAAGCGAAACACAAGGATCATAGAGTCCATCTCCTGGCTCCACACAGGACCACCCCAAAATCAGACCGTGTGTCTGAGAGTGTTGTCCAAATGCTTTTTGAACTCTGGCAGGCTCGGTGCCGTGCCCACTGCCCTGGGGAACCCATTGCAGTGGATGTTCGGATAGAGGCAGACTGGGACAAGACTGGGCCTGCCGAAGACCTCTCCAATGAAGGATTCATAGGTGTGCACCACAGCTCACAGCTGTTTCCTTCACAGTGATTTTAAGCACTTTGCATGGCTGGCATGAATGCAGTCCCACAGCATCCTTATCCTTGGCGAGAGGACAGAAAACACACTGCATGTCAACACCGAGAAGATAGAACCCTCTCAAAGCAAGTGCATGAGCCTCTTGGTTTCCTGGTAGAGCCAAATGATAACAAAGGGCATGGATTTGTGTACAGGAAGAAGCGTGCCAGTGCATTTTCAGGGAAAAAAGGCGGAGGTATAAAAGTCAATTGGTAATGGAAGCTGTTGCTACAGATATTCACAGCATTCAATGTGGTTCATAGGGCCTGGAAAATGACAAAATGAAAATTATTAGTTAACACAACTGTAAGTATATTAGGAAAGCAGCATAAAAGGATGTATTCTCCTTTTCAATTGAGAGATCTGTGATAACACCACCTGAACTAATTAACATCAGCTATGTAAGTGTTATGGACCAAACAACACTAAAAGTGAAATGTGGCATCGCAGGCTTAGGCCACAAACAGACCTACATCCTCTTTACTTTAAATTGATTCCTCACTGACCAGTGCAAGTGAAGGATTTCCAAACCCTGCAGAGGACAACGGTAAACCTCTCTAGAAGGAATAGAAAACCTTCCTCTAAACAGAATGAGTTCTCAGGAGATTGTATGCTCCTTCAGCAGAAGTAAGAGCTCTGGGCATGGTAATTGCAGACCACGGGCATGCCTACCAGGCATAGGTAATTTTAGCAGGTTGATGCCTGCTGCTGTGCCAGCGATATACGGTGGCTGAGCAGCATGCATAGCCTCTTACCTAGAGTGGATAGTGTAAGATGTGTCTACGTTAGAGTTTTGCTGTGGATCAAGAATGTGTTTCCAAATCAAATTTCCCAGTCATACTTCCCTGTTCCCACCATGGACAAGTCCCACAACATCTGAAAGAGGAATGCACCTACCATGTTCCAGATGCTAAGGGGCACTTGGGCCAAAAGAGCAGATCAGAGCTAGAAATACCTTGAAACACACAGAACTTAGGCAATGCATCCTTAGCACCAGGGATTTTACCCCAAAAAATCTGATCGCTAGCAGACATAGCCACATAGACAAATGACCTAGGAGCATAGGGAGCACCAGAGACCTTCCAGAAGAAACAACAGCTCATGCTGCCATTGAGCCATGGTACAGAGCAGGCGAGCCACTGTGGAACACAAAGTCAGGATGCTATGGTCACAGGCTAGTCTACAACACCTGGGGGAAGGACTTAAACCACTCCCTGATGATGCCAATAAACCATAGCATAGACACAACCTTCCTCAGCTTCTTCCTGTATTTAAGGTGTATTGGGGGTGTTCTGTTCTGTTTTTCTCTAAAGCACATAAAAAGCACTTCAGGCTGGAATGGGTCTGGCAATTTCAGTTTCAGCAACAAACTCTTTTAGTATTAGTTTTTATGAATCCTTGAAAAGAGGTTCAGTTTTACTTCAATAGGATTACTGTCAGGTTGTATTGTAAGCACTGTGAGTACATAACATTTACCAACTTACCAGTGGACTGAAGAACCAAAATGTGAAGAGAAGCTATGGAATATATTTCTGAGAAGTTAATCTGAATTCAGCTATCTTTTGTGTCAGAGACAATAAGATAAAACAGATTAACATAAGATAAAGTTTAGGTAGAGTTGCTTTCTAAATGGGCATATACATTTTCTGAGAAAAAGGTTATATACCTAATTTTCAAAGCAGTCCAAATCTGTCTCCTTGGAATGTTTGGACTACTTTTCTATTCTATGCCTTTACAAAGAAAGGCTCAGTACCATTTCAAGCCATATGAATAATTAAGCAATAAATACATTGTCTATATTACAGGTCAGAGAAACAGACATTAGAAATGACTGAGGAATAATAGTGCAATTTTGAAGACATCCTAAAGAGTAAGGCTGAAAGATTATCTCATATTCACTTGTTCTGCCACAGACTTTACAAGCAACTTGAAGCAAGACGTTTATTATAATGAATTAGATATGCCAGAAAATGGTCTTTGAGAGATTCCATTGAAACCTGTTTCAGTCTTTGTTTTCAGTTATAGAATAATCACCCTATGTCATTTCCATTAGCAGAGAAGAACTTTCATTTTGTTCTTCCAGAAAATACCCTAGACACAAGACACCAAATTGCAATGCTGAGGGATGAAGTGTGATGAATGCTCTGATGCTCGTGTGTGTTTTTTTTTTAAAGAGGATTCATATCCCGATCCAGACCAGGCTAATCCCTCAGGCTCATTTACTGCAGGAAAGTTCTATTTGAGTGGGAAATCATGATGTCGCCAAAAGAACTGCACGTGCTCCCAGATACCCCAGCTGTGATTCTCACTGTGGAACGACTTCTCACACATCGTAATTAGCTGTGGATCTGGATCTTACCCATATCTTGTCTCTATGAAATGCTATTCCAGATAGTTCACCTCAAATAATCATCTATGGAAACAAAGCCAAAATGATTTTATGTTCTTGGTTAGAGCAAGTAATCGGTTTAGGAAATGAGGCAACTCCAATTCAGGATGAGTTTGCTTGCTTTAAGCTAAAAGATTTATAAGCAGTCTGATTTTGGCAGTCCTCTAAATCCTTTCAAATCAGCTTGGTTTTATATTTCACAATCCACTGCCTTGGATCAGACTACCACCATTAAACCATCAGCAGAGAATTGAGAGGTGCCTTTCTCCATCAGCAGGGCAATGGTGACTGAGAACTGCACTTTTACAAGTGCCAGGACTGTGAAACCACGTGATAGAGTTGATAGTTGTGCACAAAACACTTAAAAATGCAACTTAGCAAGTACTTAAAAACACATGCCAAAATTTTCTTTGATCATACATGCAGCAAGGAGCTCAGGAGTTGCACGGAGGACAGCCAGAGGCTGCCCGTATGTCCATATGATCATCATAGTGAGACCATTACAGAGATTTACTAGTAAGGATTACATATTGCTTTAAAAGGGTTCATTCTTTATCTCTCCATGTTGCATAGAACCGTCAGTCTCTTTCCATCTGCTTCCTCTCCAGAACATTAAAAATAGCGTTCACAACAGAGACGTTAAAATCTTATTTTTCAGCTACAACAAATCCCACAGCCACTGGCATCCCCAGCTGCTTCCTCTTCCCCAAGATCCATTCACTGCCTTTCCTGTTACCTACCTCTTTTATTAATAATAAAAACAACAACAACAAAACACTAAATCAAATGCATTACTTGGCAAGTGCATTTATTGTCACAGTACATAAATAACTAGAGGGGAAAAAAAAACTCTTAACCAAGTAGAAAACGTACACTTGTTCACAGTTTCATTAATCTACTCAGCTTTTCCCAAAGTCTGTGTTTCATGAGCTAATAGCCCAAGATAGGCTACAGAGGGATTTCAGGCAGCCTGCATTTAAAAATAATCTGAAAAAGCCCCCAAATCCTTAAGTAGAGTCCCAAAACAGAAAAAGAAAACATGAATAACATTTCTAAACTCTGGAGAAAACATTTAATCGTTGTGGTGCAAAATAATCATTGTATCACCAAGATTGTTTAGTATCCGTGCTTTATTCTTCCCAATATTGTTGACATGTATCATGTATACAGTGACACAGAAAACAGATCAACAACAAAGAAGAATTTGGAAGAAAAAAAAAGGGGAGGTGGGGTGGGGAGAACTCTTGTAAATTTGACCCATGAAATGTTTAAACCTAGAATAGGGCCATGAGGACATACTTGGGGAAGGATGGATATTTGAGGCATTTACCATATATCACAGAAGATCACAAATCTGGAAGAGAGGTAGAATTATGATAAAACACTTTGCAACATAGGAATTTTTTTTCTTTCTTTTTTTTTTTTTTTCCCCAAAGCATTTCAAAATACCAAGGCCACAAAATTAACTATCTCCCTACTGAGCTGAAGATCCTCTAGTAAGCAGCAGCCAGCCACTGCTAGCTGAGATCTAAAGCAACGATCCATTAAACAAACCATTCAAATGCCCCACAAAAGCACTGAGTTCAGTCATCTGGCTTTTACTGCTCCATTATTCATACCTGAAAACCAAACGAATCTTTATGACTCAACTTGCATGTTGATTATGCTGTTGCATGATTATGTGGCTCTGTGGCATGCCCTCCATGCTGCCTGACAGCGGAAATAAAATCAGATTTAAAAAGACTAATGGATGTAGGAAGGTAAATGATGGCAGGTTGTTAGCTTCTCACCATAGCTCTGTATCTCTTTCAAAGAATTCAGTGCAGAGGGGCAGAATGATGCATCACCGGAGACCTACTGAGAATACAAGTGAAGAAGAGCTGGGCTGATACAATGGCTAACAACATACCTTATTTTGGTATAATGAAGTGCTAGAAACCTGTTTGCTGTGTTTCAAGCACAGAAGCCTGTATAGTCACTAACTACAGTATTTTCCCTGCAGAATACTGTCCCTAAGAAAGATCTGCAGTAAAAGTCCAGCTTACTCCTCCGGGGCCGCTGCCCACCTAGGAAAGTGTTCTGAGGAGCTATGAGAATTAAAGCCAAAAGAAACCAGCTTCCTAGGAATTACCTTTTGAACCAAGTAGTAGAAACTCATGCCTCTGGAGCTGAATCCCAGTACAAATGGTTGGCAGTTGGGCAAAGTAATGCATTAGTGAGGATCTTCAGTCAAAATCAGATCAGGCAAGAGACTTGTGGGGAAGCAGCATGCCTCTGCACAAATGTAGCATTCTGCTATCTAGATAAACTCCTGGTCTTGATGGTCTTTCCTTGATATGAATGAATTCTTCTAAAATGAATGCTGTATTCTGATTCTTATCTATCTTTCCTTGGTCTCATAGCATGGGGTAGGCAGGGTTTGGGGTATTTTGGCCTATGGTAATATGTTTTTCTGTTTAAAAAAAAAAAAAGTATAGAAAATTGTTTAGCAATCTACAGTCCTCTGCAGTAATATTTAAGCTTTGGGAATGGAAAATTTTGAAGCCTTGTTGAGATGATTCAAACTGGTATTTTTTGGTAAAACACTCATTTTGTATTCTTCTCCCATTCATCTTACAAAAAGGAAAATTCAAAAAAAAATGCTTTCCACTTTTAAACTCTTTTCACTTATAAATAGCCTTGCAATTCAAGATACTCAAGGAGAATTGGAAACTGATACAGGAAAGAATTGCAAGAATTATTGAAGGACTAAAAAGCATATGTTGTAAAGAAAGTCTCATAGGCTGAATCCATGCAGCTCAACAAACGAGAACTAGATTAGTCTTCAAGCAAGCTCTGTATGTAACTTTTTCCTGCTTGCTGGTAGTTCCAAAAATAGTTCATAAATTAATTTCAAACTGAATTAGATGTTGTAAGCTGTTGTAAATAAGATGGCATCTGGGAAAAAAAAAGAAAAAGAAGTATAAAAGGATGATTTTGTTACCATTTAAAGGTGAAGAGAGAGGACAGCTGTAATGTTATGCAACATAACACAGCTGGCTAGGACAATTGTTCAAGACATCGGCAAGTAAATTTGACGTCTGCTTTGATTCAGAGCAAGAATCTGAGCAAACGTCTAACTCTCTGAGATCAGAGAGAATCAACGTTATTTTACTTGGTACAAAAATTGTTGTGAAAGAAAGCATGATTAGGATTGGTAAATGATACATACAGATTCTAACCCTTGTGGAAATAAGAGAACTATTTCAGAGTAAGAAATAAGAGAACTATATTCAGAGTATTTACTAGCCCAGACATGAAGGCACTTCTCTAATTCAGTCACCTCAGAAATCAGATTGTGTTTGAACTTTGGTACCCCAGCTGCCAGCTGAATAACCTTGCAGCAGGATTACAGGTAACACTATTACTGCCATCATCTCCTCAATTCTGTGTATAGTGCTATCACCAAAAATCCAGCATAAATCTACTTCATAAATGAGTTTTTGAAATGCAGGCATAACACAATCATGCACATAATTGTTATTGGAAGCATGCAAACCTTTGTCACCTAATCTTCATAACTTTAATCTTACAAATTATTTCCTTTTTGATCATTCCTTTGTTTCTTCTTAGATGTACAAGTTTCACTGTGTTTTAAATATGCCAAACTACCTTGCAATTGCCACAGGCTAATGGCACATACTCATTACCACATGCCAGCTGATAGGTGACCACAGATGCCAACACAGGGCCACGAAGATAATGAAGGGACTGGAGCAACTCTCCTATAAGAAAAGGCTGAGAGAGGTGGGACTGTTCAGTTTGGGGTGATATTATTAGTGTGTATAAATACCTGAAGGAAGGGGTGTCAAAGAGGACAGAGCTGGTCTCTTTTCAGTGGTGCCCACTGACAGGACAAGAAGCAATGGACACAAAATGGAGCACAGGAGGTTCCATTTGAACATCAGGAAGCACTTCATTATTGTGAGGATGACTGAGCACTGGCACAAGTTGCCCGCAGAGACTGTGGAGTCTCCTCCTTGGAGATCTTCAGAAGACACCTGGACGTGGTCCTGGGCAATTGGCTCAGGGTGTCCCACCTGAGCAGGGGCATTGGTACAGGTGACCTCCAGAGGCCTCTTCCAACTTCAACCATTCTACGGTTCTGAGATCTGGGAAACTATTTTAACTCGAGATGCTGAACATTAAAGTGAGACAAACATTGTCAACAACTGCTTATTGTTTCCTAAAGTCCTTCTGAAAGTGATTAAACAGCAACTCCTTTTACAGCTTCACTGAAAGTCAGTTTATGCACACAAACCTTCTACAGCATTATCACGGTTTGGCCTCAAAGGACCTTAACACTTGCACTCTGGTATTTTTTTTTTTTTTTTTTTTTTTTTCAAATGGGGCCATTTTTATGTCTATTCTCTTCATCAAAGATGTCAACTGTAACAGATAAAAACACCAGACCTACCAGGAAGCACTATCTGTTCATTGCAATTCCATGGAAGACTAAAATTCTTCATTCTGCCTCCATTACAGCCCGTGGAAGCATTGTATTTCAGCACTGGTTGCAAAGAGGCTCACACCGAGCACTTCGAATGCTCCATTAATCTTCCTTTCTCAGATTTACTGGGGGGAAAATGAAGTTAAAAGCAATAGCTTGTCCCTATCTCCACATTTTAATATTTAAAACACTATAAAACTCATTTAACAGCCTCGGGATTCATCTCTTAGATCAGCTTTGAAATTCTACACCACTAAAAATTCTGGTTGTGAAGAAAAACTCATTTAAGACTATCACACTGCAGTTATATTATCATTTTATTCTTTCTGACATGGCTTTTAACTAGAGGAAAACAGATCTTCTAGGGTGAAGAATCTGGGTATGACAACGTTTCAAGATTCAGTGTACAATACACCAACAACTTTCCCCTGGTGCCATCACCTCTTCTTGTAAAATTGTACTAAGTCTGAGAGCATTCAAATACAATATTAAGAGATATACGAGTAGCAGCTACCCCCCGCAACCTCTGTTCTCTCCTATGGGAACATTCTCTTTCTCTTCCCACCTCCTCAGCAGAATCTGGGGACCTCTTCTAAATGGCTTTTTGCTGGGTTGCTTTTTATTCCTGCTTATGAAGTTTTGGCAGGCTGGAGCGAAGCCCTAAACGAGTATAATTGCCACCAGTGACACGTCCCTTAGATGTAGCACGCAGCTCAAAAGTTTTCAGGCTCAAAAATACCCTGAACGAACCTTAGATGACAGTGTGGAAAGGAGCACAGCCATTTTCCTCGATATTTATAAGATCAGGCCTTCTGGGCTTTAAATACACATGCATCTCGCAGCCTCATCTGGGAAACAGGTATGCAGCTGAGCGACTGTACATACCTCAGTGTGCCTCCTCCCACTTGGAGCTCCCCACAACAAAAACAGATGCAAGCACATACAGAAGACTTCATGCCACATCACTCTCCAAGAGCTGCTTTCTTTCAAATATTGGACACAGCTGTCAAGTTCATCACAGAGTATTTTCTTTAAAGCTTTCCCAGAACATCAATCTCATATGCCTCACTGACTACAAACGTCTTGAAAATGTTTTTAGTCTCAGTAGATGATATAGTTTATGACTTTCTCCCATCCCTTCCTTAAACAGACTCAGAAGGCCGGGGACTGACAATTTCTTAAGGAATTAAGTTATAAGTAGAAAAACAAGGCAAATTAATGATATTTAAGCTGAAGCAATGTAACTTGGCTAGGAAAGATACTGGCAGTATCTACAAGCAACAACTTCAGAATTTAACAAAATGTACTCACATTTCCATGAGCAGTATTTGACAAACTTTTTTTTTTTTTAAGTAACATTTCTATAATTATGAAGGATTAAAACAATATTTTTGTTAAAGATTAAAAATACTGGAAAGATCACTAGAAGTTGGATGTGATGAACTACTCCAGTTTACCTCCAAATATCTTAAGATACTAAACATAGGACAAATAATCACATCTTAAACACAAGTTCAAATACGCTTGCTACAATAGAGTCACTGAATATAATTTGTATATACTTTTTCTGGTTGTTGGTGTTCCATTTTATATTCTATATTATGCACTGTTGAACCTCAATTTCTTCTTAATAAATACACAAATATATAGAAATTTAACCTTTGCCAATTTACATCAAGTAAAATTTAATACTATTCTTCATGGAAAATTATCTTGGTTTTATTAATAATGCTTTTGACCAAAGGTAAATAATTTCAAGTTCGTGATCTATGTAATCAAAATGGGAATAATTGCACCTTTGTTTTAACCCCCCCAAATCCGGCATGCAAAACAAGTATAACTTAGTTTCATAGTGATTTTAGAATAGCTTTGGCTTTTGTTTTCTTCGTCCCATTTCAAAAGAACCAGTATGTTGAAACAGGAGTAGTCTGAACTTGTAACTACACTTCAAAATATTTTTTCATAATAAGACATTACCGTTCGAGTTAAATAATTACACCTTTGAGTGTATGTGCAAAGCTAATGGATTATTTGTTTCAGTTTAGGCAACTGCTACTATATTCTAACACATGTCCTAGCCCTTCTGAACACAACTTGGTATGATTTGACATGTCTACCCGACTCAGCTATTTGTACATTAGAGTCTCACAGTGCCTTCTGATTCTTGCAGAAATGAGGACACTTATCTGTAAAAGGTGTTTAAGATGTGCCCTGTGTCATTCCGATCAGACTCGAAACTAAACTACACCTGCTCCGGTTCCTGATTTGCTACTTTTCTTCATCCTTTCCAAAATACACACGTGCAGTTTTAAGTACACTTACTAAATCAGCCCGCATATTCCTACATTACCAATGCAGACATTTGCATGATGTCTGCAAGCAGAATTAAATATCAGCATATTCCACAGGACTCAAACGAGCCATTCGTAAGACGTCCACATGCAGGACAGCCCAACCATGAGCAGGAAAGCACGCTGGCAACACCTCTTCCCAAAATTCTCTATCTATGGAGAGAGAGACAGGGGAGGTGGGAGGATAAAGAAGTGAGCTGGGAACAGGAAGTTCTGTGGGGCTGCGATGACTTCCGCTGACAGCATATTTGGTCTTAACCATCTTTTGTTCCACCTATTTTTTGTTCCACCTACTGTCAAAGCAGCTTCTTTGCAAGAACTCTAGAATCAGAGCTGGAAATGGTTTTCTTGCACTTATGCAACTTGAATTTTAAGATTCCTGTTTTTCAGAGCCCACAATACCAGCATTATTATTTTTATTTTTTTTTTTCAAAAACTACAGGTACCCTCTGGTATAGATAATGACTGGTAATTAAGATACTCACGTGTACATGATGTGTTCCCCTCAAATTTCCAGTTCCTGTTTTGCCAGTCTCATCTTCCTCGTGAGTGCAATCTCTCACAAGCTATGAACTATTCAAGCACAAGCTCCTTACAGCCTTTTGTTGCACCTGCTATTTTTTTCAAAGTGAAATAGTCAAAGAATTGAAGTTTGCAATCCTGGCATTACTCTTTGACCCACAGGCTAATAGTTATTAATACGAGGTATAACAACTTCAAGAGACATCCACGCCGTAGGATACCTAGTGTCTTGGTAGGGTTTCCTTTTTGCTTGATTTGAAACAGAAACTTATTTTCATTCTTCCCAATTCTAAATGCATACTTGCTATCATGCTGCTCAGCATGCTACAGATTGATTTCCTTCCTCCCCTCTAAGGTTTCACGTAGAATTTAAGTAATGAAGCTGCTAATTGCGTACATCAAAACAGGAGCTGAAATCCAGCAAACACTACTCTGTTCCCACACTATGATCCTGGACTCTGTCATTGAATGTAGTAACTACTTCATAGACAAAACAATCTTCTATCAAATTCAATAGGTAGCATCGTAAAGTCACATACCAAATGTTCCAAACCCCATTTCCTCAAAACTGACCTTCTTAAAAATAACAATGTTTAATGATGGCTGTGTTTTAGTTAGAGATTTCAACCACGGACAATAAGTTCACAAGACCCTGGTGGTTGGAGAAGTCTCCATCAGGCTATAATTCCCTATACATACTAAATTGTGAATAACTTAAAATAGTCTGAAGGAATACCCTGATAGTAGAAGGAGCTTCCTTGTTTAATGCTAGAAAAAAGCAGTTTGCCTGGATACTTTTTTTGTAGAAAAAATGCAAGGAGTGAAGAACTGGAAGAGAACAGAGGCTCAGACTGGTGAGGCTCAAGACTGTCCTCAGACCAGCAAGATTTACTCCTTTCTTTCTTTCTTTCGGACTCTCAGACTGAGAAGGAGCTCGCTGACAGAACAGAGATAGAGTGAAGCCCCATTATAACTGCAGTGAAAACTAAGCATGTAGCTCCCACCATTGCGTGTAAGTCCTCTTATAGCTCTTCCTGGAGTGGCAGGTTAAGATGATAAACAGCTTTCATCTTAGGACAAAGAATGATCAACTCTGTTATCCACGATCCTCAAACAGTTTTGCCCAAGGTAGTTAAGACAAGTCCACTGCAGCATGTACCAACATCAAAAAAAAAAAAGTATATAGTTAAAATCTATGAAGCTCAGGCAAGTTCATATGATCAGTCAAAAGTAAGAAATATTCGTGTTGGCATTATTTCATTATCATCTAATTACAACCTAAAAAGGAGAAAGGATTTCTATCAACAGTCTGCTTAGTTATTATTAAGATCCGTTGGGCTGAAAGACGAAGCTAAACAAATTCAGAACAGAATCAAAGTATTTGTTTTCAGTACACATAATTATTAGAATGTCATCAAAATATATATATATATATATATATAACTTTTTATCATATCACTATTAACATACAGGAGTTCTCAAATTAAATTTAACAAATTAGTTTCTATCAACAACCTAATTTTGGAAAGTTCTTAATGGATGTGATCAATTATATACTTGGCCTTTAATATTTGAATATGAACAATTTTTGTATAGGCATTTTATAAACCTAGACAAAGAACCACTACAGAGAGAGCATCCATAAGGAAACATACCAGCTGTCAACTCAGCAAGTCAGAAAAGACAAGCTCATCCTCCTGGACTCAAAAACAAAAGTATTTCAGAATTTTGTTCTGTGTTAAGACATAAATATTGCAGAAAATACCAATTATGAAATTCCCAAAATTCTCAAATTGAAGCTGCTAGGAACAGTAGTAGTGGAAAAATATTTAGGAACTAATCTGAAATGACAATTTTATGCTCATTATTGTTTTTCTGTTTCTTGCAAAAACCTTTGACTTTGTATCTTCGAATTTTTACTACCTAGTTATCTCTATAGGATGGATGCAGAAATATTTCTATCAGCATCTTTAAGGAAGAACATTTCTTTCAAGCAAGGCACAAAATTTAGATTTATTTATGCAATTTGATTAATCCCAATTTTTGTTTACATCAAGTACAAAAACCAACTTGAACGTAGGTGTAAATACAATTTCCACAAAGTAGTTCAATGAGATTTAAAATCAGTTACATATCCAGAACTGTAAAGCACAATTAAAAGCAGCCCAGGATATACAGACTGTTTACCATAACTGCTGAAAGATCTCAGTGTATGAATATATTTAACAACCTCCAGTAATAAATTAGAAATTCCTTTCTAACCTTTCATTTGAAACACACGTAATAATCCTGTACCTAAGAAAGGAAACATCAAAGAATAAGAAGTGCAGTTTTACTTAAGCTGAGGCCTAAATGAAACATATGCACAATTAAAAATTAAATAACAGAACAATGAGTAGAATATTTTGGTTGAACATTTCTAAGAACATATAAGCTAAGATAATATAGAAAAATAGCAACAGATTCAAAGACTTATCCTAAAAGAACTTACAGTGTACTGTAGCTGCCTGGAATATTCTAAACAAGTATAGAAAATCATACTTCCAAGTTTGGTATGTTTGTATTTCCTAGATGACATACATTTGAGACAACCATCCATGAACTTATTTACAAATAGAAGCTTATTCCTTTTAAAATAGGTATAAAAATCAGTTTTGGCACTAACCATAAGGCAATGAATGACAAATACCTAAGATTGCAAGTCACATAATGAAAGCCCAACCAGAAGAAAATCATAATCTTTAACTTATTATTTAAAGAGAATATGAGACTTTAAATATCACTAAATTTAAAAAAAATCAGTATCTGCAAAGTAACTGAATCACCTTACTCAACATGATGAAGATTCTTTTTTATATGCAACAGGAAATTGCTTTAATTCATGAAAACATTGTGCCATGTCTAGTTGGAGAACTTACTATTTCTGTGGTTATTAAATTATCAAAATAGTTTTAGTTTTATTACCAGAAGATAGCAAAGAGTTAAAGGAGAACACAATTTTAATTCTTAAGAATAAAAAAAAAAAATCATATTACTCTGAAGTCCTGCCTTTGTTAATGGCATTATTTATAGACCATTCACTCCAGTGAGTAAAAACCACAGTTTCTTTTTTTTTTATTTCTACAAGTGTATTATTAACAACTTCCTTTTTGCATTTCCATGAGCTTCAATAATAGCTGAACCTTAAATTCAATTTCTCAGTGTTGCCACATTTGTGCTGCAAAGACTGCAAACCCAGATTTCATAAGCTGTGGATTTAAGTTTTAAAAATATTTTTTTTATTTACCCTAAATTTATAAAAACATTTTTTCAAAACTTAAGGCAAAAAAAACAAGTTTTATTGGTTACGTTTCTTTAAATGTGAGCAGGTGTATGAGGCTGTTTAAATATCAAAAAAGCTAACGCCATATACAGTATTACCAACAAAAGTAATAAGGCAGCATGCACCCTCAAGATGAAACGAAAATTTAATTTTACAAGATGTTTAAATAATCCAAAGGCAAAAAGTGTCTGTCTCCTCTAACAGTATCTTCATAAACCATGGAAATTTTAGAGGACACCAAGTTACTAAAATATTCCGTTCAACGTTTATACAAATACATTACTACAAGTTTACATACAGTCAAAAGACATCTCAGTGTTACCTAATTACTTAAATTTACAAGACAAACATAAATAAAGCTGTTAAAACAGGCAAGTACAGTACTGATCTATCATTCAGCACAACATATTTTGTATTTCTTTCAACTTGAAACCAATCAGATCAGAATTGTGCGAAGTCGTTCTTCAAACCTAAAATAAAATAGAGAATTAAGTATATCTATGCAAGTTTCACACAACATGGGCATGTTCCAAATGCCTAAGTCCTTTTTTCAGGCATATAATTTACCAATTAACAATCTCTTCTCTGTTCCTAGAATAGGCCACAGTCTTTAAGGTTATTTTTAATAATGACATCAGTTACAGCATCGAAAACAAACTGCACATTTTTTGTATCTGTGGCACATGTGAAGTGAGTGTAGATTTCCTTCGTGTCTTTTCTCTTGTTAAGATCTTCAAACTGACATTGAATGTAAGCAGCTGCTTCTTCGTAAGTGTTTGATCCTAGAAGGAAAAAATTACTCAGGTTTCAAACAGGAAGAACAAGATGTATATTATATCTTTGATGGAAGTTATTTCCAAATAGTAACTTAAATAAATAGCTACTTAAACCTAAAAAGGAGTATGCTGATTTAAGTAATTTCACAGTCCCTGCTTTACAACAAAATGTGTAGGAAACCCTTTGGACACATTTTTAACAATTATAGGCTAGGGACTGCAGGAAGAGTATTTACTGCAGTGGTAGATGGAACAAATCATTATTGAATTAACACTGTTCCCTAGACTAGGATATTTTGCTTCCTTCACTTTCACTTTTTATGTTTTTAACAGGTTTGTTTATTTCTACCCAAGGTCCATTGAGTTACAAACAAATAGTATATATATTTCTCCTAAGCCTTTTTTTTTTTTGACTCTAATTTAATATTTTCCGTACAATAGAACAGTCTAAAGTTACAATGAAAATGATACATAAATAGTCTAAGACTCATTAAATAATCTTTTGCTATGTATTTCCTGAATAAGCCAACTACTTCTAATATGTACGTATACTCTCCCTTCAAATAAACTCTCATGTATGCTCAGGGATTTCTGCTCGGTGAAAAAAAAGTACAAAAGATAGGAGGACAACAGAATAAAGAATGGGCTAAACAGATTAGGTTGACAAGCACTGCAGCAGTAACGTAAATGCTATCAGTGGACCAGCATTATTTCATCTGGTCGAAAAGATTAATCTGACTTCAGCACTATTTTATTTGTGATTCATAAAAAACATTATACCAACCTAAACTGTATTTTACTGAAATAATTTGGACACCTAGAGTTATTAAATTCCTCTTAATTTGTGCATCAAAAATAAGGAAATTACTTGACATCTGCCCATTCCCAATACCTGCATATTCAGGGTAGCAAATAGTGAGAGGACTCCTCTTGATTTTTTCTTCAAAAAGATCTTTCTTGTTCAGGAAGAGAATAATAGAAGTGTCTGTGAACCATTTATTGTTGCAGATACTGTCAAACAACTTCATGCTTTCATGCATCCGATTCTGTAATTTGGAAAACAAAACACAAACAAACAAAAAAAAAATCTTACTGTATTTTATCAGACTTCAGTAGTAAAATCAGGATACGTATCTTTTGTTAGCCACAGATTAACTAGGTAAGTTGTAAAACTAAATTTCCAGCATGCAGAACCATATTTTACCAAGAGAAATACAGAAAGGCCACAGAACACTTTCATGTACCTAATGATTTTGAAGGTTTTTTCCAACATAAATGATTCTGTGAGTAGGGTTTAAGCAACTACTTTTTGATTTTTCTTTTCTCATTTCCAGGCTTAAGTTTTTTCTAATATGATAGGAATTTTTAGCGTGTTTTGACATTTTGCAGTAAGGATATTATAGAAAGGTTTCCAAGTAACCTGAATTTGCCTTACACTTATTAGATCTTTTGAAAATTGAAAATTAAATTCTGCATGTAGTCAAGATTCCAGCATAAGGAAAGGAGTAGTTCCAAAGAAGCAGAGAATTAAAAGAGCAGGTTGGTGGGTTTAAAAAAATAAATAAAATAACTCTGTAGAAAAATTATCCAACACCTAACTAATTTGGCAATGCTTCCAGCCATTTAAGTTGCAGGATAGCAGATATGACCTATTTTGACAACATTTGACTTGAAGGTGTTTTTTTTTTTCCTTTTTTTTTTTTCCCCTTTTCTTTCCTCCCCCAACAGCGTTTTGCAAGAGGCTACAGAACACGAGGAGTCTGTTAATGATTTACACACAACAGACTAGCATCACTTTCAACTACCCAGATAATAAAAAGCATACACTCTGTGCATATTGATGTGGGAGGAGTCACATCTTGAAAGAAGAGAAAGCATAGGAAAGGAAAAAGAAAGATTTCTATAACTAAGGAAAGAGAATTCAGTAAAACATTTAGGAAGAAGAAAAACATGAAGGCTGAGGAAGTGAAATAAAACGTAGTAAAGAAGAAACAGATAAAGCCACTTCTTATAATATATTCCTAGCATCTTTAAAAAGACTAGGATATGTATTATTGACATCCTCATTAATTTCTGCATCCTTTGGAATACGAAAAAATGCAACTGAAAAGAACACTTGTCTCAAAGTACGCCTGAGAATATGAGGAAGTATTTTTGAAACTTGAAAGCACACACTCTATCACCATTTCTCTGAAACCTTTCACACAAAGTCTATATATTATAAAGGAGTACTACTGTAAGAGATATTGATCTTTCCTTTCAAACTTATCCAGTTTCTATGTAACAACTATTCTTTTCTTCAACACCAAGGTACTTGCCATTTCCTCATCTTCAGCCAAAACCAAGTCATAATCACTTAATGCCACACAAAAAATAATTGCCGTAACACCCTCAAAACAATGAATCCACTTCTTCCGCTCTGATCTTTGGCCTCCAACATCAAACATTCTGTAAAACAGAAGTACAAAGCAGGAAATGAACTTTGGAATTTCCAGCTTTCTGAATGTTAAGTGATAACCTCTGAAATCATCAGCTGTGCAAGCTTGATCAAAGAATTTTGAAAAACCGCATAAAATCTGCAACATTTATTTCAATTTAACATGTCAGCATAAAACAACCTTAAAAAAAAAACTTAAAAAGTTTTACTATACATTTCACAAGACATGAGAAAGTGACTTGAAAGGTATATAAAACTGCTTATTTATAAATAATTTGTACAATTACAAATAATTTTATTAATGAAGTTAATTGTAATCTATAAAATAAAAATACACAATGTTAACTTAACTAAGTGCCAACTATATGAAAGTTTTTCAAACTTTCTCCCAAATGAATGAAAAGTCTTAAGTAATAAAAGGTCAAGAATATAAAATTCTTTACATACAAGAGCAGAGCTGTCTGTTTCAGTGATCAGGAGAAAAATGCTACACTAAGAAAGTTAGACACAAATAACACTTTATTTTTGTTATCTCAGTATTCTGAATCCAAATCTAAATATAAAATATATTTCTCATTTTTTCAGATTTAACCTAGAAACTCTAAAAATTGATGATTTTCAACTCATCTCTAATAAAATAAATTTCAACTTGATTTTTTCAGCTGACCTCTGATTTAAAGACCTCTCTGATTTAAAGAGAATTTTAATTTTTTAAATTTTTTTAAGAGAGACAACAGTTTTTAAAATGCTCTTCTTAAAAGACAAAATAGGCATCAAATAATAAGGAATAATGATAATTTTCCCTCTAATAAAGACACTTTTTGGAAATGCAGTTAGGTGGAAAAACTGAGCTATAAAGGTGTTTTTTTTTGTTTTTTGAATTCTCAGCTTTACTGAAATAGAGTAAAAGACCATATACTCCAGAAGTTAGCAGCAGATGATCAACAAATTACCACTGTATAAAACAATTTGCTTTTCTCTGCTATCTACATACTTTAATGGCCATTTCCTAACTGTTCTGAGCTACACTGAACTTTTCATATCATTATGTACTTCAAGTATTTTTCAAGCCAGACATAACGAACTAAACCAATAAATAAATAAATATCTTCATCAAAAAGAGGGTAACAGTGCTGTCCTGAAACAAATGTATATAGCTGAACCTTCTCAGGTAAGACAGAATACAGACTTTATCACCTGTCTCTTTCCTGTCACAGAATGAGAAGTCTTGTTTCAAATTCTTGCGATTACTTCCAGTTTCAAAACAATGTGAAAAGGTCACCGTGTGACTTCTCTAGCTTGCTTAGCAAATACTCTATTATGCAAAAATTGAATTTTTCCTCCTAGTTACAAGGAAATGCAATTATTACTTTTAAGAGAGGCCTGAACTTTAATGTCTTCAGTTGATTTTTTCAAGTAATTTTAACTTCCGTCTAAGTTATCATGAAGAAGCAGAGAATTCAATAGGTATAAAAATGTTCATATGGGAGGGGGAAGACAGAAGGGGAAGAACAGGACAGACTGTTTCCTACAACTCCATCCAGTTTTCTCTAAGTAGTAAAATGGCTAGCATCTGAAAGAAAGGTGTGGGGACCTCTTCTCACAAGTAACTAGCGATAGGATGAGAGGGAATGGCCTCAAGTTACTCCAGGGGAGGTTCAGGTTGGAAATGAGGAGCCATTTCTGCTCAGAAAGAGCAGTCAGGCACTGGGACGGGTTGCCCAGGGAGGTGGTGGAGTCACCGTCCCTGGGGGTGTTCAAGGAAAAGTTGGATGTGGCGTCTAGGGACATGGCTTAGTGGGTGACAGTGGTGGTAGGGGGACAGTTGGACCAGATGATCTCGGAGGGCTTTTCCAACCTTAATGAGTCTATGAAAGCCTTATTTGGTTATAGAATGCCATATGACCAGGGAAAGAAATCCAAAGTAACAACTGTTAAGATGCATAATTATAATTCTTGTAAAGGTATTCCAGCATGGCCTGAATCATTCAGGATTATCAGTAATAAGGCTACCACACTGAGGTCTTTTGGTAGACAGCATGGCATGTAGGCTTGAACAACAACAGATCTCATTGTTCACAGAACATACCAGAATATGAGTAAGAAAGTAACTAAGAAATTAAGAAAACGGTTCCTTGTATCTTTTCTGTGGATACTAGCTTTTAAGGAACATGATAAAATAAAAGCTTTATACCAATGGCAGTACTGTAATATCAAACTGCATGGATCTCAACTGGATTAAGCATATCTTAAGGCACCACTCAATGTAAAAACATTATTACTAAGATGGTAACTGAGATGTGTAAGGAAACATTGCACAAAATTGCACATGAACAAAGAACCATATTAACAAAAACTCTTTCAAAGAACTGCAAAAATATGTAAAAAGGAATAGATCTGCACAAGAAGCATCACACCTGTGATGTGAGTGTTTGGTGCTCTTATGGTATTTCATGGTCCTTATGCCAACCATCATTTTGACTCGTGCAGACTACACTGCCAGCATGGATTCTGGGAAGTGAGGGAAAATGCATAAGACTGAAGACTTCCAGAAGATAAAAGAAGTGTAATTTTCAGTTTATATGGGCATAATATATTATATGCCCATATAATATATGGGCAAAATCAGCGGAAGATGCTGATTTTAGCCAGAAATCTTTGTTTCAGTTCAGAATAGACTCTTCACCAGTGGCATTATTTTACCAATGATGTCTGTTTTTGGGGTTGTCTTTCTAACAGCGCACTGAAATGTCCAGTTCTTTACACAAAACACCTTTTTGCATTCATCTTTGATTTTTTTATATGCTAAAACTTAGTGCTAGGTGAAGTTTTGGCACCAGTTTGACAGTGAACATCTCAACAGAAAGCAGTAAGAGCCTGATGGTTTGGCTTTTGTCTTGAGGGTTCTTCTACATATTATGTCAGTACAGAGAAAGACAGGCACAGAAGAATTATTTGGCACACAAAATTCTTCAAAAAAAAGATAAGGTTGCAGCATCTTTCCAAATAATTAGCCATTCCAAACAGAGTGGTCTCAAAGCTCCTAAGCCGTGCATCTACTCCATTAGAAGTCTGTATATACAGATTGTTAGGTCACAGTCCCAGCACACAAACACTGACAGCAGCTGCCTAATCTGCAGACAAATTTAAAAGTTTTAAAGAATGAGAAGCTCAAATGCTTTACAGATTTCTCCTCCTAATGTGAGTGTTGTGTGCAAGCCCATTCTTTGCCTCAGGTACTAGGAACTCATACTGCAGTCAATGGTTCAGCTACTCAAAAGAATCATGTATTGTTTATTCAAGATAAATTTGTCTACAATGAACTACAAGAAATACAAGGCAGTGCTGAAAGAAAGTTTGTAACAGCCAAATCTACCTCCCTTATCTAAAGAATGTCGTCATTAAAGAAATGCTTTATTGACTTTCCATTTCATTTACTTAAAGAAAGCAAACATTTCCAGTGAGATTGCAAGGTGGCTATGCCATATTAAGACAAATTAATTCACTGAACTAAATGTAAAGCACTAAAGATGCTTCTCCAGTCATCACCCTACTAATCTATGTTATTTAGCTATATAGGTAGCTTTCTAAAGGGTTTATCAGCAACTGTGCAAATTTAAGGGCTTGTGCAAGGTATTTCATTGTCACATCGTTTTTTTGTAACTAGCGTTGCCAAATTTGACATGTTCTGCCTCTTTCAGGTTATTTAATCTGAGAATATGATTCCAGTACCCATACAAAACGTGAAGAATGTGACATAGACCAAAAGGATACCAGTTATTTATTGTGATTTTTGAGTTTGTTAAGGTTATACAAGTTGTTTGTTTTCTCCCTCCAAGACCCAACCTTGCAGAAGACTTCTTATTTACTAATACTTTAAGGTAGGGTGAGTGGTTACCAAAAAAAGATAAGATATATATCTGGAAAGTCTCACTTTTATTAAAACTGAATGCATCTTTGATCATCTCACTTTCCTATTTTCCCCAGGTTGTAAGAGGAGGTATGGGGTACAAACATAGAAAACCAACTGATTTAGTGTACTACATAAGATTAATTGAACCCCATCAGGTGCAACTTGTCATTTTTAGAAATCTTAAATTGTTCTGAGTCACTAGATTTCTATTAAAAAGTATATAAAGTAGAGAAGGAAACATTAAAAGAAAAAAAGGCTTGTCTTTCTTATCAAAATCTGTTGGAAATATTATGACCTCTAACAAGCTCTTCTGCTTAGGTATACTGTTATGCAGGTGATAATCCTCATTCTTATTGCCCATTTAAAATGTTCCAAAAATAATGCATTTTCAAAAACATTTCCAAGATTACTCCTTAAGAACTTAAAAATAAGAAAAAAAGGATTCCTCAGAACACTTTAAGAGCTATTATTTTATGGAGGAAAAAAAAAATGTGTACACTTAAACACCTAAAATTAAGAAACAAAATATATTTTCCACAGTACTGGTGATCCTGAAGCATCAATATTACAACACTTACTAAGCAATTACATGAAAAACAGCATTTTCCATGACAATGCTGAACAAATTTACTGTATAGATGTTCTGACAACTATGCCTACACAATCTAAAATGTACATACAATACAATTTTTACTGAGATTTCTCTTCATTCTTGCTAATCAGGAGTAGTTACAATAGTATTACATTTATATTACCCTTTGCTTTCATCATGGATGTCTCAGGACATAAAATGTTCAGAATATTAACGTTATTTTGTAAACCTCACATCACAGGGAACATAAATCACGGTCTTTCATCACTAAAGTACTACCTTAAAAAACTACCATTCAGTTTTGAATTCAGTTCTCCATGAAAATGGAGGTTTTTTGTTGTTGTTGTTGTTTTGGTTTTTTTTTTTTTAACAAGAGCAACAAATGTTTACAAGCCTCCAGTTCTACAACGGAATTTAAATGGAAAAATCTGATAGAACAGCTACATATTAATGCAATACAATATTGAGTACTATGAGATTTGATTTACATAGAAAGTATCTTTACAAAAAGCTCCCAATATAAACAAAGCATTTATTACTTAATATCTCCATATTTATTATGAGTTATGATAGGATTTCAGATGACTCCCATTTGCCTTCAGAAAATTGAGCCAAGCATGAATAAGTTTTTCAACTAAAAGAAAAATAATCAAAATTGTGGCTATGCAAAATTTGCTAAATTGCATTACTGAAAGTGTATCCACAAGAACTTTACAGAAGCCGTAACAGACAGATAGACATGCAATATAATAAATTTACATACTTAAAGTGAAGATCTTTGAAAGTAAAGTGAGTTTCCACTATTCCTGTAGTTTTCACTCTAGTCCTGAGAACATCCTGCTGGGTTGGAATGTAGCTGGTTTGTGCTATCCTGTCCAAGTCATTCAAGTAACTGAAGGTAAAAATAAACACTGCTTTCAGTTATTCCTAAAATAGTAATCAGATAATTGCAAAGAATCACAGAAGTCCTAGGTCTATTCATTGTACCTGACTTTTATATGAACAGCTGTCTCTGAGGTAAGACAGAAAAGACAAGAGACAGATTATTTTCCTGCTAATTTCTTTTGAAGTTTTAGATACACTTTCATCCTAGAAGAAAACATATACAATTGACCCCAATAAAAAGAATTATTATGAAATCCCAGGATGTAAACATGGTTGCACATTTACCAATTTTATTTGTATTAACTAGAAGAAGACTTTCATTTTTGTAACCTCTTAGTGAACTACAATTTTCTTTGAACTATAAAGCAAAAACTAATTACTCTGGAACTGATAACAGGTGTGAAAAGGACAACCCAGTATGTTGGCCAGAATTAATAAATATTTTTAAACAATGCTAAATATATGACCAATATAACTTTATATTGGGAATTTCTAATTACACATTTTTTACAACATTAAACTCCAGTCACTAATAATTAATATTAATATTGTGATGCACACCATGAAGCGTGATGTTTCTCATAACAATACAAATCTTACTAGTGCTTTTTGCATAGTGATAGAAAAGATATTAAGTTCTCCCTTTACTGTAACCAGAAGTTAGCAATTTTCAGGACAAAATAATATGATTAAAAGACCAGCTTTCTTATGAAATTTGAGAAGAATTTATTAAAAAAACTGAACAGCGGAGGTAAGTCATCCTCCAAATGATTTAAATTCAGTTATACCACACCTCTTCCTCTCCATTTGCAAAAGTTACGTGCACCATTCTGACACAAGCAGACAAAATCTTTGTCTAGGTACTTCTAAATTTCTGTTTGTATGGGAACAGAATTACTCAAAGGTTAGACTTCTTTTTTATTCCTTTAACTATTACTTGAAAACAGAAGTATTGTCTGTCACAAAGTACTTACTAGGCAGCAGAGTCATTAAGCTGGTATTCTCTAGATCTGTTGAAACAAGCTTGTACTCCACTGTCTTTCCACAGTCTTTTGATAACGCCAGCAAGCTCTGCAGTCATAAATCCTTCTTCTGCTGCTCCAGCTAACACAAAGAGTTGACGAGCATCATCCTTTAATGTGTAAACAGAAAATGGAGAGACAAACATTAAGAAATATAACAAAGGTATACTACTTTCTCCTCTCACTCAGGATTAAGGATTACACATTCAGCAAAGGAGTAGGTTACTTAACCCACTATACATTAATGTAACCAAACAAAAAATGTGAAAGAAAACAATTAGTTTTCTACATAGAATATGACTTCCCACCTTTTTTCAACAACATACAAAGATAAGGCCACTCAATTTTACATAAGCTGACAAAACTTCTGATCAGTTTGTCACTTGAAATGAACTTCTATAAATGGAAGTAGTAACATACGTTGTGCTGAAGTCTAACGTTGACCTTATTTGCTTAGCATATGCCACAAACTGAATAGAACAGTTACAATGCATATTAGAACCTTTGGATATGCAGATGTATATTGACTGCAGAATATACATTAATCGTGTAAACTTCAAAAGATTTGTTTGGAATTGACAAATATTCATTAGTAAAGAGAAATATACTTAAAACTTTTCCAGATAAATCAGTTACACATATCCATCAACTTAACTATTCTACATACACCAAGTTTTCTTCGTAACTCCATGTCAAGAAATCAAGTGGGTTTTTTGTTTGTTTGGTCACATATTTTGGTTTGTTTTTAAGAAAAACAGCAATTTGTGCATTCATATAATGACTGCCTCTGAAAATGAGGCTACTGGAGTACAGGATATCAATCCAGCAGTCTCCTTTAACAGAATTTGAATAGTTGTCTAACTTATCCAATTCTGACTGAGGAAAGAGACTAAAAATGTTAGATCTGTAAGATACTGGAAAAAGACGACAGCAGCTGGGTAGAGGAAAAACATATCCACATTAATATTTTCATAGGAGTAGCTTCTTGACTGTAGTTACAGTTTGTATGTGATCTATTGCCAAGGTGTGCCGGCCAGCAAAATCAGCATACTTGTGGCCTGTAACTACTACCCACGGCATGTACTGTTTGTCTAATAAATAAAAGAAAGAACAGACGAAAAAGGAGAAAGGTGAAAAGAGAGGGGTTTAGGTAAAAAGCAGCTGGGAACTTAAAGAATTTCAAGAAAGAAGAGAATTAAAAATGCAACATGTAAAGTTATTCTCACAGAATAGCAAGTATAGATACTGATGCAAATCTGTAGAAAAAAAACAGTTTCTATCACCTTTGCTGTTCAAACAATAAGCTGTGAGGAATAACATTTTCAGGATAAACATAGAAACTAATGGTTATTCTAAAGAGATTGCCTGCTGTAGGCTTAAATAGTCAACGATTTTATGACAGCTAACAGGGAAATTGTTTGCAGATAGATTGAGTAACACTGATATTCACAGCCTGGAAACAAAAAGCTTGCTGTTCAGTCAATTCAAGGTAGACTTGAAGACATTTATACCTATCTGTGTGTATAAACAAGTAGTTATACATATAAACAACAAGTAACTAAGACATAAGTCTTGTGAAAGCTACAATTCTAAAAATGGACATTTGTCAAAAAATGAACAGAATACTGATTACTTGTACATCCACAAGAAAAATTGCTAATAAGAGTTCAGTGGATTGCAATAATAATTGCATAAAACGAAAGAATATTAAAGATCAAAGAGTAGGATAATCAGATCTCACTGACTGTAGCTTCAACAATATGCCCGCATAAAAGAAACTTCAGTGACAATTCTGGTTTTGAATATTGTTTGTGGATGAAAATGTCAAGGATCTACAACTGATAGAAACCACAGATCTTGAAGGAAAAGCCAATATATTACAATACATGATAGAAACTGGAAACCGTCAGCCGGTCTTGTCATGAACTATTAAAATGTCATTTCACACCTGACATGGTCTGACTTTACATGCAAAACTTACTCTGTTTCAAATAGCTCTGTAAGTTCTGTCTCTACATTCTCTAATATTGTGGCATTTTTTTTTTTTATTGCGAGGGTGGAAGAGGGAGCAGGAAGAGAATTAGTTTCTATTTCCAAAAGCCCAACCATTAAAATAAGAAGTGTTATTTGTTACCCTCATATCCCTTTTCTAATCATGGCAAGTACTAGATACCATAAATGATGTAGGATGTAACAGCTGAGTCCTATTTTCATTATTAACCAATGACAGAAAATTTCCTTTAATCATACTGCAACAAGGCTGCTTCCATTCAAGTCTAATACTGACTTTCAACAGCAGTGTTGCTTTGTAAAAAGAACGCAGATCACCTAGACCTGCCTAGGTGCTAGGGGATAGACAGTTATTTCACAACCATCCCTGACAAAAGTTTGCATTATCACTTATGTCGTTTTCTGAAGTTGACAAACAGATTATTTCAAGTTGATACCATACACAGCTTTCAAAATCTTGCTAGTTACTTTAGCTGATCACACCTAAACTCGCTCTTCACTCTGTTTTCTTTTAACACGTATTTAGTAACAGGAATCTACCATCTGCGTTTTCCAAACGTTAGCTGCCAGACTCCAGATAGGACTTCATCAAACAAATACTGAACTAACATGCACTAAGATACCACTCCTGCCCTGGCAAACTTTGGTCTCAAGACACAACAGAAAACATGAGAACAATGCTACAGAGGAATAACAAAACAACACAAAGCTTTCACTAGTTACATTTACAGTTAAGCAGCTTTCAGGTGGAATTAACACATGTACATAAACTAAAAATGACGAAAGACTTAAAATTGTCTAATAATTTACATAAAGGAAAATTGTCTAATAATTTACATATGACTACCAAACAGACTTAAGATTTCATTTGCAACTTCAATACCCACTTAACGTAATGTTTGTCTTTATGACAAGCATACCCAATGCATCAAGCACGGTTATTGAGGTCACGCTCTTTTTTAAGCCATCAATAAGATTTTGAACACAAGACTTTATCAAGAACGAAGCATCTGCATACTATTTCTTATTTTTCAAGACTCCCCCCCCAACTGTAATTCAATATTAACACAATGAAAAGAACTAAATTATGACAAGATATCCCTCCAACTACCTTACATATTTATTTCAATGCATTAAGAGCAAAATTTCTTCCTCCAACCCTCCTGCAAGATAGCTGCTATCTGGCTAGTTTGTGCTTCAAAACCTGCACTGGTTGGCACTCCCTATTCTCTCATTAACGTCTATGCAAAGAAAATAAAGCCACAAATCCTGAATTAAATTACAGTGCTGTTCAGATTAGGAACTTTGGTGATACATTTCAGCACTGCAGCACAGAATGGACTCCTGCAAACAGTGCACAAGCAAAAACAATTAAGGAAGCATTTTATAGAGAGATTTAGAGCATCTATACCCCTGGCCAGACAGGGACACAAACAGATTCACCACAGGTAAGAGTACAGGGTTAGGATTTGAGAAGATGATAAGCAAAAAGGATCAGTTCTGAAGACTATCTCCAGTAAGTGGATGAAATTGGATTCAAAATGCACAGGAAAGCCTAGAAAAAGATCTCTGATTTCTTGGGAAAAATTCCTAATCCATGCGGTATGATGAAAAGAATGGATACCAGCAGCAGGGCTATGCCTGTGACTTAGAGTACAATAAAGTTATCCACATTGGAAATCAGTATGAAACGGGATTCAGTCCAGAGGTGGGAATGTTTTAGGCACTACTGTGCCTACGAGTCAATAGAGAAGTGCAGAGAACAGCTAGATGCCTACCTGCCTACTAAGAAGTATGACTACACAGCTTGTTGTTTTTTTCAAAAGAGCCCTAAGACTCAGGTGTTTAGTTCTCCCAATTTAGATACAATTTGGAGAACTGTATCTAAACCAAATAGTTGTTCTGAATCAATGAAGAGCTGATTGCTCTGTAGAGCACTGTGCCGTGATAGAAAACTAAATGACATTCATCTTTATCAAACCTCCTAACCTACAAAGATTTTTAGATAGGAAGAGATTTTTTCCAGGAAATAACAATGGACAAAAACTGAAAATGAATGGATATTTCCGCTTTATATGTGCATGTGTACTTCAATACTCACAGCCCTGGTTGGATCACCAAAGTCTATCTTCAACCTCCCCATTGCTCTAATGATAGCAATAATGGACTGAATGGTGTTACTGTAGACAACAGCTTTGTACTGTTTACATTCTTCTTCTGAATAACCAGCTTCATGGATAATCCTATGGAAGGAAAATAAATAAATTCTCTATTCAAGTAAGAAAAAAAATTCTCTATAAATATATTTTACCATACTTACTTCATTTGTTTGACGATTGTGCTTTTCCCTGACTCACCAGCTCCTGAAAAATGTGAGAAAATTCATTAGATTTCTACTCATCTTTGACAAGGCATTTAAAGTAAGTTTCTACATTTCAAGTACCTAACCAATGTAAAGAACTTCAGTAGTTCAAAATGTGCTTCCAGCTGGAAGTTTTCAAAATCAAGACATTTTAACAAGAAATCACTCAACTCTGAAAAGTTTCTGTAATGCAAACAGATCACCAATTGTCCAATTCCAATATGACCAAAGGAATTTCTAACATCTTTAAAGGTCACTGTGACCAAAGGGAATCACTAGTAAAGGCTGTATTCATGTTCAAAAAAAAAAAAAGGCTAAAAGGGAACTCTGAGAAACTATAAAGCCAATCAGCCTCACCTCGTTCCTCAGACAAATGATACAGCAAATATTCCTGAAAGTCACTTCCAGGTCCAAAGAGGACAATAAGCTACCTAGGAAACACTAGGAAGGATTTATCAAGGGCAAACTGCGTGCAACTAACTTGATAACTTTTTTATAGGGAAACAACTGGTTCTGTGGAAGTAGAACACCAAAGGATCTTATTTACTCTGTCTCCAGTAGGGATTCCAATGCCATCTATCATAGTATCCTTATACCAAATTGGATAAATATTGATGTCGAGGTGTCTGAAAACCTGTATAGACAGCCAAACCTAAAGGCTAGTGATCAATAATTTAAAATCTAACTGGAAGTCAGTTACAGAAGAGAATCTTCAGAAGCTGACACTGGGTTAACACTGTTTAACATGTTCATCAATGACCTTAAAACCAGGATGGAATGCTCCTGCAACATGTCTGCAAGCAACATCAGGCTTGGAGGTCAGGAAGTAGTCAAAGTGTTGGGAGAACAAAGGTGTTATTCAGAGGGTCCTCAACAAACTAGAGCTGACAGGAACCTCGAGACACTAAAATGCAAATTCCTGCACATGGCACAGAATAACCCATGCAACAATACAGGCATGAGATTAATGGGTTAGGGAACTGGCTTACACAAAATGACTGCCGAATCAATGACCTGAACAGTCAGCAGTGAGCTCTTGATGAAATGAAAGTAAGCCACATTCTGAGCTGCTGTACTGAGCTACTGGGTCTGTCTGGGATAGAGACATAACAGCCCAGATAGTGCTGTACTTCAGATTTGCGGTTAAAACAGTGTTGCTAGCACACCAACATTTTAACTATTGCTGAAAAGTGCATGCACAGCACCAAGGTTTCCTCACTCTGCCCCTGCCACTAGGCTGAGGTTACAGAATCATAGAATGGTTTGGGTTGGAAAGGAACTTTAAAAATCATCCAGTCCAACCCTTCTGCCACAGGCAGGGACACCTCCCACCAGCCCAGGTTGCCCAAAGCCCCATCCAACCTGACACTGAACATTTCCAGGGATGGGGCATCCACAGCTTCTCTGTGCAACCTGGTCCAATGACTCACCACCCTCATAGTAAAGAATTTCCTCCTTATGTCTAATCCAAATATTCCCTCTTTTAGTTTAAAACCATTCCCCCTTGCCCTATCACTACACAAACTTCTAACGTCCATGTAAAAGGCTTGGTTTTGACATACATACTAAAGAGTAGCAACAGTTCTCAGATTCTGAACTGCCACAGAAGTTCAGTACCAGGATATTCATGTAAACAGAAAACAGCACTTTACAGAAATGTAGGCAAGAACAACAAACACTAACCTCCACAAGTTACTGATAAATACCACACATTTTGACAACAAGACAGATTCAGGAACCGTAGTTTTATTGGAGTAGGCAAAAATCGATGCATACCTTCCAAGAACCAGGGGGCATCATGACAACATCAACACTTGTAACAGCTACCAACTAGAAGATAAGGCCTCTTAACCAACGTTACACTTGCAAAGACACAATTATGAAAGTTATTCGTTACTGTGACACGGGAAGCATTTATAAACTAAATTAATACTTAATCTATAAATAATTAATTGTGCACTTCAGCACAAATAGGTGTCAATGGTTTAATTTCATGAATAAAACTGATTTTTGTTTTGCTTTGGTTTAATATCTTTATTCAGATCATGTGAAAAAAGCAAATCTCCCTTTTATATCTCTGTATTCGAGAAAAATTTTGGAGATAAATGTTACTACAGCATTTAAATTACATTACCTTGTGAAATGCTTTCTGTTAAAAATTTATCATATTTGATTAACTGAGCAGCTCACTGTCAGGACCGGTCATAAAATCATAAGTTATTTTATAACGCCTTCTACTCAGTTTTTCTCAAGTTGATTACCCTTCTTTCTCTACAGTGTCAGCATCAAATTGTACCAAATACCTAGAATTCTTGTAAAAGCCCATTAAATAACATAGAATCATAGAATGGCTTGGATTAGAAGGGACCCTAAAGACCACCTAGTTCCAACCCCCTGCCATGAGCAGGAACAACCCCCACCAGACCAGGCTGCCCAGGGCTGCATCAAACCTGGCCTTGAACACCTCCAGGGATGGGGCATCCACAGCTTCTTTGGGTAGCCTGTGCCAGTGCCTCACCTCCCAGCGAGTGAAGAATTCCTTTCTAACATCTAACCTAAATCTTCCTTCTAAGTTTAAAAACATCCCCCTTGTTCTGTCATTATCTACCCAAGTATAGAGTTCCTCTCCACCCTTTTTATACGCCCACTTTAAGTAGTGAAAGGCCACAGTGAGGTCTCCCCAGAGCCTTCTCTTCTCCAGGCTAAACAGCCCCAGCTCTCTCAGCCTTTCTTCACAGGAGAGGTGCTCCAGGCCTTTGAGCATCTTTGTAGCCCTCCTCTGGACTTGCTCTAACAGGTTCACATCCTTCCTTGTACTGGGGGCCCCAGACCTGGATGCGTGGCTCCAGGTGGGGTCTCACAAGGGCAGAGCAGAGGGGAACAATCACCTCCCTCGACCTAGTGGCCACGCCTCCGTTGATGCAGCCCAAGATGTAGTTGGCCTTCTGGGCTGCAAGCGCACACTGCTGGCTTATGTTGAGCTTTTTGCCAACCAGAACCGCCAAATCCTCATCTCAATGAGGTCTTCTCCCAGTCTGTCCTCATGTCTGGGATTGCCCCGACCCAGGTGCAGCACCTTGCACTTTGCCTTGTTGAACCTCACGCAGTTCACGTGGGCCCACTTCTCGAGCTTACCCAGGTCCCTTTGGATGGCATCCCTTCCTTCTGGTGTATCAACTGCCCCTCTCAGCTTGGTGTCATCTGAAAACTTGCTGAGGGTGCACTCAAACCCATGGTCTAAGTCGCTAATAAAGACATTAAACAGTACTGGTCCCAAGACAGACTGTAACCACAAGACATAACCACAAACACCCATAATACATATGAAAAAAAATCAAGCAACTTACTACAAAGCACCTAACATTAATAATGAGCTCTTGGAAAATGCACTCTCCTACTTTACCGTAAAATAGAAATAGTGTTTTTTGTTTGTTTGTTTGTTTTCCTGCTGTTCTTGTTTTTATCTTGGGTGTGGAGGGTTTTTTTTTTTTTTTTTAAAGCTTCATGCTAAATTGCCTGCAGTTTTACTAATAACCTTTCTAAAATATGTCAGAAAATGACACCTTACTCACTGTCCCATACTGAAAGGAGATTCGCTATTTTTGCATTCCAGAAAGCAGAGCTCAGCCAGGCTTTCAGATAGATGCAGAGCTGCACTGATATAAAATATCCTTTCCTTTATCTCAGTGTGTTCTGTACAGCAAAATGAGAACTGTTGTGGGAAGTATTACACAGGAGCAAGAAGAATTAAATATTTCATGTGACAGCTGCACATAAAATGTCAGAGATGGCCATACTGTCACAATGAAACCCTATCCAAATTTAGACAGACTTGAACGTATATTCCTCAATCATCTAGTAAAGGATACTATTTATCACTTCTGGTACTGGCATATTTGATTTCAGCTTCACTATTGCCAATAAATTTAACACTGAGAGCCTTATTGGTTCAAACAGTAATATAAAAATATTATTAGAATAGTAATAATATAAGAGAAAATGATTGATAAAAGGAGATGGCAGTGCTGCTCTGACTAGAAAAGCAGCAGTCTATCAGTTCCAAACTTGAAAGAATGGTGGGGATTTTTTGTTTGCTTGGTTTTGAATGGAAGTATGTTAACTGTCAGGTCATCTCCACTTTGACAAAAGAAGGCTTTAGGAACTGATGAGTATTTTCATCTCTCTTGCGCACTTGGTGTCCTTTGTAATACATCATAGGAGCTCCTCAGTAAGACAAGTCAGAGGGCAACACATATCCTATGAAAATCCCGTTTAAAGTACAGAGTTGTCTTCAGAGCTTTTATTGACATAATCCAGTACATCACCTATGTCTAGTACTCTCATTATACCTGTTTGCCAGAAGGCAGATAGATCCTTATGCTTCATTATGCAAACTGACAGTGTGGAAACAAAGTATGTCCACCTCCATCAGAACAACTGAACATAGGAAACGGAACCACGTTTCCTGCATAAACCCTACTATATACACACTAAATTGTCATTTTTCTTTTGAAGCCAACTTTCAGCTTTGGAAACAGCGGGGAGAGAAAAAAAATGAGGTTTCTTTGTGTGGAAATATCTTTTAAAAAAAAGTATTTAACAGACCAATTGCATGTATAGCATTCTGAATGAACTGAGTAGGGCTACCAACAATGAAATCTAAGAAACAGCTAAAGCAGTGTTTGGCTCTCCAAGCCGCTATCGGGCCAATTACACAATAACTTACTCAAAATATTAAGACAACTATGTGAAATTTTAGGAAACATCATTATAAGAAGGTTTAATACTCATTTGCTTTCTAAATGGAGCATGTCTGTATTCAAAAATAATTTTAAAAAGTATTTTTGTAATTTGACTATAAATAACAGGTCAGCAAAAATGTTACTTTAAACTACTCTCAGTATCTCATGATTTATTATCCCCCACACTGCCCACATAATAAGTATTCCAGAACTGCAGATTTCACAAACAAATGTTTTATGAACTCAAGCATACAAACTGATGGTTTTAAGCTCTAAGATCTTGACAGTAACATTTCTAACTTGTGAAGGACTTGATAATTGCTTACTGAAGAAGCTACTCGTATACCAAAATAAATAGCAGTCCAAACTATTTCAAGTACATAGTATCCCTCTTTGGAAGAAACCAACTGTTAAGTGCAACCATTTCTAATCATATAAAGATATTCCTGGCAACGTAACACAAAAATAAATGTGGATTAAATTTGAGTGAAAGAAATACTTGGTAGAGTTAGATAAAAACTGAAGAGTAGAACAAGGCTGGCTTTGAACTACCAAATCAATCTGAAAAGGAACAGAACCTACAAACAAGTAGAATAGTCTTGTATGTTTCCAGAGAAGAGTTCAAGTATGGACACGAGTAATTAATATAAAACTTTCAACGCGTGCTTGTCAGCTCTTCAGAATGTAAAGCAAAAGACTTGCACCAGACCAACTTAAATAGACAGGCAAAGTTTATATTAAATAAATAAATTGTTGGATTAATCCACTGTAAAGCCTTTTCCCCACAACTCTCCTACCCAGTCTTCCACCAGATATTACCACTTTACAGCAGCAGATACAAGGTGAATGGTGCCTGCTCCTCAGCTGTCCCTGAGGACAGCACAAGCAGAATGCCCAGTGATTTCTGCTGCTTCTGCTATGGGGACAGTAACCTCTTACAACATCACAGAGTTGCCAGACAGCTTGCAAATATCACCTCTTGAATTTATCACTTCATGAAACATTACCAGAAATGAGACTTCTATTAGAACTCAAGCTGTTAATCATTGTTACTATATTCAAAAACACCTACGTGCCAGCTAGTACAAGAAAAACACTGTGAAAACTTGTTTCTACATATCCACTAGACAAGCTGACCACTAACTGAAACATTCTCCCACACCAGCCTCTACACAAATATACTGGTCTCTGGTCTCTCTATACTCCCCACAGAGTTTATTTTTGTCTTGTGCTCCCCCTTCACCCTTTCTGAAACCACATTGACAGTTATGCTTCTTAATCATAGAATGGTTTGGGTTAGAAGGGACCCTAAAGATCACCCAGTTCCAAACCCCCGCCATTAATTTCTTCCTAATCTAAATCTACCCTCTTTTAGTTTAAAGCCATTCCCCCTTGTCCTATCACTGCACCCCCTGACACAGAGTCCCTCCCCAGATTTCCTGTAGGCCCCCTTTAGGTACTGCAAGGCCACTGTAAGGTCTCCCCGGAGCCTTCTCTTCTCCAGGCTGAACAACCCCAACTCCCTCAGCCTGTCTCCATAAGAGAGGTGCTCCAGCCCTCTGATCATCCTCGTGTCCCTCCTCTGGACTCATTCTAATACGTCCATGTCCTTCTTGTGCTGGGGGCCCCAGAGCTGAATGCAAGGCCTCAGGAGGAGTCTCACGAGAGCAGAGCAGAGGGGAACAATCACCTCCCTCACCCTGCTGGCCACACTTCTGTTGATGCAGCTCAGGATGTGGTTGGCTTTCTGGGCTGCAAGCACACATTGCTGGCTCATGCTGAGCTTCTCATCAACCAACACCTCTAGGTCCATGTGCCTTAGCATAGTTTCCAGGAGGATCTGCTCCATGATCTTGCAGGGCACAGAGGTGAGACTGACTGGGCTGTTGGTCCCCAGGTCTTTTTTTTTTTTTCCTTTTTTAAAAACAGGGTTGTTTCCCCTATTCCAGTCAGCAGGAACTTCACTGGACTGCCATGACTTCCCAAATATGATGGATAGTGGCTTAGCAACTACATCCACCAGTTCCCTTAGGACTGTGGATGTATCTCATCAGGTCCCATGGACTTGTGCACCTTCAGGTTCCTTAGCTGGTCTCAAACTTATCTTCTACAGTGGGCAGTTCACCATTCTCCCAGTCCCTGCCTTTGCCTTCTGGGGCCTTGGCTATGTGGCTGGAGCTCTTGCCGGTAGACTGAGACAAAAAAGTCATTTACTACCTCAGCCTTCTCCATACTCCCGCTGACCAGGTCTCCTATTTCCTTTTGGAAAGGACCCACAATTTTCTTAGCCTTCCTTTTATCACTGAGGTAACTATAGAGGCCTTTCTTGTCCTTGACATCCCTGGCCAATTTTAATTCTAACAGGCTTTCCTACCCTGATCCCTGGCTGCCCAGACAATGTCTCTGTATCTTTCCCAGGCTACCTGTTCTTGCTTACACTCTCTGTAGGCCTCCTTTTTCTGTTTTGAATTTGTCCAGAAGCTCCTTGTTCATCCATGCAGGACTCCTGGCATTTTTGCCTGACTTCTTTGTTGGGATGCATCGTTGAACACTAACCAGCTTTCTTGGGCACCTCTTCCCTCCAGGGCTTTGTACCATGGTACTCTACCAAGCAGATCCCTGAAGAGGACAAAGTCAGCTCTCACAAAGTCCAGGGTAGTGAGCTTGCTGTGCCGCCTCCTTCCTGCCCTCAGGATCCTAAACTGCACCATTTCATTGTCACTGCAGCCAAGGCTGCCCTTGAGCTTCACATTCCCCACCGGCCCCTCTTTGTTGGTAAGAATGAGCTCTCGCACAGCACGTCTCCTTGCTGGCTCTTCTATCGCTTGGAAAAGGAAGTTATCATTAACACATTCCAGCCCTGCTGTGAGGTCCTTCCAACAGATAACAGAGTGGCTGAAGTCCCACATAAGGACCAGGGCTTGTGGATGTTAGGCTGCTTCTTTCTGTCTATTGAAAGCCTCATCTGCTTGGTCTTCCTGATCAGGTGGCCTGTAGCAGATCACCACTATAATGTCACCTGTCCCTGCCCTACCTCTAATCCTGACCCATCAGCTCTCTGCCAGCTCCTCATCCATCCCCAGGCAGAGCTCCATGCCCTCCAGCTGCTCACTGACACAGAGGGCAATGCCCCCTCCTTGTCTCCCCTGCCTGTCCTTCCTAGAGCCTGTATCCTTCCATTCCAATGCTCCAGTCATGGAAGCCATCCCACCATGTCTCCGTAATGCCAATGGGGTCATAGCGCTGTAGGTATACATGCATCTCTAACTCTCCTTGTTTATTCCCCATGCTATGCGTGTTAGCATAGAGACATCTGAGTGTTGAAACAGTTCTGTAAGGGCATCTCAGGCTTTGGAGAAAGTCTCTCCCTCCTGCTGGTCCTTGTTTTTGCCAGCTTCTTATCCACTACCATCTTGCTTTCTTCTAATTCTGTGGCAGCTACAACTGCTGACAATTTGTGCTCCTTTTCCCCCTTCCTAACTATCTCAATGGAGTCAACCAAAGGTCTTCTCTTAAAGGGTACTCATTACTTATGAAGTGGCATTAGTCTGGAAATTTCTGCAGCTACTGGAATTTGAATATGTCAGCAGATTTTGAATGAATTAAGAATGAAGCTGTGTGAGTGTTATCTGGAAGAAAATATTTCAGTAACTTAACAATGCAGTAATGGAGTGTGAATCCCAGATTACATCACTGGTTGAAGCCGTAAAAGTGACAGATTCTAAAATTGTGACACTGACTCAGATGAAAGAACTGACAAAATTCTCAAAGTTTCAGTAGCCACATGCTGGTTTATTTCTAGAGCAGAATAACTATTTAAACCTACAATCCACTATCTCTTTTCTAAAAAGTGCCTTTACAGAACTGGTTATTTCTTCCCTAGACCTTCAGTACCACACTTAGTAGGATCTTTGAAATCAATGATACAAAGCAAAACAGTCACTATAATATGTATATATGTATACTTAAGAAAATTGATATTATGAAATGTTATGTCAAGAAGCAATTGCATAGTAACTCATGTCACCATCCTGTATGTTTATCCAAACCTCCAATAATCTAAATACCTCCAATAATCTAAAACTTCCTTAACTTCCTTAGATACGTAGGCTACTACTACCTTAAAAATATGAGTTATAAAGACCATATTCATTAGTTTAGTACCAAAATAATTGAAATTAAAACAGTTATCAAACAGCACATGATCGCTAAATGCCACACCACCAACAGGTGAAAGACTCGTAGCTCCAAGTTTATCTAACATGGCAATGCCAAGAGCAGCTCGATAAGACTATTAGTTGACTACTTAAATGCATCAAAGGCCGGCCTCCATGCTACTATCTTCTGAAAGAATTGGCAATCTCCTAAAAATTCAAAGCTCAGACATTTGGTGTTTTCAATGGAATAGCAAATAACTGATCTACTCTTCAAAATTAAAGACTTTAATTTGTTCGTTAGTTAAAAAGCATAACTAAAAGTGGTTATCTTTGAGTGTATATATTGGTATGCTCAGAAACAACAATCACTATATAGTTTGAAGTCATGTTATGAAAGGATATGATTAAAGATATTCTAGAGTGTGAGTTTGAGTGGGTGTTGTATGACCCCACTACATGCCAAGTGCTCCAACAGAAAAAAACACCCCTTTTGGTCTTACGTTTATCAAGACGGCTACTGTCAAATTCAGCCAGCAGAGTACAGCACGCCTAATACATATCATTAAACATATTGAAGTCCACGCTGACCTTTTTTCTTGACAGTGTGGTTGGCCTTCATGGTCTTTTACAGTTCACTGAGCTATAAACACATGCAAAGATGGGAAGTTCAGTGACTGAGATACCAGAGAGAATGCCTGTTATTAAGAAGACAATCATTAATCACAACCAAAGAAACTTTACAAAAAAATCACAACTGCTACAGAGGTATACATTATGCCAGTTATTCTGGTGGAGACATATAACAAAAGAACCTGGAATCCACATCTCATGCTCCACTTGCGATTCAGAACAATGCTATTGTAATACCTACAGTTGTGACAGTTCCAATTGTCCCTGCTACCTCAGATTACCGTGTAATGATACAAACAGTTGGGAAAAATCAGAAAGCAAGGTGGTTACATTCATAACAAAACAGAAAGAGATCTCTCATGTAACTATGAACTGTTTTTCTTTGTTGTTTTTTTAAAGCTCTATTTGTCATGCGACACCAAGGCATCATTTGCAAATGAGATAAATGGGTATTGCCAAAGTTTATACCAGGGCAAATGCAGTTATACTAAAGGTCACCCCATTATTTTAAAAGTAGCGTAATAAATCTTAGTTCACACAAATTCTTAGTCTTCACCCATGTCTACAGAGGTTTTCATCTTGTATAGCTTGAGGACTATGAGATCCATAAAAATGAGGAGAATAAACACATGGACCATCAATCTAAATTCATGACCGAAAGGTCTCTACCAAAAAGTTGTAGGGACTTACAAGCAACACAGAATGAAATACTAAATGAAAAGGTCTAGCTATCCAGACAGATATTTTTCAAAAAACACGTTCAGAACTCCTATTTGTATTTGAACCAGAAGAAATAAAGATTGCATACACATGTATTTTTCACACAAAGCTCCCTACAAGCAGAATATTATTTTTGGTTAACGCTACTGAAAGAAAAATCTATTTTTTAAATGGACTTTGAATTAAACAACTGGTCTCAAATAAAGCTGAGAAAGCTTTGCAGTTTATCAAATTTCAACCCATTTGAACAGGCAGTCACGCCCAACAAGACCAGAAGTGAGAAATAAGATACCTACATAAATAACAGTTTGTTAGCCTCAGACAAGTATTTTGTCAAGGTTAGATCTATTCTAACACCAAAAGACCCTATGTTTCAGAACAGCAGACAGAAAATAATCTAAGTAGCTTCTCATCTAGGAAATAAAATGACAGCATTTGCTAGCAAACACTGAGGCACTAAAACATATTAGAAGGAATCCTTGTTAATGTCTTTAAGAGCTTTAGAAGGCATTTAATGGTTTTGCTAAGAGTCTACCGGATTTAATAAGGATCAGTAACTGAATCAGCATACAGATGAGAAATCCACTTTCAAAATGCTTAAAGAAATATTTAATGCATCAAAAATGCAGACAATACTTAAACGAGCTTTAGCAGCCTACTTGCAGTCACTCTCGTACTGTACATCACTGATAGATTCTGAAATGAATGGGAATTCAAAATTACATTTAATTGACCAGAATCTGTAAGTAATCCAGACAGTTGTCTCTTTTACTCCCAGTTCTGTTATTGCAAGCCATTTTACCTCCAATCACAGCCAATTTTAAAATTACATTTCAATACTCCAATCACATTGTACCCAGTTTATAATGTTGGTACGACTTTACTGTTTTAACTGGAGACTACTATCTCCATTCTTCTGTGTACTCCACTGTTTGGACACAGAGCTGGTAATTATGGTTCTTACCCACTACCATCTGGCTTCTGCAGGAAGCACTGGGCAGAAAAGGACTCTTCCTAATCAAGACTACAACCTCTAAGTTAAAACAGCATTCAGAAGAATAAGGAAACATAGGTTTGACTCTCCTTAGACTTGGAAGGAAACCAAAACTCACACCTCTGTTTTCCAATCAAGTGCTCTTATCAACACACTTCTTGAAAAAGACTGGCACTATCTTCTACTCCAGCAATATTCTAAAATAAAAGTGGGTTTTGAATGAGCTCAACATGTCCATCAACTGGACCTGGCAGGTGAACACAATTTCACATGATTGTTAATTGAATTGTACAGTAAACTGTGACAGAGAAATGCAGAAACTGAAAGAATCTCCTTCAGTACCCATTTGCCCCTACAACCACTGCTGCTCATTTCCAGTGCTCCATTTGCATCAGGCACGTACCTCTGCTGCTCACTCTGCAGTTACTGATCCAGGTGCTCGGCAGACCATTATGTTATTATTATCAGTTAAATTGACCACTCCAGCAGCAAACTAAGTCAAAACAGGATAGTCAATTTGACTATTAAACCAGCATAAAACTGAATTAAACATTCAAAAGTGCCAGGGAGAGGGTAAAACCATTCAGCCAGATGCTGCAAGAGCTCTCTCCTGTTAGCAACACTGAGTTTTTAGACTGGCACAATTGCTTGTGTCACTACATTATTATACAACATACCCTGCTTATTTGCAGCATTCCAATATGGATTTAGAAACTAGGCAAGAACATCATTAGTTTTCCTGGAACCTATTAAAAACACAGAGATTCAGAATTTCCTCTCCATCAAGATGCACAACAATTCATATTATGAGCAAAACAAATTTCATCAGCTCCATCTACATAAGAAAATTAGATAGATAGATAGATGTATGAGATAAATTATTTTTAAAACCTTGCAAAAGAATGATGGGGTACAGGTTGTCATTTAACTCCAACAGCTGTGCCTCTAATCAGTGTTTTCATGTCAAATCCCAGACCATATTAAGTTCTAAAAGATACTGAGAATTATAAACCTGCTGCACAGTTTCAACAGGAATTTTCATTACAGTACATTGATTTCTTCTTTAAAAGCAATCAGTTTAGAGCAATGATTGTAGGGACTTCCTGTCCACTTTGGTTGCCTAGATACAGTTACATTTCACCAAAAAATGCAATCAGGTACCTTTGCTAAGCATATTATACATTTCAAATGCAATAACACATTTCTAAAAAGCATGTATGGAAAAGTAACAATGTACAGTTTATTTCATAAATTGAAGCACTATATATTCAAACGTTGATTCCTTTAAATGAGTAGTTATATAAAATGGATTTTCTAATTTCAGTATCAATTTATGTAGGTGTATCAAATACTGCAGTTTACGTGCACCTCTTAATACAAATGCATAGCTCTCATATAAACATACAGATGTACATCAACACCTCTACTTGATTTATCAAGTTAATACCTAAATAGAGAAGAAATGGGGTTACTCAGACGTTCAATGGTCCTTCAATTACTAAAGCCAGGGAAGGAAGGCAATTCATGTGCTTTAAGTTATGTTTAATGTAAACATTTGTTAACAAGTCTTTTTAAAGAACTGTTTTTTATATGCTATAAGTGAAGTACCCCAATGGTTCAGATATTGAAAGAATGATATTATGAGAAATTTTTTTAAAAACAATCAGCCTCTATGGGCAGCCTGTGCCAGTGCTCAGTCACCCACACAGCACAGAAGTGCTTCCTGACATTCAAATGGAACCTCCTGTGCTCCATTTTGTGTCCATTGCTTCTTGTCCTGTCAGTGGGCACCACTGAAAAGAACACAGCTCCATTTTCTTTGCCTCCTCCCTTCAGGCATTTATCCACACTGATGAGATCCCCCTGAGCCTCCTCTTCTGAGGCTGAACAGTCCCAGCTCTCTCAGCCTCTCCTCACAGGAGAAGTGCTCGTGTCCCTTGGTTATCTTTGCAGCCCTTCACTGGGCCTTTTCCAGTATGTCCATGTCTCTCTTGTACTGAGGGGTCCAGAACTGGATGCAGCACTCCAGGTGCAGCCTCACCAATGCTGAGTAGATGGGAAGGATCACCTCTCTTGACCTGCTAGGAATAATCCATGAGGGTATCTGTGACACTAGATGATTTTTAGGACATTTTGCTGGGACAACATACACAGATACATAAGACTTTACCTCTTGTAACATATTCAAGCTATAGACAGTTCCAGAGATCTTCAAGCTGGCTCTGCAGCTTTGCAAATTCCAATGGCAAAGTCATGATACTGTGAAACATCTTTCAAATTCCCGACTCTAATACTGCTTACAACTACACTGTGAAAGGGTTATGAGCAGACAGGTACAAACATGAAGACAGAGCATGACATTATATCATTCCTCCATTTCCCATTCTGATTCTCATTTACTTTGTCCTGCCTGCTCCTACCAAACCAACTCAACGGACAAGGAAAACAAAGCATGTTTAATATAAGTCTTTTTACAGGCCAGTCAGCCTCACCTCAAGAGGACAGAGCCAGGCTCTTTTTGGTGGTGCCCACTGACAGGACAAGAAGCAATGGACACAAAATGGAGCACAGGAGGTTCCATTTGAACATCAGAAAGCATTTCTGTGCTGTGTGGGTGACTGAGCACTGGCACAGGTTGCCCAGAGGCTGTGGGGTCTCCTCCTTGGAGATCTTCAGAAGCCTCCTGGACATGGTCCTGGGCCAGATGGACCCAGAGGGCCCTGTCAGCCTCAGCCTTTCTATTTATTGCACAAGCACACATTCCTAGTAGGCAAAATTGTCTCAGAAAAAAAAAAAAGTTATTTTGTCTCTGTTTTCTTATAGATTGCAGTATCTTAACTATCCTTCAACTCAGAAATGCCTCTAAGTTGAGCCACTTCAAAAACTGCATTTTTTCCCATGGTAGTTCCTGCTCTCACAAGTTTAAAGTCCCAAGTTTTCAAACTACCCTTTATACACACTATGAGCTTAAATATTTCTTTCTTTTTTTTTTGCATACAGAATCTCTCAGGTGAAGCCAACCGAACTCCATTTAGAGAATAACAAAACAGTAATTTACACAAAGCCTGAGACAACAGTAGGACACTGAACAAACAAGAGCAATAAATAGAACAGCTGAGCTCAGTAAAGCTGGTCAGTGACTAAGAGTCAGCCTCAGAATAGCAAGTTTTCCATCAATACAGGCTCTCCTATACACATTTTGGAAAAAGCCTTGTAATAGCTAATTATCAAGTCAGTTCAGATCTTTATGGCAGTGTTTCCATGGCAGAAAAATTTTCACACTTAACAGAACATCTTAAATCTCTCTTCTCTACTTCCAGCTTTCTACCTTGACATTTGCCAGAAAGCACATTACAGGAAACACTGCAGACATCCATCAAACCCAGCAGCAAAACTTACTTCAGAATTTCATGCGCTCTGAAGCAGACTGATGGCTTGCTTTCAATATATTTGGCCAGATTTTAGGATATGCCCGCTACTCATTTCTTCCTTCTGAGAGTACGAAGACAACTACAGGGTAAAATACAGCAGCAGTAGAACAAGGTACTTCAGGGATACGATTACATAAATCAGCATGGCCTAACTCTACAGGAAAAGCTTGAGTTCAAGTGCCAACACAACTGTGCAAGCAGTTGTACTGTAACGTGCAGTTAGTTAAAAATGGCTCTTCACAAAAGGGGGTGAGCTTCAATACAAGATCATTTCAGTAAGAGAATCTATAGGACTGAAGTAAGCTGTCATATCAGCACAACGATGGTACAATAAACTGTGCTGCCAGAAAAGGTGAAAAGAAACCAATTAAGGTAGTGTAATACAGAATTTGTGTTGTCTTGAGGCAGTGTTCATGCAGGGAGTGAACTGCTTTACTAAAAAATACCTTACTGGAGCTTTTTTGGTTTCTGATTCAAGAGGGGGAAAAAACATCAAGAAAAAAAAAAAACACTGTGCTGTTTTTAAAAGACAACTAAGGGGAAAATAATCTTAAGCATAAACGCTGGAAATAATTGTTGCGTAACTCTTAAAACCCTCCTCAAGAAATATTTAATGGTTGATACAAAAGTTAAATTAATTTTTATATAGTCTATAAACTACACCTTTTAATCAAGAGAGAAAAAAGGACAGTCACCACTGCTGGTATCATGGCACAGTACAAAATACACAGTTTCTCTTTAGCCATTTCTAAAATCATTTCTTTCAGTGCAAGCCATTTCTTTCAGCGTATGCTGTACTGAAGTGAATTTTTGATCAGGATGTTAAAGAATTAAAATCACAATGCAATCATAAATGGTGATTTTATAAAGAAACTTTCACAGTGAAAATAATTTGCATTGTAGTGAAGAAGTCTATATGCACATCAAAGACCAATATTATGATGTTGCAAATTATTATACCAGCATTAAAATAGAAAGAGACGAGTATAAAAACCCAAACTGTAATTATACAAACACGACTGAATGGCTGTGTTTTCTGCACATGCATGAGCCTCCTTACACAAAGACAAGGGGAATTATTACACTATGAGAAATATAGTAATTTTGACTTTATCCTTTGAAATTGTTATACTCAGTACTAAGGCTTGAGGATTACATCAATTTAATTACAAGTCAGATATAAAGGTCCACATAAATAACATCCTGATGCCATAGTCCAGCCATATCATATTAAAATTCAAGAGAGCTGCTGTTTCAGAGCTCCTCCTAGAAAGCACCTAAATCTAAGCAGATTAGATAGCAGAAAGTCTGCAAAACAAAACCAGAAAGGAAAGGAAAGCACTAACTGTTAGTTTAACTTTAGTACTTGGGAAAGTTATGGAGAAGATTGTCCTGGGGGATGTTGAAAAGCACTTAAAGAACAAAGCTATTATCTGGCATAGTCAACATGAGGTCATGAAGGGAAAGTCCTGCCTTAGTAATTTGGTCTCCTTCTATGACAAGGCCTCCCACTTAGTGGCTGAAGGGAAGGCAGTGGATATGATCTTTTTGGATTTCAGTAAGTCCTTTGATACCATCCCTCACAGTATCCTTCTGGACAAACTGTCCATCTGTGAGATAAAGAGGGTGATGCTATGCTGGGTGATGAACTGGCTGTATGGCAGACCTCAAAGGGCTGTATGGGGGCTACAGCTGGCTGGTGGGCAGTCACTAGAGATGTTTCCCAGGGCTCATTTCTAGGGCCAGTCCTGTTGAACATTTTTATCAATGATCTGGATGCGGGAGTGGAGTGCATTTTTTGCAAGGCTGATGATGATACCAATCTGGGACTTGCTGTTGACTCCCTGAAGTTACAAGAGGCCTTACAAAGGGCTCTAGATAGATTGGAGCACTGAGCAATCAGCAACAGCATTAAATTCATCAAAGGTAAATGCCGGGTACTGCACCTGGGACAGAGTAACACTGGCCACAGGCATAGAGTGGGAGACGAATGGCTGGGGAGCAGCCCTGCAGGAAGGGACATGGGGTGCTGGTGACAGCAGGGTCAGCATGACCCATCAGTGTGCCCTGGAAGCCAAGAGAACAAAGGGCATTTGGGGGGTTCATTAAACACAGCATAGCCAGCCAGTCAAAAATAAGTGACTCTCCCACTATATATTCTCCCAAAGCTGGTAAAAGGGCAGGAAGGCATGTCCTGTGAAGAGAGCCTGAGGACACTTGGGTTGTCTCACCTGCAGAAAAGGAGGCTGAGAGGTAACCTCTTTGACTTCTGCAGTGCCCTGAGGAAGAAAAAAAGGAGAAGCCAATCTCTCCTCCACGATAAGCAATGATAAGACACATGGGAATGGCACAAAGCTGGGCCAGGGGAGCTACAGGTTAGACACCAGGAAAAGTTTATTTACTGTGAGTGTGGTCAAACACTGGAACAGGCTTCCTAGAGAGGTGGCTGATGCTCCATGCCTGCCAGCATTCAAAAGGTATTTGGGTAACAATATGCTTTAACTTTTGGGTTTTTTTGATCAGGCAGTTGGACTTGATGTTCTGTGTAGACCCCTTCCAATTGAAATATTCCATTTTAAACAAAAAGTAACATTAACCACTTACGAAGGTATCCTTCGTAAATATCCTATAGATAGACAGCTGCCTTTGAAGATAAGATGGGTGATATTGTCAGGAATGTTTTAGACCAGTACAATCAAAGCTGGCATAATTTAACAAAGATGCGGTCAACACCTCTGAAAGGTGCAACATATGTTTGTGAAAACAAGGCTTGAGAGCTTCTGTAAATGGAGACTTCTAAATTCTTTTAGGTTTTCAAGTGTGGAGAAAGAATACACTGGAGGAAAGGCAAGAAAAGGAATGATACAAAAAGCACTTCTTTCTTCCCCATGGTGCAGCCAGGTCTGGAGGAAAGCAAAGACTGTGAGGATGCTGCTGCTGGAAAGATGAGTATGCAGTGGGAGTCAATCGACTAAGAGACATGCAGGTCTGGAACAATAGAAAAGCAGCTAGAAAAAATGCTTGAGACGTGAAGGTTTAGAACTGAATGTAATTCTAGTTAATGCCTTAAGCATCAGGGAGAACTGCAGTGAAAAAGATTAAGAGCAGTACTCTGCCTTAAACTGAAAAATAGGTTAAGAACATGACAACATTGTTCCAGTATGAATCACGAGTATCTGTTCAGGAATGGAGAAGTAGCTGAGCTGGTCACCAGTACAGAAGTATCTGGTGAACTAAAATCTGGACGCATGATTATCTAGAAAGAGGACACAGAACTGCAGTTGTCAAATGTGATCCGTTGCTTCCTGGTCCCCAGGATCCACTCCTAAAGAATGTGCAAGAAATACCTTCCTGAATGCCTTCTTCAATGAGCCTGAACACTTGATTTGCTGTATTAGGTGAGAAATGTGATAATCCACAAATCAGATGTGCTAATCCTATAAACTCATACTGCCAGTTTGAATGCATTCATAAAACTTGATGAGTTAACCTCATACCAGAAGGCTTTCTTCTAAATGAGGTACTGCCTGTTCTCCCGCAGTTGGCATAAATTCAGTCTTATGTGCTCTGGCTAATTCAACAGAAATGCACTTGCAAATCCACACCTGATCTGGATCACATGTATATTAATGCAGCACACAGACCAGTCACAGAGAGCCACCATCTCCTAACATGAGTAGAATTACATTTGTTCTGCAAGCATCATTGTAGGCTTTTTTTTTTTTTTCTGCTGAACACCAAGAGTTAGAAAGATGGGGAATCAGAAGACAGGAAGAACATGGTTCAATTGCCTCCCTTCCTTGGAAGCCAGCCAAGATAGAAGATATACCTAGTGTGAACTACTTCTCTGAAAAGCAGTATATACAAGTTTATCTGTAAGAAACTACAACAACAAAAACACAATAAAAATAATATTACTTCAATCAGGAAACAGGTATACGAATGGTCAATTTGATACAAATGTTAAGTGCTTAAGAAAAAGTGCTTTGTGTATTAAATTTTTAGCAGTGGACACCATATTAGACTGCACTTAAATTTCATGGGAAGTCTAAAAATGTAAGTTTCTTCATCACAAATAGGAGATACATTGATCCAAGATGAATTTAAATGAAACAAGCTTGTGTATTTAATGATTTAAAAGTAAAATAAAATCACCAAGCTCCATGTACAAACACATTTGCCAGCTGGCTTACAAATTATGTGCTCATGTTCAGCTTCTAATAACGAGGATGACTCTCAAATTTTACAGAAAAGGTTCTCCTGCTGTTAGCATATCACATTAAAGCTCACAGAATTACGAGGTTACAATATTATTTTACATGGATAGTGTTTCAAAATTAGTATTTTTATTCCAAGAACTGATGCATGACCTACAGTCAAATTTGTACCAAATGAGGTACCAATTTATAGACGGGACAAAAGAAGTTAGATAATCCAAAGCAATAGGACTTTGAACAGAGTAAGTCTGGCTGCTTCTTCCTAGAGACAAGACAACAAAATACAAATCTAACATAGATCAGTGATATTATTCATAAACTCATGGTTTATGCACAGCAATGTTATACCTCTCTCAAATCATTGAAATTTCAGAGAAACCTTTAGAAAAGCTTCTAAATTTAGTTTTACTCCATTATATGCCAGAAACAGACTGATTATAATTATAACCATATCTTCCAGTTGAACATACTAATTCAAGTCTCAGTAGGATTCTCTAATGACCATACAAAAGTACAGCTTTTACAGATGCTGGAGTAAAACTTCTCCTTGGGCCGTTTATAGCTACACATTCTTTTTCTACATAAGAAAGGTATTTTAGATGCTTCTCACACCACGTATTTTCCTGCCAGCAGACCACAACTTGTACTTTTCCTTTTATTCCGGTATCTTTTTAGCAGAACAAGCCCATAAATAGATGCAGGAATACAACCGAGTTGATGATCAACTATGACATATGGGCAGAGCAAGCAATTCGGAAAGCGAGTGGTGAGAAGAGACTGACTCTAGTGGAAGTAACTTAAAATAGTTTTACCATCACATAAAGCATTTGCATAACATTTAAGACATCTGACACGGTTGCAAGAAAATTTAACAGGAAAACTTTCATTCCAAGAAAACTGAAACACACAGACGTATCCATGGGTGTATACACAAAACCTCACTCTCAGTAAACATTTATGGAATTTTGTGTTTAAAGAATGATTTGAACACTGGTCCTAGAAGAAGTTAACCTGTTAGTTTTCACACCTCATTTTAATAGGGGAGGGGGAAACATTATACCAACTGAGCTGTGGGGAAATACATGCATTTGACTCATATCCTATGATTTTCTGAGATTCCGGAAAAAAAAAAAAAAAGAAAAAGAAAAAAAACTTCCTCAAAAGCTTTTTTGTATCAGAAAGATTTTAGAAAACAAAACCATAACTTTATACACGAGAGCATCAAACTACTAAAACCCGTTACAAAATTAATTCTCGAATTTAAAGCATCTTCCTATAAAAAGAGACTTTATATCCACAGAATATTTTAATGACTACCAAACTACATGTACTTAAAGTTCTAAAAACAGAACAGTGAAAATCTGAAAAACATTTTAAATGCCTTGCCAGAGCACATACAAATAATTACTTTGGCACCTTCAAGACATTTTCTGCACTACTACTACTGATCAAACAGAGGACAACAACCTCTCCATGCAACAGTCTGAGGCTTCCAAAGTTGCACAGGAAGAGGCACACTACCGACCAACAGCTTAGAAAGCAATCTGGAGAGAAAAGCCTTGTTTCCGTCAAAAGCAAGATTTTAAAACTATACATACGTTTGAGGATGCTTGCTTTTCCCAGACTAGGCTTGCCTCACCTCTGCATGTACGCATGAAAGTGCCTCAGTTTCCTGTACCTGCCTGGGGCTATTTTAGAAGTTTGCAGAAGAACGAAGTTACTTAAAAACTGTACGTGGTACATGGCATTGGTAGTAAATAGACCACTGTAGATGAACACTGTAGGAAAATAAGTTTCAAGAGCAGTGAGAAATTGAGTAGTACTTTAAGAAAACTGTAGCTTCAGGAGGAAAAGGGCACCTTAAAAAAAAAAAAAAACTCCACAGCTTTTTAGCTCCAGGCTACGACCCAGTCTGGTTTAACCATAAAGCACATCACACAGGACTCCTTATCTCCTTATAACATCAGTACAATACTAGTCTTGCAGCACTCAAGACATCCACAAGCTGCACAACAGTTTGGGTCCTGCACAAAGATATTTCTAATTAAACCTTGCTTCCTTGTTTCTTTTATAGCAATTTTAAGAAGCAATCTTACTTCTAGCTCTCCACATCACCATACCAGTCAAAACACACAAAACAAGTAGCTCCAAGTACAGATGAGCAAAACCCCAAAACACATGATGGTGTATAACGCGATTCGCTACTTTACACGTTTTATAATCCCCATCACGGTTTTACTTTACGTTGTCGGGTTCCAGCAGCATAAACAACTCCCAAAAGGATGCAAGAAGCTGCAGGACGCCTTGCCTTCCTCCCCCGTGATACTAGGTAAGGTCTTCAGGAAGCGTCCAGACCAAACGCCCCCCACCCCACAGCCTTCTGAACCCCTCCCAGCTGATGCACACGGAGCCCCCCGCCCGAATTTAAGCACTTAGCCCCTTTGTGACGGATTTAGGGCCTCCTCTGAGCAAACAACAAGCCCTGAACCCTTTCCCCCCACCCCAAAGCGCCCCTGGGGGCATCCCTCGGGGGGGGGGGGGGTCCTCGGCGGGTCCTCGCCCACCTCAGGTCCACGGGGGGGGGGTCCCCAAAGGGGTGCCCCCCCCTTCCCCAAACCCTACAACAAAGGGGGGGGCTGCTCCCCGCCCTGCCCTTACCCAGGAGGAGCAGCTTCACCTCCCGGGCCGCCTTCTCGCCGTCCTCCCGCAGGTTCCTGTCGATCATCTTGCTCCTCTCCACCGCCGCCTTGTCCTCGGCGCTCAGCGTGCAGCCCATTTTGGGATGGGGGCTGCTGCTGCTGCTGCTCGATTTCGACGGGGAAGGGAAATTAAAGGAAAAAAAAAAAAAAAAAAAAAGAAGAAGAAAAAGAAAAAGGGGGGAGGGGGGCGATGTCGATCTCCTTCCCCCCCTCCCTCGCTACAGCGCACGGAAGCGTTCACCTGGCACGTTTAAGAGTAGGAAGAGAAAAAAATATATATATATAAAATAAATAAATAAGGATTAAAAATAAAGAAAAAAGAGAAAAAAATGAAAAAATAAAAAGAAAGAAAGAAAAATATAAAAACAGGGAACAAAATAAAAAATCAACTAATTTCAAAAAAAAAAACAACGAGGGGCTGGGGTGGGCTTCCCCGAAGCCGTTTCCCGGGGAAACGCGGAGAAGGCAGCGGGGCTCCCGGAGGCTGGAGGCCGGGCACCGGGTACCGCCGGATCCCTCCCGCCGCGGAGCTGCCGCGCCCCCGCCCCCGCCCCTCCGGAGGCGCCCGGCCGCGCGCGCGCCGCCCACAAGGCGGTGGGAGGGGGGAGCGCGCGCGTGCACGCGGAGGAGGGCGGGGCGAGCGCGGCGGGGCGCGGCGCTGATTGGTGGAGAGAGGGATGAGTGACGGGGCGGGGAGGAGAGGCCGCGTCGTGCCGCGCCTCTGTGGCGTCACCGCGCGGCCCCGCTCACCTGCCCGCGGCGGCGGGGGGGAGCGGTTGAGGGTGGGGATGTGGTGGTGCTGAGCGGGAGGTTCCATTGTGCTGAAAGGGGGGGGGGAGACTGGGTGGTGCCACCGCCCGACGCAGGGCTCCGGAGGCGGAGGGTCGCCTTGTAGCGGGGAGCCCGCTGTCATCGGGCACGGCCTCGGTCGCCGATGTCCCGCCCTGCGTTAGGTCGCCTCACAGCGCTTCGCCGCACGTCCCGGCGGACCAGTCCCCTCTCTGCGCGCAGGGGCGGCCTCGAAGCCGTTCACCCGCAGCCTGTGGAGAGGCCCCTGGTGGAGCAGGCTGTCCACCCGCAGCCCATGGGTCCCAAACGCGGCAGATCTCCACGCTGCAGCCCGTGGAGGAGCCCCCGGTGGGGTAGGGGGATGTGGTCTGCGGAGGCTGCTCTACGTACCTTGGCAACATGCAATAAACTATGTTAATGTTCCTTAAACTGAGTCTTTTTTTTTTTTTTTGTCTATGATGGTAACCAGTGAGTGATCCCCCTGTCTGTATGTTAGCACATAAGTTTTTTTTTCATCATATTTTTGCCCCCTCTTCTGTTGAAGAGGGGGAGGGAGAAGCAGTGGTGCTGGTGCTTGGGCAACCAGTCTGATGGCTCAGCTTTGGCCACCAGCAGGTCCCTTTTGGAGCTGGCTGGAACTGGCTCTTAGAATCATTAAGGTTGGAAAAGCCCTTAAGATCATCTGGTCCAACCATCCCCCTACCACCAATGTCACCCACTAAACCATGTCCCTAAGCACCACGTCCAACCTTTCCTTGAACACCCCCAGGGATGGGGACTCCACCACCTCCCTGGGCAACCCGTTCCAATGCCTGACTGCTCTTTCTGAGAAGAAATGTCTCCTCATTTCCAACCTGAAACTCCCCTGGCGCAATTTGAGGCCATTCCTTGTAGTTCTGTCACTGGTTATCTGTGAGAAAAGGCCAACCACCAGCTCCCCACACCTTCCTTTCAGGTAGCTGTAGAGAGCAATAAGGCCTCCCCTGAGCCTCCTCTGCTCCAGACACAACAACCCCTCAGTTCCCTCAGCCGCTCCTCACAGGACTTGTGCTCCAGACCCTTCACCAGCTTCATAGCCCTTCTCAGCGCACGTTCCAGGGCGTCAGTGTCCTTCTTGTACTGAGGGGCCCAAAGCTGAGCACAGTACTCGAGGTGCGGCCTCATACTCATAACGTACAAGTAATGTGCTCAAGACTCATAACGTACAAGTCTATAAAACAAGCATGATAAATTAAGGTTCATCTTCTCCAGTGAGTGTTTAGGTTTGTTTCTTTCTATAGGATCTCAACGCTTTCTGCTCACAGAATGGGCTCAAAAAGAAAATAATTTTGTCAGCACAGGTTATATTTTAGCAGGAGAATGCAAAGACTAAGTTAGGCTCAGCTTTTACTACACTAGTTAAACTAGTTTTTTCCCTTATAATGCTTAGCCTTGATGAAAATGTGTATCAAGTGTACAATTGTTCCTGGGTGTGTTGGATTTTTTTCTTTATACAGATCTTTGAATGTTGGCACTGGTTATACCATAAGTAGTGACACAAAATGAAGTACATAAAGCTCATCAGTTAAGCTGTGAATTAAATATGTTTAACATTTTCTTGTTAAAAGCATGTATGCAACCCTTTCTTAAAGAAACCCTGAACAACATTAATTATTATGACTTCGAAAGACCTCTGAAACATTTTATCTGGTTGTTCTTGGTTGTGCTACTTCTCTGAAGAGTGTCTGGGCAGCCAAGAGGTGGATTTTCTCTGTATTTTCTCAAGTATTTTCTCTGCCACCAACCAGTTGCCCTCCTGAATGGTTCATGCATGCGACAGAACAGTCAGGCACAGCTAAAAGGCAACAGCAGTGTGTAGGAACACCTCCTGCACTAATGGGTAGAGTGTAATGCTGGTTAGTGGCCTGTCTGCTGAGACAAAATGTGATGTAAAAGGGGTGTGGGGGGAGGGCACTGAGTGACATGAGAATGGAAAAAAATAGTAAGGTAATGAAATTATATTTACGCCAAGAAGAAGGGAAAAAGGATATAGAAAAGTATAAGGCTGCCTGTACCAAAGGAGTTCATAAAATTGCATTTACCAGGGCCTACAGCCTTGGTCATAGCAAAGTACTTTCTGAAGACAGATCAGCGGTTGGCAGACTCAGGCAGACTCACATGAGACAGTGGTAGCTGCTGGGCAGAGCAAAAAGCTGCCTGCTACAGCCCATTCTGTGTTCTCCTGTGCAAGTTTCCACAATGGTACCACAGGGTTTTCATATAACAGGTCAGCTCTTATATGTTATATATGATAAGCTAGTCTTAGCTTAGGGTTCCTTGTGTGGCAAAGTGACAGATGAAAACTGCTGGTCAGGAAAGAATTAAGTAAGGAAAATTAATAAGCTCGGGGGTAGTTTCCTGATTTAGGAATAAAGGATAAAGAATTATTTCTGAAATAAACAACACGTGGTTGGGATACTGGCAAGTGAAAGCAGGCAGATTAAGGGATAACAATAAAAAAAAAAAAAGTAGTGAGAAAAGACTTTGGTAAATAGAAATATGTGACAATGAGAGAAGAAGATGTTATAAGGATGGAGATACTACAAGTAGGACACCCCAACTTTGCACGGATTTTATTTCATTTAATCGCGCCTAGTGCACATATTTTTATATTTTTTTACTATGGGTATCTGTTACAGATCTTTCTGTACCTTTCTTGCCCATTTAACACTTTAATAGGCCCAAGTTCGTCTTTTTTTATCACCCATTAGCAAGAAAACAGAACTGTATGGTATCCACTTTTTTTACACTCTTAACTAGTCTTAAGTATAAACAGACTTAATTCTCTTTTTGGCCCTATTGATCTTAAAAACACTGTATTTCATAACTGGGGACTTTTCTACTACCTTTTCCTATAACGATCCTGTGGATAGGATGTACCTTTTTGTTTATTAACATTCCCAAAACTAGAACTACTGCTGAAGCTTGCATATGTTCTCAGTGACGTGTGTGCTACTTGTGTTGAAATTTGCAGCCAATTTGTACTGATTTTTAATTTTACAGAAACAGAAGTAGTACTCATTACAGCCTACGTATGATTCACAAATATTATTTCTTAATAGAAGATAAAAGAAAAAAAGATAAAAGAAAAAAAAATAGATCTTTTCAGCCATGTTCACCAATCTCAGTTTTTAGTTCTAGTTATGAAGTAATGCTTCAACTGATACCCGTTTATATTCCAGAGCTGCTTTGCATCAGTAGAAACTCTCAGGATCATGGAATAATACGTACTCTTTTTGGAGAGCCCAAGAAAGTTGAACAGTAATTGTACTGTTTTGGCCAATATTCAGAATAAAGTTTGTTACTGCAATACTTTCCACAAATAACATCTTACGTAATGTTAACTTGTAGGGCAGTGCAGGCCTGAATCTACATCTGGAGCTAGCATAGGTCTTTAGTGGCAGAGGCTCACTTCTGGTGATTTTCAAGTATCTTCTTTTAATCTAAAATAATCTGCTGTATAAGTAAAAGAAACTGTAGTTAAATATAGTCTGTATTTGGGCAATACACCATCTATCAGTTTTATTTCAAAATGTCAGGAAACTGCTCTAGCACATTGATTAGAGTTGTTTCACAGCAGTACAGTTACATGAAATAGTATATGTCATCCCTATATTTAGAATTATACAGCTTTTTTCCCTTCATCTGGCAAGTTGGTAGAATACTCAGAAGCCACGTTTGTTTTGCAGCCTCATTCCTGAGAGAGGATTATTTCAAGAGATTTTGTTGTTTTGCTTGCAAATAGCTGTGGTTTGTTATGACCTCCTTTTGAGTCCCCATCACCTGCTCTTAGGCTCATTTTTTCTGTAAGATTATCTTCAGCTGCTACTGCATGTGCTTAATAGATAGAATTTCTTGTGTTTGGTAGAGTGTATATGTTGTGTTATGGGGATAATGATTCAGAAGCCTCCAGACTTCTATTTTGCTATTTTTCAGATTTTAATTTAAATCATCTGATTCAGCCACCTTACACCTTTTAGTTCTCTTGTCTTTACCCAGACAGAATATGCAAAATCACATCTGAGAAATTAAATACAGTTATTGTAGAAGAAATAGAGGAAAAAGGGGAAGAGTCTGAATTGCTATCTTTAGAAAAGTGGAAAGACCAAAGTAAGATCGTTTCTGGAAAAAAAATAAAAAAAATAAAAGTAACTATATGTTTAATTAAAGCTCAATGCCTAATCTATTTTTTAAATCTAATTTATTTAGTTTCTTTTTGTACTAAGAAAACAAAATATTACCAACATTAAGTGCAAGCTATCCTCTTCCATACTACTGTGTCACTTTAAATGTTTATATTGCAGTTTTGGTTTTTGCCAATTTCTTGACTTTAAATTTACAGTTCTACTAACCCCCTTTTTTTTCCAGGTTACTAGGGGTATCCCATGTAATGATGTGATCCTACATGGCACCATATTCTAATCAGAGGAGACCTTATTGCTCTTTACAACTACCTGAAAGGAAGGTGTGGGAAGCTGGGGGTCGGCCTCTTCTCACAATATAACTAGTGACAGGACTAGAAGGAATGGCCTCAAGTTACTCCAGGGGAGGTTTAGTTTGGAAATGAGGAGACATTTCTTCTCAGAAAGAGCAGTCAGGCACTGGGACGGGGTGCCCAGGGAGGTGGTGGAGTCACCGTCCCTGGGGGTGTTCGAGGAATGGCTGGGCTTGGTGCTTAGGGACATGGTTTATTGGGTGACATTGGTGGTAGGGGGATGGTTGGACCAGATGATCTTGGATGCCATAGCTAAACAATGCTGAATTGATTAAGCGAGAACTCATTAGTATGCTAACACCAATACTGCTCATTAATATGGAGGCAATGGATGCAAGTAATTACTCCCAGTTCCTTGGGATACTGCAAGAAAATTCTAAGGCGTTTTTTTTTTGTGCTATGGTGGTGCGGCTGGAATGGAGAGAGACATATGCCATGTAGGCTATTAGATACAATGCATGACCTAGTACTCACAGCTGCCCTGAAATACACAGGGCTTCTGTTAATTTTAATGAAGTCAAGGCTAATTATACTAATGTGCGAGGAGAATCAGCTTTGTGTATGCATACAGTGTAATCCAGAGGTCTTTGAAGGTGGACTTGCATGTGTTTTGCCAGAAGACTCAGCAATGAGGCAGAGGGGCATTTGACATTTAATTCATGTTATGTTAACCTTTCCACAAGATCAGGTTTCTAACTAGTTGTGTGAGTTACCTGTAAGTTGATGATTTTAATATTCAAAATACTATAATTAAGTCCTTTACAAGAGTAAGTGAGAGCCAGAAGAAGACGTTTAGTAAGATGGATTTCTTTTTGTGCCATCTGCATGCTTTCGAAAGATCATCTTGTTAGATGTAAGTCTGAGTATTTCTGGCTCAAGAAGCTACATAAACTACTGTCCAAACTCTGAGCTGCAAATGAAGTAATCAAGATATAGACTTTATAGTATAAACAAACAAAAGAACCCAATGAACAATTGAGCATGTTAATAATAACTGTTTGTAATAATAATAAAAGAGAGAGAGAGAGACGCACATACAGATACACATTTGATTCTGTACTACTGAGGCCTGCACAAAAATTCTGGAGTAGTTTAGAACATTATGTCTTTAGCATACTTGTAGGAGAAACAAACCATACGTTAAAAAAATAATAATAATAAAATAAAAATCAGCTAAACGTGTAATTCTATGAAATATGTGCCTCTGGGATGTTGACTGGGTTGTTATATTATTCTTTGTTTCTTTATAGGTCTGGATAACTTTAAATTTGTTTACAGCAAGTATGAAACAGCAAGTATGAAACAGCACTTTGAACCACGAAGTGTTGTGTTTATAAATGCTATTTCATGTGAGCAAGAATTAGATGCATGCCTTATATATGAATGTGTATATCCAAGTGTAGTTGTTGCATCAGCAAAAATTACACAGTAGATAACAACCTATTTGTGTAAAGCTATAGTAAATCTTTTTTGGAGTGACTGTTTTGATTTTTGAATTGTAGGAAGTACACCAGCCTTAATGTAAAAATATTAGTATAATGTTTGTTCTTATAATCCTAGTTCATAAAATAATGGCATGTTTTTTAATGAATTTAAGATGTCTTTGTTCAAGATCTGTGAGAGTACAGTGAGTGAAACAACTATGTAAGATGTTATAGTAGATGACACATTCAGGAAGATTACTGCAGTAATGTTTCATTTTTCTCTCATGCAAGCACAGAGTAACTACACAAAAATAAAACAGCTTTTGGGCTGAGGTATCTAATGTCTCCACATGTACTATAGCAGACTGCTCTTATGAGTAGGTAGCTTGAATAATCTGTCTCCTTTTACTGCATTTGAAAATTGCGTATGAACATCACTTATTGTGATAAATAGATTCTATAAAATATTAATACAAGGTTTTAGTTCCTAGTTAAAAATATAGTATAAATGCAGCAGCCATTTTGGCGACAAAGCATGTAAACAACAAAATAAAGAATAGGAATGATAACCTAGGGAGTTTAAGTGACTTTTTCAATAATTGCAAATTTAAAATAAATAGCTGGTAAAGCTTATTGATCAGAGTGTATTTTGAAAACCCGCCTGGATGCCGTCCTGAGCAATGCGATCTAGGTGATCCTGCTTGACAGGGGGGCTGGACTAGATGATCTTCAAAGGTCCCTTCCGACCTCAGCCGTTCTGTCATTTCTTGCACATGAAAGGTACATGACATTTGCATGTAAATAAGATTTTTATTTTCATTTTTTTAGTAAATGGTCCTCCTTTTTTTTTTCAGCCACTTTAAGTGCAGGTTATGGCAGTAGCCTTTCCACGGAAATGCCAAGTAAAATAACTTTGGAATATATGTAAAGGGGGGGTTGTACTGCTGTTCTCCAGGCATGATGACAAAAAGCTCAGTACTAGAACTTGGCATTTTATAACTATGATTACAACAACTCTTGATTACAAAAGATGGAGAAGGAACAAAGTCATAAAACTGCCCATCTCTTTTTGATAACTATTACTTAACGGTAATATCAAGCAAGTCAGAAGGAAGGCCTTTGCCATGGTTTTGTGCTTACATATATGCTGAATCTTCAAAATGTTCATGCTGTTTGTGTTCATAAAAGGTCCCAGATTCAATCCAGAGCTGCTTTTGCATCTGTGCTTACTTTTACTCCTGTACTTAACTTTGAAATCTGTTGCTTCGGAAGAAGGGCTTGTGAGCCCTAGAGCTTGTCATTTTTGTTTCCCAGATACGCCAGCTGATATAAATAAAGATATTACTGCTACCAACAAACTTTTGTTTTAAGCAGTTTATTAGTAGAAATGTGGTTCAAATCATGGTTACACTGAAGTCACTGGAAATTTTATCTTTACGTACTATTAATTTATCAGTACTGTCCATCACTACAGCCAGGCTTTCTACTTTGCATTCTCAAATGCTTCAAGTTATACATGTGTCTAAGTGCATTCCTGATCTACAGCCAGGGTGCTTGACATCTTGGAAAATGGAATCTTGCATATCTAAATAGTTTATGCTGACGCTCACTATATTGTTTTTACTGCAAAAACATTGATTTTACTATATAAATTCAGAAAGGCATTATAACTTTTTGTTAAAAATCTGCTTCTAAACAGCTTCAGAGGAAAGAGAGATTCTCTGAGTTTAGGACTTGAAATTAGAACACCTAAGGTAAATGCCATCTTTATTTAAAATTTTGTGTTTCTGTTGACTGAGTAATCTTCTCACTTCAGTTTCTCTTTGAATGACCTAAAAAAATAATAAATAAAAACAACAACAATAATAAAAATAAATAAATAAATAAATAAAACAAAACCAGAATACTTCCTGTCATGACAGAAATGCAAATAAGTATGCAGGATATTCTGTGGCAAGATAGGTTGCATTTTGTTTATTCATATGAAATTATTACCTAGAGCAAAACACATTTCCTCATTAGAGGAAATAAAGGTTTCTAATACTTCTTCCTTCACCTTCTGATCAGTAACAAGCAAACTCACCCCTTAGTGGGTTACATTTTGGTGTTCCTTTGTTTGTCTTGGCAGTTGCTCCACTTTTGTGTTAATATCGTATTAGTCCAAGTTGCGAGGGTTATGCTATTCATTATTTTGTTTGTTTACATGTTTAATGTCCTTAAATCTGATAGCAATAATGAACTGCTACTTCTTTTCAAGTAACTGGTTCACTTTTTTTTTCAATACGTGCAGAATACAGAAAATCAATGGTTGCAAAGTTATTAATTTTTAATTTTCATCATGAACTGAATACCATTATGGTGTTTAGCTGAATAATACATTATATCTAATGGTGTCTGGTATTATAAATTATATTTTGAATGTAATCATCCTTTTGAAAGCTAAGAAGTTTTCTGTTGGAGCATTCTGTTGATCCATTGTCTTTTCCGTCATTTAAATTTCACACACACAAAAAAAAGGAAAACAAAATATAGTAGGTTTGTGGCAGAGTTTTTTTTTCAAGAATGAAATTTGCAGAATCAAGTGCATTAAGAGAATAAAATCAAGTAGCACAAACATAAAAATGTAATGTTGAAAGAGGAATAAAATCTATTTCCAAAATGAGAAAATACTTTAGTAATATTTTGTTTTAAAAACACTATGGCTAGCAGTGGACATAATATATTAATATATATTTCCCAAACACTGTCAACAGTATTCATAATTCCAAATCCTCGATCCACTCTACTGAAAGAAGAATGTTGTCATCAATACAGGTACAATTTGGTTGCTAACTGTGATTTCCGCAGTGTTGAAGAAAGTGCTAATAGAATCTAGAAATAAAAGCCTTGCTTAGCAAAATAATATCTTCCCTTCCCCCGCATGCAAAAATAATTTTTCCTCGTTTGTGACATGAGATCACATGATGGAATAATCTGACAAACCATTCTACGCAGTTTATTCCGTCATGTTGAGTTTGGGCCAGTATCTAGGCTTTATTTGCAGGAAAATGGATGCTGTTTTCGGCTTCCCTCATGAGAGGCATTTGGAAGACCCAGATACTTCCCTAATTGAAGCAGAACTATGAAACTGAGTTGTGAGCCTCTGCTGAAAGAATTTGAGGAACCCAAATTAAGAAGACTACGTATTGATAGAAGTATCTAAGGGAACAAAAACAGGAAATATTTTTATATGAGAAAGAGCTATTAGGAATTTAAACAGGAAGGACTGAGTACTGTTTGTTACTGCAGGACGCTCGCGCTGTGTGCAGGATGACCATTGCCCTACTGATCAGCCCTGGAACGAAAGTCAGCCCGGGGTCAGACAGGCCAGCAGCAGCACAAAGTGGTCCGCAAGGCACGCAGCAGGTTAAAAAAGCAGAAACTTGAACAAGAAAGTCAGAACTCAAACAATCCCCCTAAATCAGGAGGACCACATTGCAAACAGGAATTAGCGATGGAAGATCTAGATGGCTGTAAAGATGGCAAAGGGTCTGAGAGGCCGGAGGCGAGCTGTGAAGCCAGAGCGAGCAGTGAGCTGCAGCTGGAGCAGGCGGCAGGAGCTGGTCCCCAGGGGAGGCCCAAGCAAGTACGTTCCAGCAGCAGAGTGGGTCATCAGCTGCAGAACAGAAAGCCTTGGAAAAAAAACAGGAAGATGCGACAAGACAATCTGAGGTTTAAATGCCGCCGTGATATTATTCTTTATGGTGTGACTGAGCAGCTGCCCTTCCCGGGGGCAGTGCAGGGCTGCAAAAAGTCACTTGCTAGGGCTTTGGGCTTGCAGTGCTCCTTATCAGGCTTGCAGGGCTCACAGCTCAAAGGGTTTCAGGAAAGAAACCATTACAATTCTTAGCAGCTCCTTGGCTAATGGATAAGAATTGCTATCTCGGTGAATAGCTGCAAATGTCAGCTTGGCAATTCACAAGTTTCCACCTCCGGAGCCTCTCAGCACATCCTGGTCTCCCAGGCTGTAGCCTGGAGCTCTGCTTTCAGAGCAGGCTTGCCAGCAATGGGCAGCGTTCCCCTGAACTTTGTCTAGGACTGAAACCAGATACACAGTGTGCAAAACGGTTTGGAATCCACAAACTGTATTTTTACACACGTGCACACCCCAAAACAAAAACAAACAAGCAAAGCCTTGTGCTCATAATTTTAAGTTCTAAACTGACCCATTTGGTGGGTTTCCTTCAGCACAAGGAAGCCTTCTCTATCACTTATCTAAGCTTCCTTTGTGTATTGGAGCAAACTAAGAGTAAGTCCCATCACAACACTTGATTTGATAGAAAAAATAGGCATGTGTTTGGGCTATAGTTTGCTTCTGTACTTCAGGAGAGATTCTGAACCAAGTTGAATTAATGTATAAATAGTACATCTCTACAAATTTCAGTTCCTACAGAACTGAATCTGATGCTATTGTACTATATGTTAGTACAATACACAGTACTAGTAAGTACTTATTAGTAGTACCTTTTTAGTTATACTAAAAAGTAGCAATTATTTCATACATAAGGAAATATTATAAGAAATAAATCTGATATTAACACTAAAATAGTAGGGCCTAAATAGATGTTGCCATTTTCTAATTTGAGATCCTTAAACACCAATGTCAACACCTGAGGTTATGTGCTGCACTTTTCTGACCATTTTCCAACATACTCAGACCCACTATCAGCTACTTATGAAACAGTGGCAGCTCATGAATGTCTGACTTATCAGCTCAGTAGGGCCAGGATAGCCCCAGTGTTGTAAGCTAGTTAGCCTGAAAACATCCTGGACAAAATAACAGAAGACATACGTAATTCATTTTCTTATGAACAAAAAATTAGGAATAAAACCAATTGCAATCAACATTTTACTGCATTTTATTTCCAAAAATAAATCTTTTTTTTTTTTTTTTTGAAAATCCGTAAGGTTTTTGAGGAAGTATTCCATGACATTCAAATTGAAATTGCAGCAATATGCCTTATCCATGATTCAGACCTTAGAGATATTTAGAAGTGAGCTGACAGATTTTTAAAATGTATATATATATATAATATATCATCTTTATATAGATAAGTATTTTTGTCATCCGTGACATTTGTATAAATATTATGTCCAGATTCTCACTGATGTATAGGATTTGTAGAAGCGTTCTGTAGAAAACAGGACTAATTTCGGTTCTGTTCAACAGTGTGCTTGATAGCTTTGAATTCAGTATCATACCATATCTGATAAAGCTCGCCACATGACACACAGACTGGCAAAACATTAACTAATAATGAGTCTAGGGAAGCTGTATAGAATGACCTAGATAATCATAATGCTGGGCCAGTTGTGAGAAGATAGGCTTTAATCCAGCCATTCACAAAACTTTATGTTTAAGAATATAAGGTAGGATTCATTGTGTTGTGGTATGTTATGACTCCAGGAAAGACTGGGTTCAGAGTAGATCAGAAACTAATGAAAAGTATGCAGCTGAGGGAAAAAAAAAATATATATATATGATATTTACATAACTAAACAATAAGTTTATGAACAGGTGTTTTACCTCTTCTTGAAGTTTTGGTTAGACTGATAATGAAATACCAAATAAAAAGCTAGTGTGGACCTACCAAAAAAGGAAACTGAAAATCTAGTCAGTGTAAAAATAGTCAAATGTAAAAATAGTCATAAAAATGACTGGGGAGAATTCTCTAATAAAAAGGGTAAGGAATTTGAGAGGCAACAGAAGAAGCTGGCTGCCCTGTGCCTCGCTGTGCCTTGGACAGCCCCTTCAGAAGGCATCGCCCAGCTGTATTTTACAGAGGGGACGCCACGGATTCAGAGCAGTCCTCTCATACCAGGCGGTGCACTGAGGAGGCCACTGAAACTTAGTTATCTCAAATGACAAGTGTACAATTTAAGGGTAAGTGATATATGGAACATCCAACTAGGTACTCTGTTTTTTTTTTTTTTTTTTTTTTTTTAATAACTAATAACTCCTTAATGTAAGCATATCCATGATAAAATAGTTTGGAAATGAGCTGTAGCAAATCTTCTAATTAGAGACTACAAATCACCTCAATGTGATCTTGTGAAAGATCCCATAAGGGAAGCTGACTCCTGGTACAGCACAGTGGTCCCTTAGTTAAACTAAAGCTGGGTGATTTGCTACAGATAGCTGTGATACAGAAATCTGTGATTTCAATAAAAGGGACTTCTTTATTCATTATGAAACATGGTGGAGGTACCCAGCAACTTTCATCTTTCCTTTGAGCTCCTCCTAAGCTCGTTACTAGCTTAACAGCTGCTGGGTCTTACAGTTATAGTTCAAAGCCTGATTTACATTATTGGTTAAAAGCCACCTAAATGCAGCTGAAAAAGAGAAGTATGGGTGTGTGAGCACACAATACAGGGTTGTTTACCAAGCCTTTAAACAGATCTGGCTCCTGAATTTTGATTCTTACTGAAGTTTCAAATGTCAGTGACTGACAGAGAACAGAGGCTGGCATTGGCATTAAAAAATATTGCAGTTATATTGTTGTGCAGAGTAGGCCAACTCTTCAGTCTGTGACCTGATGCCCAAAGAGGCTAGTACACATAACTGATAAATATGACAGTGAGAACCGTGGAGACAATAACTGGGCGATAATGGGGCCTACAACTGGGCACTTTCCCGTTTTGGCATCACGGGTGAACACCTGATGCAAATCTGTGGAGATTTCAGAGACAAAGGACACGATTACCAGCACTACCAGTGCTTTGGTTTTATGCAGGGAATGCCCACAGTGCGCAGTGGTCAAAAGCATGGCAATTTCTGGGTTGACAGAGCCATAGAAAAAAACCTTTGCATTCCCATGCTTCAAGGAAGGCTTGTGAGCAGTGCCATGCTGAGATTGCAGAATTGGCTAACTGGCTCCTCAGCACAGTTTGAAAGGTCTGTCTGAGTATCTGCCTCTAATAGTGTCCACACTTTGAAAAACTTATAAACATTCATAGTCTGCTATGCCCTATTTAAGGCCACAATAAGAGACCAAACAACCTAGATTTCAGGGATGAGGAACAATAAAGGTATCATGCAAAGATTTCACTTTTCTTAGGAATAGGTATTGCAGTACTGCCATGGCCAAACCAGCCTAGACTACTAGAATATGAATGTTATTTTTCATACTGTACTCTTTCATATTTACTTCCTCTTTATATATGTGTATATGTAATGTTTATTCACAAGAATGTTACAGTTTCCAGTGGGTTGAAGTAGGCAGTGGGGTATCTCTATTCATATATTTTTGCTTTTTAATAGGGCCTATTCAAAGCAATACAAAAGCCTGATTGAATGCTGGGAGAAATTTTGTATCATAGAGTCATTTAAATGTGGACTAGGACATTTTCTGAAAATTACATAAAAATGGCAACTGACCCATTGTACAATAGTTGCTTTCAACATGATCCAAGGCCAAGACAGGCTTTTGACAGTTATATGATGCAGATGGGCCATGATCAGCCAACACAGAAGCGTTCGGCATTGTGCAAAATGAGAATCATATTTAGCTGAGTTGGAACAAAAAAAACAAAAACAATGACAAAAAAAACTTTTATTTTCAGTATGCTGATAAATTTTCTAATTCATCTACTTTTCTATTACTCAAATTTAGAAATCTTTATTTCAGTCTGAAAGCTAAATACTAATAAGAAGACTGAATTAGGCTGAAGTATGAATCTGGGACTTCTTCAAACTTTGACACCTGTTTGTTTAAAAAACCTGCAATGCATTGTAAATGTTTAATGAATCAACAGATTGGTGATAAGATATGCTATTGATCTATATAGAATATGCATATTTTCATTGAGAAATATTTTACTGTGCCTCTAAAATAGCTATAGAATAACTTAGGTACAGAACTGAATTCCAGAATTCACTAATCCCAATTATTTAGCTCTGTGCTAGCGTGCTGCCACCTCTGTGTTTTTTTCTGCTTTTTCAACTGCAAAATTGTTGCTTAGTACTTTAAGTTAATGCTTATTTGTTCTTCTTTAAGCTAAAGCAGTAATTTCACTGAAAAACATCAACAATCTATCTGAAAAAATACACTTGCATCAGTAAACACTTCATCGCAGCAGTGTGAATTTTCTCTACTCCAAATGGTAATAAGGTCTTAAACTATGTGTGGCATTTCACTGAACTGAATTTATACTGTAAGCGGCTAAGGCTTTACAAACAGATACATATTTTTTAATCTGGTACAGAGGAGCTATGTCACAAGCCTGCTTGCTAACTTTTCTATTATTTTTCACTGTCTTTCTTTACATTTGCTCTTTCACTTCCAAGATAAGAACAAGAATGTTAATTGCTGACATACCATCATTTCAGATGAATGATCCTTTTATGGTATGCCTCCTTTGAGAATAATAGGCCCCTTATGTTCCACAATAAATATTAACAAATATTGTTGTGGATAGTCATGTTAAAACACATCAACGAGGAAACTTATTTTTAGTAACTGAGGCTAGTAAACGGTTTATTTATACAAATCAGTGTTGCAGATATTAGGTTCTTGATTTTGTGTGACTAAAGACAATATTTTATTATTCACGCTGATTTTTTTTCCTTAAACATTTCTATATCCACAAATGGTAGTGTTACTAAGAAATTAATTATAAATTGTGTTAAGAATAAGATTTTCCTGCCCTCAGGTTCCTGTATTTAATATGTATAAACTGAATTATAGTCGTTAATTTTATCATGAAGGTTTTTTGTTTTTTTTTTTTTAGTGCTTGAATCATGAAAAAGGCGGTCATGCAGTCTGTTCTGCTTTGAGGATAGCTAGTTTTGGTTACTCTTTCTTTTTACCAAGATTTATGCTGTCAATCTGTGGAACAAGTATACAAAAAACAGTCTGAGAACAGTAAAAAATAAATATGTTTCAAAACAATACTGAACATTGAACAGGTATTGCTTAATAAGAAATGTTTTTTATAACTTAAATTGTCCACCAATGTCTGTTACCAGCATGGTTTTCCTGAATTTGATACTTGTTGATCTCTTGAGGCTGCTATTTGTCAGTTCGTGGTTTTTTTTTTTTTTTTTTCCTAAGCCTAATAAAACTAATCTGAGATTTATCCCAAAATACTTCTATCTCTTAACACAGTAAGTACACAGGAGATTAAAGCTTTATATGGAGCCTTTCTTGCTGTTAAATAACAGCAAAGATAAATGATAGTTAAATCTGCTTGTTAAAAGTGGCTTGCTTCCAAATGCTCTGCTCTTCCAGGTGCATTCCCTCCTCTTGAGCTCTTGTGTGGAGAGACTGCTAGGGCGAGAACATAAATAAATGAGCTACATCTTCTTGCAGAACCCTGGTATGTGGTCCTCAGCGGAAGAAGCTTATCAACTCCTCATATACGTGCAGAGTTGTGGAGTGACGGGTTCCTGATAGTAGGAAGTGTGTTTGTTATGAAAGTGCTGTTGAATCAGTTCATTGCCAAAAACAGACAAAGAAGTCATAAAGCAATCAACAACTCTTTGACAATAAATAATCAGACAGGAACCTGACAGATTAATAATTCCTTATTTTTTTTTTATTTTATTTTTTAATATACTCATTGATTGATAGAGACCTCTCCAACCACAATATAGCAAAAACACATAAAAATTGGTGGAACTTGCAGAAGAATAAACTGAAAGATAGAGGGATAGCGGGGGGGAAAGAAAAAAAAAAAGGTTTCCCCCACACTTTAGTACTTTTCAACAAAGAAGATAAAAAGATCTTATTTGGACCCTTATCTTGATCCCACTGAATTCACTGAATTTATAAGGAGCATTTAAAGAATTTCAGTGAAATTCAGCAAACTCTTTAGTTACAGAGTATCTGATAATGGACTTTATTTACCTCAAAGCAAAGAAAATACAAGCTTACTGGTAAATATTCCTTTTCATTTAGTTTGACTGTACAAAACTGTATAGACTTTGAGAAATAAGTATAGTGTTTAACAACACAGTACCCTTTGCTGTATTTTTTAAAAGTAGGTCTTATGATGCTGACTGAACTTCAGTTTGGCTCATAGTCTCTAATTAATTTCCCCTGCAGTTCTTTCTAGTTGGAAAATGTTATATTTCATTTATTTATTTATTTATTTATTTATTTTTGGGGGGGGTATAGGGCATAGCTTGCTTTTTCCATATTAGAAGTAACTGCCTTTTCTATCAAATTTCTATCAATCCTTGTTGGCTTAGATGCTCCTCACCACTGTTATATATAAACGTGTCTGCCCCTGCTGCCATAGTTTCTACAGTTAAGGCTCATGCCAGACTGAAAGCTATCCAAGGTATAGCCTAAAGCTTTCTGTGTTTCAAAGAGCCATCCACACTTAATTAATTCTACAAATAATAAATAATAATAATAACAACCACCTTCATGGTGACATAATGTCAGTACTGTATTTCAGCTGCTATCTAGCAACGTTGAAGTCAGTAGTAAATATATATGTTACTCAGCTTACTCTGTTATAATAAGCTATAAATGTTGTGTGCCGTTTTTGTCATGATACGAAGACTGCTTGAACATGGAAGCTGAATCTATAATCCCTGGGATAAGGTTCTTAACACATACGCACAAAGAGAATGTATTCTTTCTCATGAGTATGGGGTTAGCTGTGAGTTGTCCAAGGAAAAAAGACATGTACTAACTGTTGTTATTTCTGGAGAGAAAATTTCTAAGTGGACCAATGTGGACAATACCATGTTTGTTGTAAAAAAGCCAGAATTATAGCAAGGACATGACACGTGTTTTGGGGAGGGAGACTCCTATTCATCTGTTATCCTGGGAGCTTAATCAAGTGATTTTGCCTCACATTATGGGAAAGATAATTCATAAAGTCTTAAGACTTGTGGTGTAAATGTAAAATTGCACAAGGAAAGCAGCCTGAAGAGAGGAACATTGTATAATTAAGCTGATATTGTTAATGTTTATAAAGTGTGAGCAGAACCACTGTTAAACTAAGTCAAGTAAAATGAGAATTTCCAAATGGTTGATGAAACATGAATATGGAAAAAAGAATTCACACAGTGATGTTATCATAAAGTGTCAGAAATGCTACATCCCCTGCTGTTTGCACTCCTGAAAACATTCAAATGGCACCTTGCATCTAAAATCACAATTACCAAGCCTCTCCTTTTGCTTCTGTACTGAGGAGAAGAGAGGGATTGCTATGGAGACAATACATAGCTAATAGCTGGAAGGTAGGTGGAATAAATTCAATAAATAAACAGTCACAGATGAAAAGAAAGAATGAGGGATGACAACCAAGTCTTACAAAAAGCTTCTGATTTTGTATTGAAACTTCCAAAAGGATGTAGAAATCAAATATTGTCACTAAAAACTGATAAAGCCATTGAATCAATCAGGGAAAAAACATCAGGAAACGATCTACTGCTTAAAATGATACACTAACTGACAATCATAAGACCTTTTGCTAACCTACAGCTGTTTCTATGGCTATGAATTGGTCATTTATATTATTGCACTTTCTGAGCATCAGTTTACTGTGAAATCCCACTAGGTTTACTGCCTGGGCATTGTGTGAACACTTGCCATCTATTTATCCAGTTCGTTTCTTCCTGTGCTATTGAAAATGGCAAAGAGCTAGGCTGGTATGACGGGCGAGCTCCAAGGGATACAATCAAACAATTCCACCAATCACCTGCTGAGTTTAAAGAGCAATTGTATGTTTGAGAAAGGTCATTAAATATTACATGGTATGGCAAGTGACATAGAGTTATATTAACAGAAACACTTGACACCGTTACCATGGTTAGTGTGAAAAACATGCCCCAAATGGACCAGTGCTGCTGAGTGCCGCTATTGATTCCAGAAAACCTCATTAGTTCAGCTTCTCAAAAAGTTATGAAATACTGGAGAAATGGCTATCATTGTTCTTCCGTCAATTAGATTTGAACATAACAGAAGTGTAATCTGCTTTTTGTTCCTGTATCTCTATTCTGTGTACAGCTCCTTACCATAGTATATTATTTACTACTGAACAGCAGGAATAATTTGATAATGGGAAAGGAAAATACCTCAGATACCTTTCTTTGTACCTGACCTGGCTTCACATCTTTCATTGCAGAGCTGGATCATAAACACTTTTCCTTTAGTGACTTTTGCCTTTTTAATCAAATGGCTTGTAGTGGAGAACTTGTGGAGTTTTATGCCGACTTCCTTAGGATTCATGACCTGTTTTTTACTGTCACCGGCCACATCTCATGTCCCAGGACAGCAGGAGGCTATTTTTGATAGGAGGGGAAGATAGACAGGTTGATGGGTTTCTGAGTATTTTTTCCAGAGCCCCAGATTCCACGCATCTCTTCAGTCCTGGTTGCTCATCCAAACTGTAGCTAATCAGCATGATGGCTTTGTCAACTTTTGCTGTTATTTGTAGGAAATGAGTTTATCCTCCTCATTAGGTCATAGCCCGGGTTCTCTGAGTTCATTTGGGTTCCTCATTACTCTTCTGTAAAATAATACAAATAGTTTAGTTATTTGCAAATACAACTGGCAGAGCTATGGCGAGAAATTTGCCTCTGGCCCATTTTTCTCCCTGTTGTCTCCTAGTATCTGTCTAATCAAAGGTGGCTATCTGGCAGCTGAGAAGCTGACATATACTAACTTTTATTCCTACTACTGCAGATGGATAAACCTCTTGCAAAGAAACCGTAGAGACTGTTGAGGGAAGTAATATGCTGACATGACCAGATCCAACAAATAGTGTTCACCCAACAACTTGTTTCTTGGTGGAAGAAAGCAAGTGGGTGTGATAGGTTATGAAGAAAGAAATTGGAAGGATTATAACTGCTAACGTCTTCATTTCAGTACTGGAAGTATCAAGAGGAAATATTACTCAAAGTTTCTCATATTGACATGTAGCTGATGTGAACATGCATTGTAGAATCCTGTATATAGACAAATAAAAAGAATCCTCAAATTCCCCCAGAACAATAAAAGCTAGATGTACACAGTTCAGTTAAACCTGATGTACAATAGATTTTGCTTATTCCCACTGACTAGAAGAGAAGAAACAATCCACATTTTTAAAAAGGGAAAAAGGAAGACCAGGGAACTACAGGCCAGTCAGTCTTACCTCTGTGCTTGTCAAGATCATGGAGCAGACCCTCCTAGAAACTATCCTAAGGCACATGGAAAATAAGGAAATGGCTGATAACAGCCAACATGGCTTCATTAAGGGCAGATCGTGCCTGACAAATCTGGTGGCCTTCTACGAAGGGATTACAGCATTGGTGGATAGGGGAAAAGCAACTGATGTCATCGGCCTGGCCTTGTGCAAAGCATTTGGGACTGTCCCCTCTGATATCCTCGTCTCTAAATTGGAGATACAGGGATTTGATGGATGGATCACTCGGTGGGTAAGGAATTGACTGGATGGTCACACTCAAAGAGTTGTCATCAATGGCTCAATGTCCAGGTGGAGATCAGTAACGAGTGGTGCTCATTCTCTCTGACCTCTGTTCCTTGGTGACCCACTAGAAGTTGCAGCAGCACACGGCTAGTTCTGTGACCTGTTCTTGGGATCATAGGCGTCCAGAGAAAGCACCATGGAGCTTGCCACATGGTAACCTTTTCTTCGCCAAGAATAGGTTTACAGTTCATGCTGATATCTCTTCTGCCACAGTGATCTGATATCTCCAAACTGCACCCAACCAACACTAATGAAGAACTTGTTTCTTCTGATCTTTGCTATCTAGAAATTAGATTTCTAATCTAAGTAAATTATCTGGTCAGTGTTACCTCCTTAATAAGAAATAGGAAAGATAGACACTTCTGAAAGGCAATTTGTCTCCTGTTGTGTTCAACCATTTTAGGATTAGATGAGTCACCCTCTAGATTTATCACTCCATTTACACTGATTACAAAGGAAACTACATGACTAGTCTAGATTATTCCACTTTTCAGATAAGAGCTAGGAGAAATGAGTCCTACCTAACCTATGTGACAGGGAAATTGGTTGAAATAGTACCTCAGTGAAGGAAGCTGAAATATAAGATTACATAGAATCTAACAAGTAAAACAATAGAAATAGTAAAACAGTAGATCTACACGTCACCATAATAAAGCAAATGAGTTTGTAGTGTAATGAAGGTTTTTTTTTACAAAATGTCGTTGTACACCCCGGAAGTAGAGAGATTACCTTCTGTGTCGAAACACTTGTGTTGCCACTGGAAAAATATCAAGTCAAAATGTCACAGTGTTTTGTAATCTTCCTTATATGCACTGGCCACAGAATATTTTAATAGCATCTAGCTATGGATGCTTATGTGTATACACAGTAACTGTGTGAGTAAATTATCAGCTGTACAAATAAACAGAACTCCACAAAGTACAGCAATTCTGATTTATGACAACTGTGATTTTGGCCCTATGTATTTTGATGGAAAGCTTTGAGATAAATAATTCCATGATAGAAGAAGGGTAAGGAGAAAACTAAAACCAGAAACAATGAATTCCATTTAACTGTGCAAGATGAGACACAATTGCATCTTTACTTCCTTTGTGCATTCTTATTTATCGTACACTGCAAACTATGGAGTGGAAACAACTGGCGTACTGTGTAGCTTCTAACAGTGGCTGACAGTAGTTCAAATAGATGATCTTGACAGCATGCCCAAAGAAATGTTGCAGCTTTACAGCCTAGAAAATGTTGTGTTTCTTCTGTGAACTAAACGTATAGACGAAGAATAGAACTGAGGACAAAGAACGGTCTTTATTTTGTTATGGGTACCGAGTAAGAACGAGCTGATATTCTTTTACACTTTCTGGCCCCACAGGGAGAAAAAGGAGTTATCCGGAAAATGAGATGCTGATTGCACCTCACTGCTCTTCTGAAAGAGTATAAAAACCATGAATACAGCTGGAGTAGCTGACTCTATCCCACATTTTCATGAATCCTCTAAGAACAGAATTAGCTGGGCATGCTTAGGGCAAGAAGCACGATTGAATGCTGAGACTTCCCAGACAAGGGAACTCTCTAGGGCTGCACCAGAATTATGGCAACGTACAGTCTTCAGCTGCAGGGTGGCCAGGGATCAGGCTTCTGTGCTTTGTATGAATGTGTATGAGTGCATGTGTCTGTAATTTCAGGGAGTATCAACTCTGCAGGCAAACTATGGAAATAAAGTAAATTCAAGAAGCCTGATCTCCTAGGCTAGGAATGTTTTAAAGTTTTTATCAGATTTATATGTTTGTATCAAAAGCATGATATGCATGTACTCTGGAATGCTACCAGCAGTATAATGGAAAATTCAAGACTGCTAGACTTTTTTTTCTCGTGCATTATATTTATAGGTCATTGACTTCCCCTATAAATGTAAAATAGTTGTCAAATGAACTATGTTTGACAAGCTCTATTAAAAAAACTCATTTGCTCAAAGCAATTCTAATTAGTACAAAAATGTGTGAATACATTACATTCTTCTGAAAGTTTTCATCCCAAGTATCTGAGTTAACATTATTTTTTTTTGATAATGGTCCTCTTCAGTCACAAGGATGAGGAATCCAGAGATCCTGTTGTGATAGGCTACAACAGCTTTGCAGCCCAAACACCTTCATAAGGTGTGGCCTGCAAGGTGTGTTTGGTTTACAGTAAACTAACGTGATCAGCTAAAGGTTCTGCATGTGACCTTGATGTTTGGCACAAACTGCCAGCTGCCATTGCTTGATTTCTATCAGTTTTGTAAGAAATGCTGTGTCCATGATATGTCTGAGCAACTTGACTTAATTTTAATGAATCAATAATAACTCCTGCTGGAATGCTCACTCCAAAATAGCTATGAAATGGCGCACTATCATATATTCTGTCATTTCAATTTTTGAAAGCATTCAACTGTTTCCGAAAACACTGAGGGGCAATATTTTGTCTTCACATGCGGTGTTAGATTAGTTATATGCATATAGGTATAAGGACAAGTGTATCTATTGAAATGATTCAGGGTGATAATTCAGATTAGGGGTAATTTCCAGACAGCCTGGGACATCTGCAGTAGCTGTTGTGCTATTAGAGGAGCAACCAAGTTGTGCACTACTGTGCCAAAGGGTGATGCATCATGGCACACGCAAAATGCAGTGCAGCCAAAGGGGAAGCTTTTAGGCTGCTGGGTCTCAGCTCTGTTGTTCAATGGATTTGTGACTTCAGGAGTCTTTCTTAATCTTTCTGTACTAATTGATTCTGCTCAAAACCATCAATAGTTTCTTTCAGGCTGACAGCTCCAGTTTTGGCAGCAAGAGCTGGAACCTCATCACCTCCGAGGCTCAGACAAGCACCAGCAGTTTAGTTGTGGCTGGGCTCTGTAAACCTGCTATGTCAGAGGGCTAAAACTCAGTCAACTTCTACACATACCACCTAATGATATCCATGATGCATTGTATCAGGCAGTGAACTGCCAAGTATATCACAGGCACTGTTCTGTATTGTTAACATAATTTCAGTTTAATGCACGTGTGTTCCGCTGGTGCCAAGAGGTCAGACGGTGTTAGGCTAGATGCCAAATAGGAATGGAACCTGCATTTTCATTCTGCAGCCTTTATAATGATATTGCCTGACTGGGATTTGAAGAAACACCAGAATATCAGTCTAAGTCATAATGCTGTGAATATTACTTTTAGGCAGGTCAGTACTCTATTGCATTAACATTTTCATCTTACGGACATTTTAAAGAGTAATCGCTTTTTCAGTATGCTGACTCAATGGAGCATTAGCATGTCCTAATTAGGAGGATTCTACTAGATTACGTGACTTTTTTGCACAACTATGTACAATAATATTGACCCATTTAACTCTGTATTTGTCAGTGCAGTCTTTACTGCGCCCTCGCTGCTTTGATTTTCTATAATGTAAGTACTCCACAAATAACATCAATTCCTCTGTTCCTGGGATGCAGCCTGCCCAGGGATAGTTAAGTTTTATCGGTGTTTTGGTTGTTTTCTCATTTGTTTCTTAGAAACATGCTGGCAGAAATATACTGGCAAGTGTGGAAAATATGCTGAAAATATTTTGCCTACCGTGACACAATCGTGTAGACTGTTTGTCTTCTCAGAAATAATTGTAGAAGTACATTGAATTTGAACCACAAGCTCTATAACATTGCATTTATTTCTGCAGAAATGATGTGCATTTATCAAGACAGAAACTGAGTGTTACTAATCTACGTCATGTCCTCTGAGTTTAATTTTTCTTCTGTGTCTTACTTCTTTGTTATATAAATGTATATTTAAGCTTTGGAATTAAGTCCAGAAATATAAGAAAAAAAAATGTTGAGTATGCTCTTCGGCATTAATGTTTTGTTCAAAATGGTCTGTTATGAGGATTTACCTCAAATTAAAATAGGGACAACATATCAACTCATACCTACTGGTCAGTAACAGAGTATACAGCCTCAGGCACTCCCCAGTCCACAACTGATATAATCTTGTGTTGTACATAGAAAGTGAATTTGCCCCAAAGACTGAAGTCATAGGATCAAGTATGCAGGTGTTCTGTAGCTGAAGGCCAGTTTATAAGGGCAAATTTAGAGCATGGAACAGACGAAAGAGAGATCCAAGACTGCTACAAAGTGAGAAGAAGAGAACATAGAAACATGAAGAAGACAGAGCAGGCTGGAAAGGTGGGAACATGCTGGTGTTGGCAGGACAAATTCAGCAGAGAGGTCACTCCTTTGTCACAGCAGCTAAAAGCCGAGAGGAAAGAGGAAGTCCCGTGTCCTTAAAAGTAATCAAGGATGCCCGCAATGCTTTTTTTCGTTTGTTTGAGATTCAGATCAGATATTAACTACAGTTGTTTTACCACTTTCCTGCAGCGTGATGTTTGCACTGGTTGCACCTTGCAGGCCTGTCTCTGCACAGTGCTCGGTACTTCAGAGCTCATGGAGGTGAGGCTGCTCAGCAGCTCAAAACACTCGATCCCACCCGATTTTATAGAGGAAATCTATGTTACCTACCTGGTAGTACCAAAACTTTTTATATTTTGTTTCATGGCATCTTCAAAATATTACCTGTGCAAGTAATCTGTCTCATACATCTCACCTGCTTCATACTTGTGTAGTCATGCTGAGTTCAGACTGGTTCATATTTTATACTCTGTGACCTGCTACAAAATGTAAGAAACCTTGTAGCCTGCAAGCCTTGGTTTGTAAGTGATTAGTACCAGCTGTCTCACAGAGCTTCCTATGTCAGCTGGAAATAAAGCTGGAAAGCTGTGCAAATGAGAGATATTGTCTACTAACTTCTGCTGAAGACCAGCGTCACAGGACACGGTATGAGAACTCCTTTCAGTTACAGCGTGAAATAAGGCAACAGACCCATGGTCTGGTGGTTTTCCAGTAAATGGAAACACACTGCAACGTTACAATGCGTTATTTACTTCTAAACATCCCCGTTCCAGCAAACAACATTTTTAAAGACAGAGTCAGTGAACCTCGCCTTCAATGTTAGGACATTGGAAACACCATTTTGCCCCCTCGTGGTGGATTCTGTCTTTATGCGTTTTTACTTCTCAAATTTGCATCTTCCTACAACACTGTGAGCTGTATGTTTTTCAGGCAGACAGTTCTTCCTAGAAGGCATATAGTATTTTTTTTTTTTTTGAAAAATAGCTAAGTGTTCACTGTGAAACTAAGGTTTCATGTGATGAACAAGCCAGCTAGTTTAACTATTGTCTGATTTGGAAAGTTTCTTAATATTCAGGATTTATACAATTTTGTTTGAGATTAAAATAAATATTCTCTTAGCTCCATTTTAAATGCAAAGTGTATTCCAAAGTTTTAGTCAGTTGTGATTTTCAGAGTAGGTAGAGGGCTTGATGCTGCCACACAGCCCAGCAGAGCCCCCCGTCATGCCCAGCTTGCTGAGACTCACCAGGCTGCAGGAGCAAGTGTGTGGCTGCACTGCTGCATTGCATCTGACCTGGGGGGCACGTAGGGAACTGCTGTACAGCCCAGTGATAAACCCTGCTGAAATAGCTCTCTCTAAAGGAGATATTGGCCTTTAAAATCCATGCATCAAGTGTGCGACTTTGTGCATGCAAACACTTGCATTTGGGATATATTTAGTTATAACAAAGCTGTCTTTTGTTTAGCATCTCAGAAACAGCTGTGTTTTGTCCTTAAGCCAGAGAATGAAACTAAGAGGGGGAAAAAAAAAATAAAAGTGTATTATTTTGGTCTATCTAGTTTTATTTTTATGTTTTCTGCTTGTGGAGTAGCTTAGAATGAATACTATTCCTAAGTGTTTTGCCAAACATGCTACTTTGTTTAAACCCCTGAATTACATCTGTAATGGTGATGACCTCCAACCCAAAACACCAGTGACCTTTCCTTTACTATAATGGCTCTTGTCCTACTGTAGAGGGCTAGCTAAGTATTGATAGTGAAACTTTTCTTTCCCAAGAACATCATATTGCCAGCTAAACAAAGAAAAAATCAGAAAGGAAAAACATGCAAGGCTTAATTTCGTTAATTTGGTTTGTACCTAAGTATTCAGTAATTATGTACACTTCTTCCCAAGAAAAGCTTTTTTTTTTTTCCTTTTTTTTTCTTTCTTTTTTTTTTTTTTTTCCTTCCAGTCGCTGGCATCCCTGTGTGTGAACTGACAAGAAGTCAGCAAGTATTATGCAAAGACAGTATTAGTGAAGGACCCTTTGTGCACTATCACAGCAAGTTCTTTAGGGAGAGGCTAATAGCAGCCTAAGCAAAGGTGAACTTAGTGATGTCGAGGCCATCTAGTGAGCAGTGACAGAAATAACACACAAGTATTCAGCAATCATTTTTGTTGTGGTTATTCATTCCCAGTTGTGCATATTGCTTTAAAGACAAACTGAGTTTGCGATTTGGAAATGAAAGATCATCAGCTACCATAAAAATCCATCTAAAGTGACAAAGTTTTCTCAAAATTAAGAAGACAAGAAGAGATAGAATTGACAAAGGCCACAGTGTATTTTACCAATATTCTGAACATATTTCAAAGTACGATATCAAAAAGATCCTCATAAAACTATTCTAACTCTCATTGACAAGCTTGAATCATAAGGAGGGTTTATTCTTCAACTTTTGTCATCTCTCTCCTCTCCCCAAAATTAAAAAAAAAAATGCAATTAGAAAGAATTTATTATTTATTATTAAGAAATTCTTTACTCTGAGGGTGGTGAGGCACTGGCACAGGTTTCCCAGAGAAGCTGTGGCTGCCCCATCCCTGGAGGTGTTCAAGGCCAGGCTGGATGGGGCTTTGGGCAACCTGGGCTGGTGGGAGGTGTCCCTGCCCATGGCAGGGGGTTGGAACTGGGTGATTTTTAAGGTCCCTTCCAACCCAAACCACTCTGTGATTCTGTGATTCTATGATTTCTAAATAAATAAAACCAAAGTTTAGGCCTGACTTTATTAAAAGCAGACCTCATTCAAAACTCACTCCTTTAGCTCATTAATGTTTTAACTTTGGTAAGAGTAATGAAGATTTGTAAAAGTTGCAAATAATGATGTTTATTCTCTGGTTTTTCAACTGAATTCTTTTATGACATCTGTAAACTGTTAAACAGTATATATATATTTTTTTTCTTGTACATATGGCAAGTCAAATAGCAGTCGATCAGTGAGTTTTAATGTGGATTTGAGGCAGGTGGCATAGAAAACCAAAACCATGGCTGTTATTTAATCAGTTTCACCTCTTTGGGAAACAGATGGTATTTGGTTTGGCTGAGTGAACCAGTGTATTTCTGAACTGACTTTAACGATCAATCTGTGCAAGTGTTTTGCAACAAATTATAGGATCATATGATAATTCAAATTGGTAGAGACCTTGGGAAGTCTGTAATTTAACCTCTGGCTCCAAACAGAGTCAGCTCTGGGTTCAGACCAGGTTGCTCAGGGCTTTATCCAGTTAGGGTCTTAGAAGCCTCCCAGATTATAGATTGAAACACATTCTCTGTTCAGTATGTTTTATTGCTTGATGGTCCTCCTTGAATCTTTTGCCTGAGCGTAGAGGCCTGCTCAGCATTTTATTATTCATGGAGTGGTAGAAACCCTTCCTTGTTGCTCTTGATGTCCTTTGCAAATCTCAATTCCATCTTGGCTTTGGCTTTTCCAACACCACACACACCCGCCTGGACTATGTTTCTTGCAGCTCCATAGGCTGCCTTTTTTCACTGAAGCACCACCACAAGTATCCCTGGTCAGACAAACCAGCCTCATGATGTGCATATTTGTTTTCCTGAGTATTGGGGTGGAGGATCCTTAAAGACCTGCCAGTTTCCTGGGCTCCTCTACACCTTGGGTCTGCTTGCCGTGGGATCTCACCCACCAGTTTCCTGGATAAGCCAAAGTTTCTTCACCTCCAGTAGCCCTCTGCTGCTGTCTTACCTGTCTCCCCACAGGACCTTGAGCTCCCTAATTTCATGTTTGCTACAAACAAGGCTGCCAAAGATTATCTAGAGATGTTCGGTTAATCCCTGAGCAGTTCTTCCTGTGACTAGCAGATCCAGCTGTGCCTCATCCCTGGTGTTTCCATCCAGTACCTGGATTGAGAATTTATTCCTGAGAGAAATCAGAAATTTCATTCACTGTGTTCTGAAGTGTTGCCCTTTCAGAAGATGTCAAGAGGGTTAAAGTCCCCCATGAGAACCAGAGTCGGTGACCAGAAAGATATTAGAGTTTTTTAAAGAATCTTCTGCCACCCTGCCTGGAGAGTCTGTGACAGCAACCCACCACAAGCCTCCCCCACTGGTCTCTCCTTTGATCCTGACCCACAGGCTCTCCACCATCCATCTGTAGGAGAACTCCATATATTTAACCCACAGAGGGCAACCCCTTCTCCTTGTCTTCCCTGTCTGTTGTTCGTGAGGAGCTTGTATCCATCTGTTGCTCACTCCAGTTGTGGAAGCTGTCCTAAAGCATCACAGTTATTCCAACGATGTTGTGGTTTTGTGACCACATGCCGAGCTCTGGTTCCTCCTTCTCCTTTGCTGGGCTGCAGGATTTGTATACTCTTATGTGGATGCCTCTTTACCCTGTTTTACTTATTCTGAGGTCTCTCTTGTCCTCGTCACCCTACCCCCTCTGCTTTCCAACCCTGTCCACTGCTACCTCTCTTAACCACAACATTATTTCCCTGCCTTGTCATTTCTAGTTTAAAAACTCCCCAGGTTATCCAGCTTGTTGACGAGCCCCTGTTGACCCACTTCTTCAGGTGGACCCATTCTCTCGCTAGCATTCCTCAATCCTCAGAAAGGATACAGTGTTTTTTAAAGCTGACTCCATATTGAAGAGACTACTTGCACAGCCAGGTGTTGATTTGCAGGAATCCCTCCTCCTTCTCAAGCATTTTCTCTTCACCAGTAGGACCAAGGAAAGATCATCTGGGTCCCCATGCCTTTTACACCCATGCCTGAAGCCATGTAGTCATTACCTGACCATTGCTGAAATTAGAACTTTATCTTTGAAATATAGCTCGAGTCTGACATTCTCAGAATTACAAAATATGAGATTATTAGAATTTTAGGACTTTAAATAATTTTCCATATTTTCTATCCAAATTTTATCAAATACTGAACCTTGGAAAATCAATTACTTTTAAGTAGGTCAAATCATATACAGCCTTTAGACTTAGATCACCAAGTGCATGTTTTGTCACTAGTAATTCTTGATAAACTCCATTTTCTTGTGGATTTTATAAATAGGAATAATATTTCAGCTGTCCTTGTAGGTTATAGACTGGAACAGTCTGTATTTGTTTGTAGCATGCTGTCTCCTGATTTTGCTGTCATGTAGTAGAGAAAATTGATTGTGCTTTTAATAAAAAATGACTTCTCTGTTGCTGAAATACCTTTCATTCAACAATCTAGGAAAAATTGTCTGCCATGGTGAAGGCCATTCAAAAGGGAAATTAAATGTTTCCATTGTAGCTTACATTTCAGATCTTGGATCTTGAACCTCAGCATGCAATGCAAAATAGTTCTCAAAGGAATCCTGAACTCCTCCTGACTTAACACTTTGTGTTTTTTGTCTTAAAATACAGTCTCCAGCGGGAATAATTTGTTGCAAATTAATTCCATGATTTCACAACACCTCTGCAGTACCATTTAGTAGTATCTTAGCTTCCTATTAACTCCAGTAGTGAGTGGGCTTTTTTTTACAACAGTATTTGTTCTCAGTGTTTTAATTCTTTTCTCTAATTACCTCCACTGTTAGAATGGCCACATTGTCAAGCCTAGCAAAGATTTCACAAACATTCATTGTTCGCACAAACAGAATGTAATTTCAGCTATAAAATGCCACTTGATTAGACAGCCCTGAATGAAACATTATACTTCATATTTTGTGTTATTTCCATCATTTTCTTATGCATTATGTTCTGAAATATGCAGATGTTTTTGTGTTTCAGGATTTATACAGAATATTTTTTAGAAATTCAGAGTTACAAAGTGAACATTTATCTTTGTAGGTTGTAAGCTTAGAAACCATATGGCAAAAAGTTAGCAAACCAGCAAGGGTATCTTAGCAGAGAACAAAATACACATTCTTCTGTAAAATACTCATTTTATTTCAGGATGTGTTGGGTATAAGAGATACAGGGCATGAGGAATAAGGAAGAACATATTGCATCTACAATCTCATCACTGCATGCAAAAATACATTTTGATCCAGCCAGCAATCACAGGTGGATAAAGCTCCCAATTTTTTTGTTTCCTAAAATTTTTCCTAAAAATTTTGTGCTTCGTGATCTTCAGAAGAGCAGTAACCAGCTGAACCTATCAAATCTGTCTGAATGGAGATGAGAAGTGCATGTTTAAAGAGAGGAAGGATCAGTGAAAGAAACAACCTGCATGATTGTGAGAGGACTTAGAGAAGCCTTTGCAAGCAACCAGGAAAAATTTGCTTTCCCTCCAGTGCAGAAAGGACCATGCTTGTTCTAGAACTACTACACCCCAAAATTCAGAAACAATAATGTCCTCTTCTTTTAGGTGAGGAACTCCTAAGGTTGTTGGCAATAAACTGAGGTTTCTCTCATATATCCATTTACTCAGGTAGCGAGTCCTGGGGTTCAGTCACCTACAGCTCACTACCCCTCTATTACCAGCCTCTCCGGAGCTACCCTGGAGACTGCACCCTCCAAATCCTGGGTAATTTTAGGCTGCTTACTCAGGCACAGCTCAGGCTTAGACTTTCCATGTATGAAATTATCTGTCTCAGCTCACTCAGCTTTATGGCCTGGTGATCTAACTAATGTAAATGTCTTCAACTGTAGTAAAATATGAAGGTGAAAAAGATGTTTAGGTCTGCTCATTGGTTCTTCCATTAATCACCCTCTGTCTCTGCTGTCTCTTATCACTCTGCACTGCATAGACTGCAGTCTCTGATTACCCTTCCTTTTTATATTTTATATATATATTTTTAGTATCCTCCCCCCCCCCTTTTTTTTTTTTCCCTAAGCTCTCATTATCCTTTTTTTTTTCCTATCTAAGGTCTCAGTCACCAAACTCACAATTCTGGTAAAACTAGTAGTTTTAAAGAATTAGTTTTCATTCAAAAAATAGTCTTACAGCAGGGTTGCTTTATTTTAATGGTCATCTTTCTAACAGCCAGCAACCTTGGAAAAAGCTGCTTTTGCCCTCTGTGCTTTAAAAAGAATAATTTTTCATGAGTAGAATTGCCTATGAATTCTTAATATGCAAGCTTTATGAAAAGCCAACTTAAAATGCTGAGCAGCAGAGAATATTAAGAAAGACTGGATTATGCAACATAATGAAAAGCAGTCAGAGGACCAAGGGTTTATTTGGCCAATGAAAATTCTAAGCTGTGACAAAGTTAAATATTATATCTCCATGGCTTAGGATAGAAAGGGCATTCCTCCACAGACTGTCATGGAGAAGCTAGCTACAGTACTGTTATTACCTCTGTTCCTCTTATTATACAAATTTTATAACATATACCAACATGGGGCTAGCATAACATGCAGTGTGGCAATCTTGTATTTTCATTGTTTCAGGAGAAAGCGAAGCATCTAAAGTAAAATTAAATGAGACGTGTACAAAATATCTATATCCATAAATAGGAAACACGTACTCCAATACAGTGATTAAAAATATATGAATCCAAACCAGCTCTGTGGCACGTCAAAATAGTAAGACATAAATCTAAGAGAATTTAATGTCATCCACAAGAACAAATTGGAATTTTAATTTTTACTGTCTTTGCCAATGTCTATTTGCTCAGCCCCGGTATGATGTTTTCCAAACGACACATCTGCAGTTTCCAGATCCACAACAATTGCTAGAGGGTTGCTATAAATAGGCCCAGGGGCAAAGCAGAAAATGCTTGGGATCTAGCAGCTATTTTTGCTTGAACGCAAAAACATTGATCCCAAGCTGTAGCTATAATCTTGACACTCTTTGTTAGTGTACACCAAACCCTTCCTCTTGGAAGAAAGAAAGAAAATCAAAAGTTTCTCATGCAGCAGTTTCCAAGTCAGCACCTGTAGCAAGTGTGTGTCTTTAAACTCTCACACTGTCTACTGCTTGTTCATACCATAGGGAAGCGAGCTGAGCCCCTACAGCTGGTATCGTGACAATGCCTCTGAGCTCTGCATTGCCTACACAACACTCATACAGATGACAAAGTAAACCAGGGTGACTATACATAATCATAGAATCATTTAGGTTGGAAAAGACCTTTAAGACCATCTAGTCCAACCACTAACCTAGTACTGCCAAGTCCACCACTAAACCATGTCCCTTGGCACCACATCTACATGTCTTCTGAATACCTCCAGGGATACCTCCACTCAACCACTTCCCTGGGCAGCCTGTTCCAATGCTTTGCAGCCCTCTCAGTGAAGAATTTTTTCCAAATATCCAACCTAAACCTCCCCTGGTGCAACCTGAGGCCATATCCTTGTCTTAACATTTATTGGTTAGGAGAAGAGACAGACCCACATCTCACTACAGCCTCCTTTGGTGTAATTGTAGAGAACGATGAGGTCTTCCCCAGGCTTACTTTTCTCTAGGTGAAACATCCCCAGCTCCCTCAGCTGCTCTGCATAAGACTTGTTCTCTAGACCTCTCACCAGCTTTGTTGCCCTTCTCTGGACATGCTCCAGCACCTCGATGTCCTTGTAGTGAAGAGCCCAAAACTGATTGCAGTATTTGAGGTGCAGCCTCACCATAGCCAAGTACATGGGGACAATCACTGCCCTGGTCCTACTGACCACACTATTTGTAATACAAGTGATGATGCTCTTTGTGATGCTCTTGGCCTTCTTGGCCACCTGGCCACACTGCTGGCTCATGTTCAGCTGGTTATCAACCACTAACCCCAGGTGCCTTTCTGCCAGGCAGCTTTCCAGCCACTCTCCCCCCGGCCTGTAGCGCTGCTTGGGGTTGTTGTGCCCCAGGTGCAGGACCCGGCACTTGGCCTTGTTGAACTTCATACAGTTGGCCTCGGCCCATCGGTGCAGCCTACCCACATCCTCCTGCAGAGCCCTCCTACCCTCGAGCAGATCAACACTCCTGCCCAACTTGGTGTCATCTGCAAACTTAATGAGGATGAACTTGATTCCCTTAGCCAGATGTTAAAATGAACTGGCCCCAGTACTGTGCCCTGGGGGACACAACTTGTGATTGGCCTCCAATATATTTAACTGGATAGCTTTAAAAAATCACCATGACTGCTTCCTTGTAAGACCACCCTCCTAATAAACTGTTTAATAGGCAATTTAATAGAAATGCTAGCTCAGATGAAATATGTAATTACTAATATTTTTCTTAAGTATTTGTGTATACATTCAAGAATATCAGCTTATGTGGCATTGCTTTCCTTACTCATTCAATCCCTATAGCTTTGAAATCCCACAGCAAAACAGAAACAAGAATATTTTGGAGATATGTTGAGTTATAGAAAAAATCAGAGCAGGCAAGTTGGTCATTTCTTAAACACTTTACAATTCTATTTTTTTGGTTTGTATTTGTAAATGAATTTTTGGGAAACACACAAACAAACTGCGTGAATGAGATGTAGCATGGGAAGTTCAGTTGGGTGAATTTTTGGGGGGGAAGTAGAAAAAAGGAAAGTGCAGCTGAATTCCTTCTTAATTGCAGGGTACAAATCTTACTATAAATGATGGACGGCTTATATTGCCATGCATATCTATATCTATATAATGTGTATAGGACATCTCTTTGTATATACTTACATATGTGTCTTAGAAAACTATGCATCTTCACGTTTTCACAGATGCCCCACACTGAGGGATCATGATCACACAAAATACTCATTTTCTTTTAGTATAACACATAACATACATATTTTTTGCCAAATCAAGTACAAAACAATCAAATAAAAAAAAAACAATCAAAACACTAATTTTATAGGATACCTTGGTATTCAGAAGAAAGAAGTGTTGGGGAGTTGTTATTTTGATTGAAGAAAAACTCTCAAAGAAGAGTTAATAATACTTAAAAGTGAGTGCAGAAATAAGTTTTTCTGCTTCACGCAAAAAAAAAAAATGATGCTGTTGGAAGAGTTATCTCAAGAGAGAACCACACGGAGAGGAAGCACCCAATAAGCTTTTAACACCCTTTGTATTTTATGAAGTTTAGTTTGAGACTAAGCCAAAAGCCAGTACCAGTCTTTTGGGACTCATCCTCTTCCAAGTGTTTAGTTTAACAATAATCATACTTGTAAGAAAAGCATTTTTATCTCATGTTGTCCTTAACTGACAGCTGTAAATCATTACCTGGAGAGGCATATAAATATTAGTATCTGTTTGAAATTACAGATTAAAAGGAAAATGGAAATCAGGGACCCATTATTCAGAGCAAAGCAGGAAAGGGGCCAAGGAAGCTCTCTTTCCTTGCACTTTGTAGTTACCTCTCTAGGTTGGGGAGAGATGGCATCTAGTTCTTTTTTTGTCAGGTGTGTCTCACTGTCTGGATCCTTCGTAAGTAGCCTTGAAATGACAAGTTGAACAAGGCTTCGTTTTGCTTTCTGTCCTCAGCTGTGCACAGCCCTCACTGGCCATGGTTGAAAATCTGTCTCAAAAATTGTCAGGCAGATGTCAGAAGAGAGCATTTCCCATTATTGTTTGCAAAAGAAGTCTACTTTCAAGTAAAATAAAATGCATCTATGCTAGAACACCAAAGCTTCCTCAGAGTAGCCTGAGTATGTGAACTGAAATTTTCTGTGATGTATTTGGAACTTGACTTTTTTTTTTTTTTTTTCTGTTATTTCAGATCTGGGTTCCGGGGCCATCAGGGAAATTGGTAGGTTGACAAAGCAGTTGGGCTCTGCACACCACTGGGGTACTTGAAAAGCCTGATAACATCAGAGTCCTTGGGGCTCCCTGATATCACATTCTTGACATCCACTTAATACTGCACCTCTGGATACTTCTGATTTTTGCAGACCCATATTTCTACCCTGATAAATTAAAACTGTCTCCTTACAATTCACATGGGATACAACAGTGTTGACATAATTATTCTGTATACACTGTGCTGGAACGCACAGATGAGATTTGGGAATTTCAAGTACCTTAGAATATTTGTTCAACAGCGCAAACATTAACAGCCCTTATGAAGTTCTGCCTCAGGATCGATCGAAGAATGTCATAGCTGACTCAGACACACAGGAGTGTAATGGCATGTTGTAAAACAGACAAAATCTGAAGCATCAGCTTGTTTACATATTTAGAGAATAGTGCTCCTAATTCCTTTTAATTACAATTGATACAAAAAGGTGGATATTTAAAGTAGTATTTTCTGTGAAAATGTGCTCACGATTATATTTAGGACTTGGTAAACTGCAAATCAAAACTTGAAATCCAGAACTGCTTATTTCAAGATCAATAAACATTCAAGGTCTTTAAGGCATGTGTGACTGCTGCCTCTGAAAGCCTGAAAAATTCTAGTTACTCAGAGGGCAAGAGGTGTTTTTAGGCTTAGCCACTGAGAATTCTTTTGTACCATACAGGTATGAACACAGGTTGTCAATGAATAAATGCACTGCACATGCATTGAAATCAATCTAAAAAAGATCTGATTTTCCTGTTGTCTGTTTTCACAGTTGCAGAATCTGCTCTGCATGCACTGTTGTGCACTTCAGTGTGATAAGCAAAGCCCTCCAAATAGCACTCTAAGCAGTCAGATTTGACATTTATCAAGTATAGCTGGAATTTCTCAGCCAGGAACCCCTTCCGAAGGATAGGCATCGTATACGGATAGGAGTAAAAGAGCATCTTTGTTCCAGAAATCTTGCAATAAGAATACATTGAAACTTTTAATTTGATTCCCTCACAGTCACCATGAGGTTGCACTTTGTGGCAATATCTGCTGAGCACTAAGGTGTAAGCAGTTCTCCTGAAATCAGTCACTGCTTCCTACCTCCATGCTTCCATCTCTCTGCTGGTGGCACAGGTGGGAACATGGTGATCTGGCTTATGGAAGGGATTCAGGTTAAAACCAGCCATTTTTTGGACACTTCTAACCCTGTTTTTTTCTCTTATGGTCCAAAACATAAGGTGGAGGGGAGAGGGGAATGGAAGTGGAGGGACGGAGACACGTTATCGATGGTTCAAGACTTGAACACCCCTTCCGGCAACACTGTTAGCTCATGGAAATACTGGGACAGCTGCTTGTGGTAGCTCTCTTTGCAGGTAAGGGAGAGAGATGGGCACTTCCAGAGAGGGACTCTGAGATACCTTAACAAAAGGTGTCTACTAATACCTGTCCTCTTTGAAGGTGCCTCCCTCTCTTCACTGACTAAAGAAGCAACATAGGTGAATAATTTAGAATATACAGCTAGTTTACAGACTGCTGAAATGGGTAAGAAAAACCTCCTAACAGGAGTCTATTATAAACAGTGGTGCTTTGATTTCTCTGCACTACATGTTCACAAATTTCATTGATGATAATTTGTGTAGGGGTTAAGGACAAGTCCTCTTTCCTTTCTGTCCATTTGTATCACAGTCAATAGTCAGTCTCTAATCCCCTCTGTTGATGTGTGGCACAAGGATTCAGATTTGAGAAATTATTTCTACATCAATTTCATTTTCTATGCACCTATTTTTCTATGTTATTACTGCATTAAGTTCTTTGAAATCTTGATAATTTATTTTGTGAATGGCTGTTGCAAGGACAAAAGAGAGGAAAAAGCTTAGAAAAGGATCTCTGTGCTGCTTGTAAGCTGGTGTATTTTATTTATGGAGTATCCTGTCTACAAAACTTGATAAACTGCCACACTCCTTGGATCATATGCAGTTCTGTTATGCAAGTGCATAAATGGCAGCCAGTGAGCTCAGCCGTGGTTTGTACTTTCTGATGTGCAGGCTCTGAACAGTGAATCACCTGAGCAGGTTTGCCATCTAAGCAGCATCTCTCTTGCACCACCAGTTGCCTGCTGCTTTTGTACATCCAGACTTCAGGGCTCCAGCCACACTCTGTATGGACATAAGAGGGGATGTCTCTCCTTAGCATCTGAAATCTGAACCATGACTGATCGTTTTTCTCAGCACTGTGGTCCTCAGCATGATTCCTTTGGGCAAGACTCATCTCTATCCTAGCTACAGCTGAGCTTGCTGGGTCCCTCTCTGACCAATACCGAGGATGAGACGCTTGTGGCTGTGATTCATCTCACCTCAAAGCAGTTACGTGAAACAGCTCAAATGGATTTCTGCCTCCTCCTTCCTTCCGGGGAGCATAAATTTCTCTCCATTGACTATAAAGGGAAATAGGAGTTATTGCCTGGTGACCCTCCCTTAATTAGCTCCCTCCAGACACAGCCTCATTTCAGGACCATGTGTAACCAGATCTGTATAACTTCATTTAAACTGGCTCTCAGCATAGGGCTCATTGTCCGTAGGTTACATCGTGAAAGTTTTATCTTTTATAAGCCATATAATAAAATGAATTTTGCAAACTGCCAAAGCTATTCATCAAACAGACGTGGTTATCAGACCCTGAGAGCTGCTTTAGGAAACACTGGAGAGATTAAGTCCAGAACACCTTCAACTGATGTCTGCAGCCACAGACATCAGATAAGTAACACAGCTTCTCATTACAAGCAGCAGGATAAATATGTTGGAATACAAACCCTTTTTTGCTGTTTCTGCTGGCAAACATCCCTTCTGCTAGGGCAGAGAATGACAAATCAACATACCACTTGGCAGAGAGCTGGGATTAAACATTGCTCTGCAGACTTCTGGCTGAAGTAGGAAAAGAAAAATTTCTTTAGCCACTTGCTGGCCCTGAAAAAAACTTAAAACATCCTTTTACAAGCCAGGCCCCTAAGCATTCTCAAAAGTGATCATCAAAAACAATTGCAAAGTGTGGGAAAATATTTGGTTAATTGCCCTGTAATCTTACAAAATTGAACTGAGTACAGGTGTTTTTTAAAGTATTTTTGAAAATATACAATAATGTCTTGTTTTATAACTTTTCATTTAGTTTCTCTCAGGAATATATATATTTTTCTAATTAAACTGATTACATATTTGCAATTTTATCCCACATTTTATAAAGATTTTTCAGCCAATAAAAATAATTTAATGCATAGTCTACTTCCAGTTATGCACACTGACTGTTGTTGGATGACAACAGAAACACTGAAGGCAGGATTGTTGCTATTTTCTATTTATATATATATATATGTATATCGACAAATAAAAAGAGGTTCTGTTATTTTAAACTATGGGTGGTTATGGGCTGCTGTGTATTAAGACTTCTTGTTTTCGCCACTAGATAGCAGTGTATGTCTTCCGAGTTTAGAGTACATATTTCTTACCCAGGTAACCTCCAGACCTCACTTCATATACTGTGTTATTTACTTAAATTCCTCCTGAAAAGTGATGCAGGATTTGTGGAAACAGTTACAGAATAGTGTATGCTAAATATATAAAGTAATAGTAGCTACTATTTGCTATTTTTTGGTTGAAAACGATGAACTGCAAAATGAAGAGGATGAAAAAGGTGTAGATTTTGTTAAGTTCCACTTATGCTGACTCACAGAAAATCAATCAGTTAAAATAGAGTTCCTCTGATTTATATTTATACAGTGGGAGCAAAATATATCCCAAAGTCTATGAGTCTGTGACTGCTGAATTTATTGCAATATTCCTTTGTAAAAGGGACTGCTTTGGTGAGCACTATTGTAGTCAAAGGAAGTAAGAACACTGTGCTTAAAAAGGAGTCACTGTCAGTCCATTACGACACATTGAATAATCTGATTTCATTGACTTCTGCAGCTCACTCTCTCTTTTCTTGCAACTACTTTGAAGTCAGCCTTCCCTAGTTTAATGCATACGCAAGTTAAGAACGCAGTCAGCTAGTAGGTGACTGAGGTCTGCTTTCCCACTGCCCATGCCTGCTGAAATAAAGTCCTAGTTAATGCAAAAAAAAATAAATAAATAAAAAAAAGAGAGAGAGAGAGAGAGAGAGAGAGAGAGAGACTCTGCCTTCCAGAGCTTTACTCAAACAAGTTATCACTGATGTGAAGTGGGCTGTGATTCAAATATTGCATATTTCTAATGAACACCATTAAAAAAAAAATGCAGAAAAAAATTAGTGCCAACATCATTACAAGGAGACATTGCTGAACAGATGGGCAAGCTTCTGGCAGGAAGACTTTAGAAACTAGCATCAGTGACTTGGCTTCAGGGAGGGAAAGAGAGGGAGAAAGGAGCATAAAGGAGAAGAAAAGAAGATAAACAGATGCCCAAACTTCAGCAGAATCCTAGACAACTCAGAGCAGCAAACAAAATTGTCTTCTCTCTTTAAAGAAAAAAAAAAAAAGTGGAGTTCATTATTAGGTGCCTCCCCTTGTTAGTGTACTTATGAGCCAAGATGCTGCTCTTTAGGGAAGCATAAGCCTGAAGCCAAGGCAGACTGGCTGTCAAGAGTGACTGGATCTGATGTAAGGGATGCTGTTTTAAAGACTGAGGAATCAAAAAAAATACAATCAAAAGCTTTTTTAATGTTAGAGACCAAGAAAAACAAAACAAAACAAAAAAACAATACTGCCACCAGTCTTGTTCTTTTGGAGATAAATGGCATCATGCAAGGGCAGATCTGTAGCCTTTTCCCTCTGTAACTGTGAGTTTGCTAAGGATTCTTCTGGGGGAAACTACTTATTCCTTCCCCCACCCCTCCCACCCCTGGGATTTTCTACAGCTCTTCTTTGTCACTGACTGCATAAACTTTATATGTCCCCCCCAGCTGTCCATGGGATCAGCTAGAGGACGTGCATGGGAGCGGATCCTGCAGCCACCGTTACGGATTGAAACCTTCCCCCTTATGCTGGGAAAAAAAAGGGAAAACTGCCACAAACAGTTGAAATCCATATTTCTAAAAATGATATTGAGAATTTGGTTAAGGCACCATGCAATGTGCTTTGTGTCCAGGCCCCCTTAATTTCCTATCATTTCAGAATAAGAGGAGTCCACTAAAGGCAAATTTTCATTTTTGTCTGGTGATGACCTTGTGCTGTTGGAATGAGGCTGATATAAGTCAAATAAGAAGCAGAAGCAGAGCTTCCATTGCTGACTGCAGTGTTTCTATCCACATCTTAATCATATGCTTTCTGAAATGTTTCTCTTAATTTCCCTAGTGGCCAGCCTTTTTGAAGTTTTAATATGTGACCTGTTGCCATCTACTCGAATAGCTCTTTTTTTCTACTTTCTCTTTTGGTATGTTCTTTGGAACATTATATTTCTGAGCTCCAGCCCTTTTAATCTCTTGATATATTAATGGAAAGTATTCTTATAAACCTGTTCTTTCATCATACTAAAGTTACACAATGAACCTATATAGTTTATCTAGGTCAGATAATCTACTTAAATAGGGTTGAAATAAATGAACTGATAAATGTGGACTTCACTCAGGTTATTTTTTTTCATCTCAGAGATCTACGCAGTATACTGTATTGTAACTAGAGCTGGTCAAAATGAGTGAAAATGATGTCAATGACAATTGCTTTCATTTTTCAAGTGTTTTGATTTTCAGAACTATGTTTTCTTCTGATTTTTGACAGTAAAACAATATAGATCTGCATCCAATTTTGAAAGTAAAAGAGTAAAGGAAGAGGAAAAAGAAAATAACTAAGAAATCACGTCTTTCATAACCATTTATGAGACTTTGGACTTTCTTTTATTGGAAGAATCAGTTCCTGGCTGAGGGGGAATCACTTCTAGCAGCAGCAGATCTACAGCAAAGGGTTGAGTTATTTCAATTCTGTACACCTGAACTTAGTTGAGCACAGATTCACACTGGCCACTTAAATGAGGCCGGACAAAAGAGCAGAGAAATCACCCCTAAAAGAGGAGGCAGAAAGGAAGAGAAGAGAGAAGAACATATTTATATTGCTTTGGAATTGGAGATGGGGACTGACAGCACTGTCTGTCTTGTTTCCATTTAGAAAGCCTCACCTTAATGAACTTTTTTATTGACCAATAGGTCTTTAACATAACAGCAGCTCTGAGGTGCTGGATAAAAGAAGGTCAATGTGTGCCTTCATATTCCTGCCTGAATATACTGATGGGATTATTGTACAGAGCCACACAACTCAATAGGCAGTAAAGTTGGCTTTGGATGTGGAAATGGTAAAATGAATCCAAGAAGGCTCCATATGCTTCATATGCAACTGTTTTCTAATTACAAGAATCTAAACAACTGCATCAGTAAAAATAATAACTGCAAGAATATACCTGGTGTTGCTGAAAAGACACCTTCAGGGAAACCTGAAAGTACGTAATTTGAGGGTAAATCTTAGCCACTGCAGTTCGGGGCTGAGCTTATGTTGACACTGATCATAAGAAATCAAGTTGTCATAAATTCAAACCACTCCACGCACTTTAAAATATATAAATGAGATTTTGGAGACATTAGGAATCTTATACAGTGTATAGACTGTTATGTTTTCATCAATCTCCTTGGCCAAAATTTCCCAGAAGCCTCGTTTGTCCAGCTTGTGATGGAGCAAGGTCTCTGTGGGCTTTCACCTGCCCCTGCTAAAAAAAAAAAAAGGAATGAGAAGTGTTCACCTCCCACCTACCCTTAATACCACCTTATGCAGCATTCAGGTTCACATGTTGTCAAAAGGTGTCGTGGTTGTGTGGCCAGATGGATGCCTCTGCTCATAGGTTAGTGGACAGGTCCTTGCTAACACGGACACATTTAATGGGTTTGTTGACAGTATTTTAGGCATCTCTAAGCAACAGCCAGCTCTAAAAAAGGCAAAGGAAAATTATGTTCCTGGAATTGGTATTTTCTTGGGAGAGCGGTATAAGACCGACTTGAGCCAGAGCTTTAGGTGTTTCTAGACATGTAGCAAAAGTCTTCCATAAAAATCAGATCCTGAAACACTCAGTTAGAAACAGATGGATGTCACACCATGCTCTGTAAACCCAGGAGGGAAAGGAGGGGGAAGATCGATAAGGAACTGAAAGACACTTCATATTTCCCCATGATCTCTTCCTGGTAAAGGGTCTGAATGATCAGTTGTATGATAATGAACTCAATTCGCATCATCTGAACTTTTTCCAGTTATTTAATAGATTACTCCATATGAGAAAGAATCTGACCATGGTATGAATTACTTAATGGGCCAGTAATTAACTGATATGCAAGTAAATATCATTTCCAATTAAGAAGCTTGAACACATCAGAATATTGAAATACACACACACACACACACACACAAACAAAGACAAGGTAATTTTCATTTACAGGCTTAGAATATGCTTTTTTTTTTTTTAATTATTCAAGGTAATTTACAAGATTCAGGTTTGGAAACGTTATCTTTTTTAAGTATTTCAGGATTTCCTTTCCTTCTCATCTTCCTCTCTCGTCTCTTGACCCTCTCCATTGCCTCCCTAAAATGGGAAAGAGCATGGGAGAGAAATGACAGGATGAGAAGAAAATTAACAGTTGTTATTCATTATTCCCATTCCAGCAAAAGTGTTTTTGTTTGTTTCTGATGTTTCTGAAAGGTTATGATTTTTTTCCTTTTTTTTTTTTTTAAATAAATTACACATTTATTGAGTCTGTCTGGGATCTTCTTTTCTTACAAGATATTTTTTGTCCTTTCTTTATTACATGCCAACTTTATAAAAATAGTGTTTATAGATTTAGCACAATGTTATTAAACACCTATGTCATATTGGCTGTTATGAATTTTTGTGTGAAAAGCAAATGAGGCTGGAATATTAAGTCTAATAACGTTATTTATCACTGATCTTGATAAACTGTTCTGATAAAAATTTTAGTCACTTTAATTCATTGAGAACTAAGATAACCAGTTCATTATAGTGAATTACAAAATAAATCAAATTGTAGCTCACTTTCAGAAAATACCCCCAATTTTCTCTTTTCAGCATGTCATTAATATTTTCACTTTATAGCTTTAAGAAGCAAGTTAGTATCGACTGGCTGACAAAGCAAGAGATCATAACAGTATTGCATGCTTTTTGCTACAACTGTTGGAGAAAATTCTTTAATAGGACTTTTTCATAAATTAATTGCTAGGTCAAAACAGAACCTGTAAGTTCTTATATTCTGGTTTCATCATGAAAGGTTTTCTTCTCCAAAACAAAATGCCACTCCAGAGAAAGCTGGTGGGGGGTTGGGGGCGGGGGGAGGGGGGGGAAGAGTAAGCAATAGCTAAGAAAGCTAAACCTACTCAGGAAGGTGCTGTACATGAAAGCAACAGAAGATGCAAATGATATTCAACTCTGGTTTCGGACACTTTGTACTAAGCAGGTACTTGCAGCTGCCTACGTGTGAGCCAGGCAAAAGCAGTCTGATTCATCCAGGGGAAGCTGGAAAGTGATTCAGCTCACCCTGAAGTTGACAACAGGGACTCAGCTTGGCTGTCCAAATGTACATGTGTAATACCGTGGGGGACACTCCTGAGTATGAGAATACTCAGGATGTATGTATGGGGCTGGCAGATATCCTGTAGGGTATCCTGTGGGTTTGTGTGTAGGCTAACTGGTTGAGCCCTCTCATCTATCAATTTTAACATCTGACAGTATCTTGAGAATGGAAGGTATCATGCTAACAATATAGAGAAGTATAGTTAAGCTCAGAAAAAAAAGACATTGTTAAGAGTGCTACATGTGAATACTGGGTTTAGAGGCCCAGGAAGCAAATCTGCCAACACAGGATAAGTTTGGTGCTTTCAGCAAACAGTAACGCATTAAAGTGCAGAACTGATCTCTTCTCACTTTATTTAAGCTTGACTAGTATTCCCTGGGATGCTTTTTACTTGAAATTACTGATTTGTGAAAGTTCCCTCCTCTCCCAAATTTACAAGATTTGGTGTGTATACCAGATTTGGGAATTTAGTAACCAAGTTTTGAAAATCCCACTTATTTACATCCCAAGGAAACCGTGAAGATTTGTACTTCAAGGTCTGCTGAAATTCTATCACCTTTTACTCTAGGAAGGTATGGAAACAAGAGAGGAGGTGCTCTAAAATATTAACAGTCTTTGCTGTCATATAATACTGAATGCTTCAGTACACTGCCTGCATACTTAGAAACAATAAAACTTGGATGTCCTCGAGGGGACATGAACCTTGCTCTCATCCATACTTGATTCATAAATAGCGATAAGTGCTCTTGCTACACTATAAAATAGGTTCTACTATTCCATCAGCAAGATCATTCATGACTGCAAGTTTTCTCCCTTTTTTTTCCTCACCACTTTTAACAAATGAACTTAATTCAGTATAGAAAAGGGGTTGCAAATGGTTTTGTTTCATTAGAGCAATGACAGAATAAGGAAGAGGCAGTCTTCATGCAGTTAAAAATCTGCAAGTAAAAAGACTCAGGTCAGTGCTGTTTTAGAATTGCATCTAGAGGAGGCTGCTGAGGTCACTGATTTTATTTTTAGTTACTCAGACATTTGTTTCAGCTGCAGACGCTGCTCCTCAAAAGAATTCTGAGAACAAACATTATTATTCATTTCTTTCTTTTTAAAAGTAAAACCAGAAAGCCTTGAAGATTAAGCTACTTATCAACACTTCCAGGGATATGTTCTCCTTTTTTGCATGGCCTGTCTAGCTGGAGCCTCAAAATCAATTAACTAAAAGGTCTTCATCACCTCTGGAATTTCAGTCATTCACATCAGTAATTACAGAGGGTCTCCACGAAGCAGTGGCTTCTCAAAGAGTTAATTGAAATGCAGGAGCAGCTTAATACTGATTCAGCAGACTTAGCTGTAAACTTCAAAAGAATTGTGATTTGCCACTTGGTTCTTTATTTGTCTATTTAAATTAATCATGTTGCTTATAGGCCAGGAAATTGAAATGTAGGAGACCTCGGAGTCATTCCAGAATAAATGTTAAGACACGTTAGTGTTATGAGAAACAAATTCTTTTATTTTTTATTAATTTTTATTTTATAAAATATTTATTTCACACAATATTTATTTTATTTATTCTTCCTTGCAAACATAGGATTTGCCTCCAGACCTCTGAACTGTACACCACATCCAGTTTTATTAATCTTAGAGAGTCTAACATAAGAAAACATCCCCAGGGCCTGGTTCAAGTTTTACAAAGGTAATACAAAGCTTATCAGATCCACGGTTTTCTTACCAGGAGTCTCAGTGTGATACGCTTGACTTCAAATAGATACCTCTTACCGTTTCAGACATCTTAACATTTGGCAACAATTTATTTCAACACATACTAAATGAGTCTATATAGCACTAGGCACGTATATTCTGATCTCCAGCCATGCAAAGATGTAAGGCCAGCAAGGGGAATTTAAGGCACGCCGCTGTGTTTATGTCTTCGCGTGCTCTCTCCATTCTCCATCTAAAAGATGAATGAGGGCGTGGGAAGATGAGACTCCGGACCTTATCCAGCTTCCTAGCTCTTCAAGGCAAAGCAAATGTAATGTAAAAGTCATGAATTGAAGTGCAGCCTTCTCCAAGATGGGCTGGACCTCACATTACCAGCAGTCAAGGCACATGGGAACAACCAGTACCCTCCCAGCACAGGGACGGAGTGGTGACTGTCACTACTGCTGAGAAGGAAAAGCACTTCATTTACCTGTGGGGTCCAGAAATTTCCTGTGCAAACTTTTTCGCACTGATGTGCATCCCCAGTGTGGTGCTATGGTGGAAAGCATTTCCATCAGTATCCAGAAGCCACCCCGTGAGGCCAACTCCAAGGGACACGCACCAGGAAACAATGACCCTCTGCAGTTGTCAATGCCTCACCTTTGCAGAGACCTCTGTGAAGTTCCCATAGCCTCTCCTGGGTGCTCATGGGTGGTTCCACGAGGGCTTCAGCTGTTACTTCACTGTGGTCAGCAGAGGGGCTGAATCCTCCATGAAGGCCTCCACAGCCTTCCTCTCCACTTACAGCCTTCCGGGTCATTCCAGGCAGCAGGGGTGGGCCCCACAGCTGATATCCTTGCTGAGAGGGTGGACTTCAGCAGAGGTCACTTACAAGTACAAAACTCAGCGCCCTCCAGCTCTTCATGATTTCTGATCCTCAGTAATGCCTCACGCTATGGACTACTTCACTCACTTTGCCCCATATCTCATGCTCTTCAGTAGTTGGTTGGCCAGGTGCGGCCATCAGAAGATCCCTCTATTTATTTCTGTGACCTTCTTACAGGGTAACTGCTGCTGCTTTGAACACAGACACAGCTCTGCTCCCTTCCCTTCTCTGAAGCTGTTCCCGTGGGTCTGTTACTGCAAAAGATCCTTATGCTACTTGTCCTGCACGATAATATAAAAAAAATAAAATAAAATAAAAAATCTCTTCCACTGTGTCTGCCTGGCATTGTCTGAGAAACAAGAGATTGTTGTCAGCAAGTCAGCTGGGGAATCTCAGCTGCACATAGACACCTATCACATGCCTGTCTGGTGATGACTTTCAGGACATGCCAGCTAATATGCCCTACGAGTCACTTGTTCCCTCCTTGTAGTCTGTGAAGGTTGGTGGGCAACTGTGCCCTCTCTGGTACGTGGGACCATGCCTGTAATGGGAGGAGAGGAGATGGAGAGCAGTTCCTGGCCAGCAGCACCATTATGCTGAAAATCTGTAGCTGCATACCAGGAGGGCTTGGCAACGACGCAGGTCAGGGGATGCTGGAAAGAAAAGGCATGTGGTGGGTCCTTGCCTGCCCTCCGAGCTGGCACAGCCCTCCGGTCAGCCACACAGCTGAGCTTCCTGTGGGGATGGCACGTGGTGGAAGAGGAGAAGTAGAGGTAAGTCTGAAAGGCTCTGGGTAGGTCAAATAAACAGCCTGTCCCATGCCCAGCTCCAAGGAAAGACAGGAGACATGCGTCTAATTCCAACTACCGTGTCCTGTGGTAGGACGGGACCATGAGGTCAGCTGCCTGTGCTTGGCACGGAGCCACACAGCAGCTGGTGAGGTGGGCCGTGCCTTCGCCATCATGTCTAATTGGCAGTGCGAGTCTGGAAGTGCACGTGTCAGTGTTGTCCTTCCCCCCAAAATGATGGGAGGGTTTCAGTTCTTTCCTTCCCTGTCAGTGAACTAATCTACCAGTGTTGGCTCTCATACTTTCCTCATGTGCCTCCGAGCCACAAGTCCTCTTCAAGGTCCCCTGCCCAGAGCATCAACCATCACCGTGACTAAGGGGGATGCCTGCTGCATTCTCCTGAGGAGATGCTTTCCCTCATCACAGGCACAGGTATTTGGGGATCAGCAAGTCACTTGAAGAGCAGGTATAGATAACCCCCCATACCTCCCTGGCTGAGGTGCTGTGTGTTTGTTGTACCACCGAGGAAAACTTTGGCATTATTCTTACCTCTTATCCTCTGCAGTGCCTGAAGTGATGTGAGAGTTGAGGGAACTGAGTAGCTGTATGTGTCTGCTGTCCTTTCTCTCCTGTAACCTGCTTCATCCAGCAGCACACCACAGTGACTCGTACGAATGCCTCTATGTCTTGCTGGGGTCTTCTACTGAATGCTTCTCTGTTCTCCAGTAAAGACAGAACCCTGAAAGACTTACTCACAGGGAAAGTAGAGACAGCATGTCCTCACTTTTCTATGAATCAAACTTAACTCTTTCCCATAGAAAACCTCCAGAAGGATAGTTGCTCAGGCTTCCCACTGCTTAGAGAGATGCAGATCATCTCAGCTTTCAGGAAATCTGCAATTACAAGTTAAAGCTGGAGTCAGTGCAAAGTCAGCTGCACCTCTGAAATTCTTTGAAGTGGGACTGGTCATTTAGTAGTACTGTTTCCCTTGTCACCATTTTTGCACTTGTATTTTCTGTAAATACAAGCTTAATTGCTGTCTCATGATTATTAATCACTGTCATTACAGGATAATTCTAATCTGAAAAAAAGGCTGTGGTAAAATGCATCCTTTACTCAACAGCACTGTGCTCCCTGAGTTTTCACAGCAGTACCTCTTACTTCAATAATTAAGGCTGGGATTTTCAAAGTAGCTTCATCCTGCTATTGAATTTAAATGAGATACAAGCACCTAACCCCCTTAGGATCCTTTGAAGCTCCCAGCTGGAAATTATTTTTCAATGCTTTCTAATTCTTTTATCTATTACTGAACTATCACAGCTAAGACCGACTACCCTTGCCTTTCTCTTGAGACGCACCATTAGCACATCTATTTCTGAGTGGTGATAATTGTGTGATTCTGGAAAGCTTGTGAGAGCCATCAAAATGTGCAGATACACTTGCAGGTATGATATGAAGAGACAGGGTTTGTAGCTGTCACTGAGGTCTTTGTGTCTGCCAAGGAACCCTTTCATGTTGTGTAGTATATGAGTAGAGATTGCTACCATTGCCACTCAATGATGTTGTCTGTGCCTGTTCTTGCACCTTGTTTACTGCAAAACTAACTGTAAGAGTGCCACCAAACCATAATCACCTCTGTTTTATCGGGGTGCATCATTTTAGCAAGGTGTAAAATGCAGCACAGGAGAGCTCCTTTATTGAAAATCAGTGAGGAAAGTCGTGAATTGGGAAGCATAACTTAATGAGTGGTACACTTACTGCAGTTACCTGGAACGTACAGTGCTGGCTGCAGGATACTGAAGAAGCATGTCATGGCCTGGTCATGAGAAATATGGACCTCTATTCAAAAGTGATGGCTGCAGCTTCCCTTGTGGTCAGTGCTAAAACTTGTCCTCTGACTCCAGGTGTGAGCCCCATCTCTCATCCCATCAGCTTCTGTGCTGCTCAGGCTAACTGCAGGTCTCCAGTTTACAGATAATTCTAGAGATTTCCTGCCAGAATAAAGTTCATGATGCAATTTGTTTGCTTAATTGAGCAGGCTATAGGTGTGTTTATCCATGTGCATGTTCGTGGCTGTGTGAATGTGGATGTACCCTCACCCCACGCACCCCTATAGCTGAGATTGTTTTCTGGTGCTTCTTGATTGTTCTCTGGTTTAAGTATATCACTGCTTTTGGTGCAGTGTAAATACCACGTATCACAAGCATTTTAGTCCTAAACTGTGTGTTTAAACCTAATTTTTTGTGCAACAAATCATCAAACATTAGTAAATTCAGGAGGCATAGAAAAACTCAAAAGGCATAATTCCTTCTTGTTTTTTTTTTTCTTTTTTTTTTCCACTTTTTCTCTCATTGGAGAAAACTGGTCTAGGGCAGTGCTGTGGGAACAGAAAAAAGGGATAGCAAAATAGCCAGAAGGACATCCAAAAGTCCAGTGATGGAGTGCAGAGCCCCCAGCACGGCACTACAACCCACTATAGGGACACAGCTTTGCTCTGGGCCTCAGCTCAGAGCCTGACCCTGCCAGCAGCAGCTTGGCCTTGCTCTGTCCTTTCCCTGCTGCTCCCAGCTACGATCAGGAGCAGGGGGGACATCAGAGGGACAGTGCCCTCCATGGCAGCCCTGTGCCTGCATGGTCTGGGAGGGGAGGATACTCCCCATCTGAACGGCCTTGGAGCACCAGCCGTGATCCAGATCCTGGTATATGGACCGTGCTGCGTCTTGCACTGCTTCATATCAGTCATAGATACCTGTTCATGACTGTAACATGCTTCCTAGTTAGTTTTGTATTTCTTTTTCCTCCATAAAATATGTTTAAAAAAAGGAGAAAATGTATTTGACTTATCTAAAATTTAGTGCACCCCTATTTACCTGAATTCTGACATAAAACAAACAAAAAACAAAGCCAAAACTGGGTTCAAATAGTAATTTGTACAGTTCATCCTATTTTATAAGCAGATCTCTTTACCTGCCTAGAGTACAGCTAAGCCTGGGCAGTGCTGGACATCCAAAGCTGCTGAAGCCATTGTGAGTGAAAGAACAAAATGAGCAGGCAGCTTTGAGGATCTCATTACTTTTCCAATAGTTAGAGACCCCCAGAGGTTAACCTGTATGTTGGACTTCATAAATTATTCCAGAAGGTGACAGACACTGTTTTTCTTGGCTCATTAGGTATTATCGGTCATTAGGTATTATCCATTCCCTGTTTTTTTTTTTTTTTCCTGAGTGTTTTTGGTCTCTCAGATTTGAACAAGACTATAACTCTGGGTGGGTGATACAGGAAAAAATATTCATGTATATGGTGAAGGGCCATAACATGGACCCTTGGAGCTGCTCTATGGCTCTACCCAAATGCACAATTACTGCAGAGCAGAGGCAGCTCTTGGCTTCCTTAGATAGGACGCAGCAATTGTTACAAATTGTCAACATGACTTTTAATTTGAGGATTTTTCATAACACCATCAACCTTTGCTCAAAACATAAGCAGATGGAGAAGTAACTAAGATGTATCTAGCTCTAGTGCTGTGAATTTGTTTAAGCTACACATACTGCAGCTCTGTTAGCAACAACTAACATCAGCGCCGTCCCTCCCTCCCTGCATATGTGTGTGGTGGGGGAGTGGACAATTTTGGCTATATTAACCTGTCAGATAGAATGGTGACTATATAGTACGGCACATCTGCCTTGCACTAAACTCTGTTATTTGTGCTCCTGTAAAAATGAGAGCCAAATTATCCTATTTAGCTGCATATATAACAGTTTGAGGCACTTTAAGGGGGAGTTCTGCCATAAAATGCATAATTGCTGGAGGCATGTTTATCTGTGCTTGATGTAATTTAGAGCACCCTGTTTAATTTTTTTTGAAAAGAAGCACCTGCCCCATTCCCAGGCCCTGGTAGCAGTGCTGACACCTCCTCCCTCCTCCTTGCCATGGGATCAGTCATCCGTGTTGCGTTTCCATGCTGGTCTGAAGCGTGTTTCCCAACTATTGTTGTGAGCACCATCTTCTTCTACTGTAACAGCTTGTACTGTAACAACATTTACATGGGACAGAGTAACATTTTAATTTCATGTTTTAATAATCCTAATGATGTGGAGTCCTGGCTGTCTCCCTGGAGTGGTGTGAATGGCGATGGCAGCAAAACAATTTGTGTGTTCTCTGGAGTGTCTGTGACTGGCAAGTCCTCTACTGGAGTATCTTTACCTGGTCAAAGGTGCTAGATGTGTCTCTGTCTCTGCCATCATATGTCATGATAAAGTGGATGTTATCTTGGTCTCCAAACCCAATGTCCTCATGGTGCCTGTTGGAGATGTGGTGTTTAGGTAGGTTTCAGTGGTAAAAAGAAAATTTCCCGGCGAGGTTAATTCTGGATATGGGGTCTGAAAGGTAAGCTTGTAGAATAACGCTCACTAGCTACAGAAGAGATAGGCCATATATAATGATGGATTTGTAGGAGTGGCAAAAACATGTCTTTGAAACTCCTCAGCCTGAGCAGTGTCCCCAGTGCCACTGAGGGAAGGAGAAGGGACAGCCTCAGGGATGCGGGTAGCTGCTCACAGGGGGCTGCAGTGTCTCATAACACCTCTCTGAGGCCATCTGTGTCACTACCGGACATGAGAGCTTAGCCGTGACACCTACACACGCCTTGTGGCATGCAGCCATGTCTTCATGCATCCAAGGCAGACATCCTGCTGCCCTGTCCCATGTCAGAAAAGCAAGGAAAGCTGGTGTACAGGCTGGAGGGAGCTCTGCTTCATGCTGCGGCAGCCAGCTGCCTAACAAGTTAGACGTAGCCTAAATCTATAAATCCCTTGATCCATTAAAGCTGTTTTTGTCAGGTCAAAATATGTTTATTTTCTTTTCAGGAGAAGCTTAGCTCATTTAAAGCAGCCCGTAGAGCTTTTCTTTCACTTTTTTGTGGTGCTCAACATGTTCTTCCTCCAAGGGACAAAACAGAGAAATACTTTCTGGCTGTTACAGTAACTTAGAGAGAAGGGAAAAAAAATAGAATAAGACTTTGTGAGCTGTCAGCTGGGTGACCCCATCACCTCAATACCTGTCTGGCTGATGAAGCTAAGGCACAGAGTAATACATATTTTTTTTTGGTGGAGGGAATAGATCAGTTCTGAGGAAGGAGGCTGCTGGCTGTTTGTTGGCCTCTTTTGGGAATCTCAAACTATGAGGAAAAGCCTGTCTTCTTCTCTCTACCTGTCAACATGCTTGCCCTTTGCAGCAGCGTCTTTTGGGCATCACTGCGATGAATTTCTTTGCAGGAATGACTTCAGAAGCAGAAGGAGGTCTTTGTGTGCCTTCTCCAGAGCATCCAAGGCTGGTTCCTACACCCCTGCTCAGAGGTGACCCCTCAGGAGCTGCTCATCTCCTGTTCTCACTGAATTGCTGATGCCTAAAATTTACTAAACACGCTGGATTGTCAAAGACTACATAAAAGCATTTTCCAGCTCCAATCAGGTTACTGAAAACACTTTTCTAGCTGAGACTGTCCTGGGTTCTGTATGTGTCACATTTGAATACACTCCTTTGTAGTGTTAATAGATACATTTTGGAGATAGCTGCTCACAACAAATTAATGAGACATTTCAAGACAGAATTCTTCCCAGCTAATTAAGCTACCTGCCTAGCTTACTAGCATTAATCACTCCTTTCCCAATATATCTATGTAAACAGCCAGATTTTCATGTAGATTCATTAACATTTGAGATGGGTGATGATCGCCTTTGAATCTGTTGTTTGGTGACTCTAACACGTTATTGTTAGTACAAGAAAAAATAACAAACACAACAATTTGAATAGAGATCATTCTTGAGTACTGCATCTACAGATTAAAAATTAATTACTGAAGTGTAATTATTGGTAATAGTTAACCGTTTTCTCCACCCATGCATCTCATAAGAGGACTAACCTGCTCCCCCACAGAAAGAAGGAATATTGTAAGATATCACTTGAAACACTTAATATTAAAGCATGATAGCCACTGTAGCTGTTACAGGTATAAGTTATGGAGAACAAACAGACAAGTTATAGTAGAAGTCTTGTTGGAGGTCTGTATTTCTCCCAAAGATTGAAACAATAGCTGAAAAGAAAGAAGAAATATATATTTTATTGTTACATTTTAGACCAAAACAGCAGAGGGCCTAAACAGTATTTTTTTTCTCTAGAAAAAATAATAATAAAAAAAAATATATATATATACATATATATATTGATTCTGATCCAGTCGCTGCTTTCAGGGGTGTCCATTCATCTAGTAGAGAGTGCGAAGATATAGAGATTTCTCTGTTGAGGAAGATTCTAGAATAGAAATGAAGAAAACTGAATTCTTCCTCTTTCCAACCCAGCTATGTGAGACACTTTGTCTTTCAGTGCCACAGTTTTCTCTCATTGTGTTTTTCCCATCATCAATTGTAAGCTTCTTCCACTGCAAATGAGGTAAAATAATGTGGTTATGGTTTTCTGTATTGAGCCAAGCTGAAAAATTCAAATCAATTCCAGGCAAATGAAAATTTGATGATGAACATACCTGTTTCCATATGAACAAAACTTAATTTAATCTCTCTCTCTTTTTTTTTTTTTTTTTCATTTTCAAGCACTTGACAAAAGTGCTTGGAAACTTGAAAAATAAGGCTTCATCCAAACCAGGATAAGCAGGTGTTGAAGTTATCCCCTTTCAGTCTGCAGCCTCATGTTACCAGAGGACGCAAAAAAACAAGTTCAAATTCCTTTTCTGCTTGTTTTCAGGTAAAGAGTAATTCTCTGTCTCATAGCCAATACTCTAACCAGTGGCAATAAGGTATTCAGCTCTAGTGGGCTGTTTGAGATCTTCTAGTTAAGTGCTTACTGTTTATATTAAAATATTTAAATTTCAGGAATAGTAAAGTACGAGTCCCAGTGATTACTAGCCTAGTGATTATGGGACACTACAGACAGATGAAAGAGATGGATTAGAAAATATGACAGTTCCTTTCGCAGAGAAAAATTGAATGTTTATACTTTTGGGATAACATTTTAAATTGTAGGGTGTGAGGCTTCTTTCCTGCGGGGACATTGTGTAGGGGAGTTCCATCAGAGTAATTTTACTGGCTGTGAAAATATTAGGCAAATGAGAAAGTCTTTATTTTTTTTTTTTTTCTGATTGTTAAGCAATCCATAGCAGAGGAGCTTATTATAGTTTCCCTGTGTAGTATCTCCAGGTTAAAGAAGCAAAATTCAGATGAATGTCACTCCTAGGACTCGAACGTAAGGCCTCCTACTGGCAAAGTCAGTCCTACTGCCTCTTGCGTATTGTGGCTCAGCATTAGCGTTATTGCAGTTAGAGAAGGAATTCAGCCAAGGATGACAGAATGATTAAACTATCGATTCCCTCTTCATCTGAAATATGCCATCAATCTTAAATATTTATTCAATTTCAGGGTTTCCTGCATTTCTATTTTCCAGAAAACCCCTGCATAGGTAGAATCAAAAACTATACTTTTGCGTAAATGGTTTCCATACAGAACATTCTTTCTAACATGTTCTTGTCCCGGGAACCACAGACCCATATTCAAAGCATTTTACTTTTATTGATGTTGTTTTCCTTTTAAAAATTCACATACAAAAAAATCTGATCCTGTTTCTGAATATATTTCTCATTTCCAAGGTCAGTTTTTAACATGCAAAGGTCATAAATAAGTTATTTCAAAGAACATAGTTAAAAACAACAACAACAAATGAAATCTATGAATGCAAATGAAAGAGACTCAAATAAACATCAAGGGCAGAAAACACACCAGTAAACTCACTGTCCTCTTTGTGTAGACAGGAGCTGGTGAGGACTTGTCAGCCTGCCTGCAGGGAGCCCAGCAAGGAAACCCGTTGCATTTCCTTCTGCTGCTCTAGTCCGGGTTACAAGCCACTCAGCAACACATTTCAGTGGACGGCAGACATTTCCTTCTTGAGAAAACCGTATTTGTTGTTTCTTCAGGAGCCTGGGTAGAATACTCCATGCTACTTGATATCCATCTGCATGTCCGCAATGCCACCAGCAGGAGAAGTGTGGCACAGCCTGCCAATGTCCCTGCTGTCACAGGGCAGCCCAGAACTCCACAGTGTGTGTGACCTGCCCGCTGGCTGGCGGGGTGATCAGGGCTGTGCTGGGAGGGCCCCCTTGGCCACATAACGTGATATATCAGATATAACAGTCAGGCAAACGGGGGGTGCCTAATCCAGTCCGTCTGTGTTCTTCGGCTCACACAAAGAAAGCGAGGAAATTGCATTTCATGAAATGAGCTGTTTCTAGTGTCTACACATGTTCAGTTAGGCATTGCTCTGCTGCATTACTGTGTATGCATACAGATCTGGTCTTTTTGTTGCTGGTCATGGTTGTTGAGCAGAGGTAGAGGGGAAGAAGGGAGCCCGCAGCTTCCAGTCCTGTGCACGCGATGGGTTAGCGACAGCCTTGGAGTAACACAGCCCTTTGTCCCTGTTTGTAAAGCCCTGGCAGGTGGATCTCTTGGGCTGATGTGTCTTATGGAGCAAACCGATCAGTTTTTCTTGTGGCAATTTGCTACCTTGGAGGTCTTGGTCTGTGAATGGCCACCAGAATCAGAAGGGACTTTTTCTTCCATTTCCTTTGAATTTCTGTTGGACAAATAGCATTTTTTTTATTTTTTTTATTTTTTTAAGCAGTGAAGACAAATGGTCAATATAAAATTTCCGGCTTAGATATATGAATGAATTATGCTCAGCTTCATGGAGCTTTGGGGTTCACAAACATTTCTACTGATAGACTTGGAGATACTTTAACATGACAAATAATGTATAGACATACTTCTGCAAGAAGCCTGGCTTGTTTTTGGTTTTGTTTGTTTTTGGTTTTGTTTTCTTTGACTTGTACAACTTTACAAAGTATTTTTTGGGGCTAGACCAAAAAATATAGTACCTTTTACGTTGGTACTATATGTTTTGTAGAGGTGACAACATGCAGTTATTATTGCATATAATAATACTATTCTGATTGTCTAGCTGGCTGCCTCTCTCTCTGATTTCTCTTTCAATACAATTATCTGAAGTATGATTATGCAGGAGGATCCAATAGATCATACAATTTTAGTCCCGATTAAGTAGCTGGCTTCTGAACACAGTGGGGTATTCCAAGGCCAATGAGAGCTAATCTGTGTGTTGCAGAGGACTGTGTTTCTATCGGTTTTAGAAAGCTTTAATTGAGTCTGTGTAAGCCTCACAACTTTTTAGTGTAAATTGAGATTACTGATTTCAGCCTGTCATCCTAAAAAAGATGACAGGTGGATTTTCTTTTCTACCTCTTCAACAGTAAATTGCTGACAGAACTTCTTAATGGTCTTCTGAAGCAGTAAGTCACTAAACTTATATATCATATTTTAAAATAATAAGCCTGCTTACAAAAATTAAAACTTGCAGCATTTTGAAGAAAGTGGGCTTGATTAGTACAAAAGTTGGTTACATGAAAAGATTTTTACTTTGCTTGTGTCAGCTCCTGGATCTAGAAGAAAATGGATGCTAAGAGGGATCTGCTGGGTGTGCTGCCTGCATGCATCTTGATTCACTGTCCGGGAACACTGGAGTGGCCCTGGCAATTTGCCTGCCTGGTTTTCACATGACTGCAGCATCGTTAGGCAACACTTCCAGCAGTATTTGGGCTGATTACTTTTTTTTTTTACTCTTTTTTTTTTTTTTTTTTTTTTTTTATTTTTTCTTTTCTGCTAGAGGATACAATGTGGAATATCACACCCCATCCAAAGCCCTGCACTAATATGCCAAGAGGGCTGGCTCTGTTTTATAGCTTAAATCTTTCCTCTCCCTCTTTTCTGTTTATTCCTAGAATATTCACAGAGCAAAATCATACTGTGCTCAGATTTTTTTTTTTTTCTTAAGATTAGCAAAGAATTGTCTTTAAGCCTAGTCCTGCAAGACAGATGTAAAACCCTTCTAAACTCCCTAGCAGCATGTTGCTGCATCTTCCCTCAATTTAATGATTTTTTTGTGTGTCAAATTTATCTGACCCAAGTTTTTTACAATATTCCAAATAAGGTGTTCTTAGCGTCTTGGATGCTGTCATTGGCACTTCCTTGTCTCCACTTCAAACATATTGCCTGATCCAGCCTGGATTCACATTTGCCATTTGCATGGCCTTTTTCTCATGTGAGAAGCGGTTCCTTAATGATGTTGCCAGGAGATATTTGTTCCATTTGCTTGTTTGTTATTTAATTTCCTTTTATGTGTTTTCAGTTTGGCTAATTACTAAGCCTTTCAAGCACTTTGCTGAAATAGAATAAGACTTTAAGCATCACCCACTGTTCACCACAAAAACCCTCATCCAGACACAAAAATCTCCATGTAAATTCCCTTATTAATGAAAGCAAGATTATTTTTAGCCAGGTTTAAGGAGGGTGAGGTGAACTGTAATTAAATTGATGTAATATTCTGAGGAATTACAGTGGGGTATAATGTATTATTTGTACTGTCTGCTAAGGCTACTTAGACATCTTAATTAAGCTGTGATTCAAAAGACCACATGAGTGTAATTCAAAAGGCCATTCTCTGTGAAGGCAAAGGAAACAAATAAGCACTTGTGAGGAGCTAAGTTAGGCATGCTGGTGCCTTGGGAAGCCTAAACTCAAGTCCCCTTCCTGGTGCCCACCACTGAACAGCACTGGCTTCAGATGGCTCCAAGTTCCTCCTTCATGAAAATCAAAGAATTTTCCACCCCAAAGCACAATGGCTTATGAGGCAAGTGTTGATGCAAATATAATATAAAGGATCTTAAGTAGAGAAGATTTTCGATTATTCCTATACCACGCTCCCATGAATCCCCGGGCTTCTGCAAGATATTTTTAATTCCTGATGTCCTGTCCACTTGGGCTGCTATCTCTTCAGTGCTGGCTGAAATCGGCTTAAATATTAATATATAAGTACAAACCATGGATCATTTTTTAATAAAGTTTTGCTGTGTGTATTCCTCAAAGACTTGTGGGATGTGATAGTGGTGGTGAAAGGCAGACAAAACAGTTAAAATGAAATATTAAATAAAACTCTGAAGATTTTATTTTCACTTTCCTTGGAAAGTGACCAGGTGGGAAAACACAATATGTAATGACTAATTATTTCTCCCCTAAGTAACCTGTTGGCTGTACATTTTAGAAGATCTGTTTGCTTTAATTGTTTTGGTATGATTTTGCCAATCTGTTGCCTTTGGCTTACCTCTTAGCAATAGCAGTTGATTCTTTTCCCCACCCTATTCTCAGTGAGGTCAGTCTCTCTGTTCACCTGACACAGATTATAAGTCCTACTACAACCCTTTTGATCATAATGCCAGGATTATTGACAAGCTGTCAAAACATGGGTTATCACGAGTGCTTTTCTGGGCTTCAGTATTGACTATATGCCCTAACAACAAAGCAGCAGCATCATAATAATTCCAGTTCCCAAACCAACAGGTTGCAGGGTCTCAGCCCATGAAAGACTACAAGATTTTGTCCAGAACAGCAGAAATACAGCAAAACAGCAGCAAAGTAATAATGTTTGTGAAAAATTATGTTTCAACAAGGAATTTTAGAAGAACACACTCCATCAAAGTGTCTGAAATATGGCACTGAGCAGTTTCAATTTCCATTACAAACCTTTTAAAATAAATGGTCTTAATAATTCTTACTCCTCTTCTCCCACTCTACAGAAAAGACAACATTCATCTCATTTTTTTTAACTCAGATACCGGATATTGAAAAACTGGTTGTCACAAATCAACACAATGCTCTTGTATTGTGCCTACTAATATCTGTTAACAATAATGAGAAATTTTAACTAGAATTTTAATTAAAAAAAAAAGAGCTTAGATGGATAACTAATTGAACACCTAGGAAATTGGAGTCCTTAGATCTTGGATGGATCCAAAGATTGATGGCTCAGGACTGTTTTCCACCTTAATTCCAGTTCCCAGGCTCTCTGGGTTTTGGTAAGATTTGAATTATCCACTCTTAACTACCTCTTCCCTAGCATACAGGGAGAAAGAGTGATGATATATGCCATGTTCCCTTCTCTTTGAAAAAAAAATCTATCAAAAACTTCATACTGTGCCTATTTAACTCACCTTCCTGGTAAATGTAAAGAAGGGAGAAGTCTATCCATTCTTGTATTGGAAATATCCAACTGAAACTGTCAGTGGCTGGATGCAATGAAAGGCTAAGGCATGTAGTTATGCTGGTATCCAAGGCCCACGTTTAGGCAATGCCAGATGTCCCATAAATAAATCTTCATGAGTGCTTGCCACTGATATTCAGGTTCATTTGTTCATTTGGAGCTATAACCTTTATTAATTGATCAGCTCATCTTTAATCCCTGCTTTTTAAAGCAAAAATCACATATTCCGTAATGTTATCATGGTACAAACTTATACTGTCAAAAGTGATTTATGTGCTCTGTTAAATCAGATCCCATGTACTATTTTAGAGCTGAAGCAGTGCATTTCCAGGCTGCATTTCCTCTCAAAATATCAAAGTACTTTACAGACAATGAAGCTAAACAAGGAAGGCTATTCACTGACTTATGGCTATGTCTATGACCTGTTATGCCTATGTTAAGAATACCACTAGGTGCAATGTATTTTGACTGACTCTGACCATTTTTCCATATGAGATGCTAAATTTACCCTCTGACTGTTTCAGAAGCACATGGTCTCTCAAGTACTAAACTAGAATAAGCTCATTTTGCTGGTTCATAAAACTCCCAGGAGATTTCATACGTCATAATTTGATTATGCTTTGCCAACTCTATTTGTCTGTGCCCTGATATCCAAAACAAAACCAGCATGAAGACGATATCCTGTGATGTGGCTTCCTTACCAGAAGCATGGCATTGTGCTTATGCCTAACCCAAAGCAAATTTGAACTCCCGTGGAATACAAAGTGCACCACAATTGTATTAAAAATATACAACAGTGGGGAAGGGTATACATGAAATGTTCGTGCACGATACAGAGGTGAGCAGTGCATAAAGATCAAAGGCAGTGGAGTGTGAAGTGAAAATGAATATCCTAAAGTGCAGTATCTTAAACCCTGGTTTTAATTTTCTAAAATGGGACACGTGTATCTTTCAAATATCCAGTGCAAACAGCCTGATAATGACTGCACTTCAAATTCATGTAGTTCAGTCTCTGCATGGGTTCCTGTCTTTAAAAAAAAGCTTTAATACACTTCAGGAAGGACCTACAGAGCCCTGTTGATTCCATATGGCTGAGTTGGGTGAGGCTGAACTTACAAATGTACTTGTGAACCTCAGAAGCTCAAGGGGCTTTTGCAAAAGTAACCACTTGTGAGTGTATTTCATTGATTAGAATCCCTTTACTCCAAAGCAAAGATAGTGTTAGAGGGGGGTCACTTCTGAGAAATTACAGTTTGCTTAAAATATATTAAGCTAATTTGCATTCAGTATTACAGCTCTAACAGAAAAAAAAAAAAAAGGAGGATGGGAAAACTCAAAGCAGTCTTTGGGTTTGGTTATTTATTTGGCTAATGGGCAGTATAAAAAGGCAGCAAACATTTCTGAGTTTGTACATCCAAAAGTAGCAAGGTGCTAAGTGAAGTGAATTAAACCAGACATGTTTGGAAGCTAAAATCCCTTGTATATCCCCAGAACAACTTTATCCAGAACTTTTCTCACCTCCTCCCTAATCAATCTGAACTGTAACCTGGTGGGCTGAGAATTTTCATGGAAAGGCTATCATTACCAGTTTCATAGTGATTTTGGACTGACTACCTGTCAGAGGGCGTGCTAGACCACTGTCACCAGTGATCAGCTGGATGATGGTAAAATCAGCAGCAATGAACTGTAGAGTAAAAGTCTGGTGTCATTTCTTCAGCCCCATCAATTTCCTCAAAGACAGGATTCTGATAGTAGATGGAATTTTTTAATGAAAATGACATTTTGGCAGATTTAATCAAAGGGCTGGAGAACCTCTCCTATGAAGACAGGCTGAGGTAGTTGGGGTTGTTCAGCCTGGAGAAGAGAAGGTCTGACTCTTTGTCAGGGATTGTAGTGGTAGAAGAAGGAGTAATGACTTTAAACTAAAAGAGGGTAGGTTTAAATTAGATATTAGGAAGAAATTCTTTACTGTGAGGCTGGTGAGGCACTGAAACAGGTTGTCCAGAGGAGCTGTGGATGCCCCATCCCTGGAAGTGTTCAAGGCCAGGTGGGATGGGGCTTTGGGCAGCCTGGGCTGGTGGGAGGTGTCCCTGCCCATGGCAGGGGAGTTGGAACTGGGTGATCTTTAAGGTCCCTTCCAACACAAAGTGTTATGTGATTCTGTGATTCTATGATTTATTTTGCTCTTTCATTAGATCTGACTGTCATGTGTAAAATATGAGCCTGAGTTGCCTAACTGGGCTTTGTTAGTTTACACAGTAACCGCTGTAACCCAGAGGCAATAACATGAGTTTAGCAGATAAGAACAACTTATTCAGCATTCCTCAAAATCTGGAGAGGAGGAACAGGAAGCTGACCCGAAATGCTTTAAAAATACTCCTCCTAGCAGTAATGCACTAAAGTAAACACTGAGGGGAGAATGCTGTGAAACAGTTTCATCAAGGACCAAAGTAATAACGGCATGGCTCAAGTGAGGGCTAATTAAATTGTTTTAGCTACTGGAGGGATGGCATCTCCAGCTGTGTGCAAGCCGCAATAACAAACTTTCCTTAGGGTGCAGATTCTTTCTTGTCTCTTTAGCTTTACACAGCTCAAATGTTATTCTTGCTCATGACAGCCTCATCAGAATGTTGGCTTCAGAAATGCTTGCCTGGCTGTACCAGTGATGGAAGAAAGCAAGCAGAATGAATTAGATAAAAAATCCAGTGTCCTTGAGAGCACTGGGATTTGGGGGTGAGCTGGAGAGGAGGCAGGAGATATTCCTGGTAGCAGTATTTCTGTGAGCTGTTCTTTACTTCTTCAGGCTTTCTTCAGCTGTATTAAGCCTGAATTTGAGATCCAAAATTTTCTCCCTTCCTTGTATAAATAATTCTTATTTGTATGTGCAATCCCTTGAACTTCAATATTTTCAGGAATGGCTAAAAAAATGTGCGTTCCCTTTTTAGGTGCCTGGCTGGTAGCTTTAGAATAGCACGAGAATGTTCCGACAGCATCCCTGCTCTTTGGAGCTCACTTACTAAAAGGAAAAGGAAAAACAAAGACTATTTATTAAGGGCTCACTGTACCTTTTAACAAAGGCAAGAAGTTTTCATGGAGCAGTAAATGGCAATAGCTCGAGAACTGTTGACTGCAGAAGAGTTACATAAATGTATGCACATAAAGGTAGGATTTAGTTTCCGATTTTAATCACTGAGCAATTACACCTGATAGGTGAGGACAGAACAGAGGGTCGGCTGTAGTTTTAAATGATACAGATGGTGACAAGTTTTCATTCACCACAGTAACTACAAGCTTCACTGTACATGCTTTAGCAGGTAAGCTTTACTCACTTGCCAGCCCAGTCAGAGAAAAGGCAATACAGCTCTGTGAAATACAACTGACAGCAATGCTGGACTGCGTATGTGCATGTGCATATGACTGAGAACAATCTGTTACTTTATACCTACACTGCACAAACAAACACTGCTGCAATTATAGCTTTAAACAAGGTTTGTTGGGTATATCGAGAGGAACAGAGTTGGAAGCATCAAAGGATCATGGTACTTACTACAGTCACTGATCTAGCTTTTCTACCCTACCCCACTCTGTAATTTTCAATTAAATTGACCAGTGGCCTATACTAGATACAAAGTGCGAAGAATCTTATCTTCTTTTTCCAGTTGCGATGAAAAAACCTAATAGCATAGGCAAATGTCAGTGAAGAGCTAAGCAAAGAATTTACAGCAAATATGTTATTATAACTTGGTTTCTCTTGTTGCCCTTGGAACTATGCGAGTGTAAACTGTGAGTCAACATTATATTCTCCTTTGTGTTTAACCCACAGATGACATTTAACTCTCCCAGGCTGTGGCTGTGAAAGCCAGGTGCTTAGCTTAGTCTGGAATCACTTGAGGTGCAAGTTCAGGAGCTGTTCCAGCTTCAGCCTGCTCCTATTTTGGTGTGTTGTGCTCAACGCAAAAGTATCCTGAACGTTTATGTAAACTAATTGCTAATGTAGATTGCTTGAGCCAAGCTATTGCAAAAGCATTTTAGAAGTTAATTGAAGTTTTTGCAAAAGCTTAGAAAAGCTCTGATAATACAAGCTAAGTTTTGAACTGAGAAGAATGGTAATGCAAGATAAGTTTGTACTGAGAAGAATGGGAACAATTTTCAGTTTATGTTGCTTGGAATAGAATTTGATCTGAGAGGGCCACTAATTACTAATTTATAGGAATTAGAATATGTGTACAAGACTTTGCATCACAACAATTGCATCAGTGTAAGTACACTGCACCTATCTGTAAGCCAGGAAGGAGTATTTCAGAGATACAGAAGCACAGGATGGTTAAGGTTGGAAGGGACCTCTGGAGGTCACCTCGTCCAACCCCCCTGCTCAAGCAGGGACACTTAGAGATCAGTTTAGCTATAAGGAGGATGGAGAACTTTTGGGGTGATATCAGAGATTGAGTGCTCAGAAGAAGGGATGGACACTTTTATCCATGAAGGTGACAAAAATGTGAAAGGAAAAAGGGACATGAAGTTCAGGGTGAACAAGCCCCAGAGATATTGGAGATGTGTGCAGGAAGATGAAACGCCGTGTGGGTAAGATGAAAGGAAACCATTGCTTTGAGTGAGCAAGTCCCCAGGCAAGGACGATAGCTTTAATTCTGGGACCAGAGCTTTCCTCAGTCACCAGTGAAGCCATCCTTTCCCCAGGAGGTGGAGGTGTTTTAATAGGGACCAGCTCATCCCTGAGAACTACTTAGAAAGCTGGAAGGTGAAATGAATGGGGAGGGGAGGGGGGAATCCCTTCTTCCTGTCTTCTTGTTCCGTATTGTCATGATAGTTGAAAGCCATTACAGACCAATCCCCATTTAAGCTTGCACTTTTTTTTTTTTTTTTTGTCACTTGAATCCATGGAAGAAAACAAGTGACAATTATTTCATATTCATAAACTACTGATGAATGGAACAGACACATGGAATTTCTTGAATAAATAAAAGATTAAGTCTTCCTTGTACTTCTGCTGTTTAATTGCATGCAGCTGTTCACAGGTATTGCACATCATTATAGTCATACATATTGCACATCATCATAGTCAGTGGAATTTGTCTGCAGATACCTCTTGCTTGTTTAAAGCCGTGTGCCTCAGATTCTGCCAGGTAAGAAAAATATATTTAACAACATAGATGTAAGACATCTTGGGAATTGAAAAATAAATAAATAAAAATAATAAAATAAATAAATAATCTCTGTATTAACTTTAATGTTTTAGCTGTAAGAAATACAAATATTAGATGGTTCTGAAATTTAAAATTGCATTTGTATTTAAAATAGAACTATTTTTCAGAAATGTGATAATATTTAATTCATTAATCTATTCTTCTCCCTCTGTATTCTCTGTCATAAACATAGGATTCTATTCTGTGATCTTGTTTGCACATTTGTATACACAAATATACTTGTCAAATGTTTTAAGAGCTACAGGTGGAAAGTGCACCTCGAATTCAGGAGCCTGGGAAGACCCTAATTCCAATTTATGTGGGATTTTTCTTGTGGTAATTGAACATTTATATGCTTACTCATTCATTATCAAAAACCACATTTTCAGAAGAGATATAACTAAACATATCCCCATCTGAAAAATTAAGTAGGGTCAAAATGCCATGGAAATGTAGAATTTAATTTAACTGCTAAGAGTTAGTAATACCTTCATAAGCACTGCAAAGATGGCAAAACTGATGAGAAAAGTATTCACATTTCTGCAGTACATAAGAAGCTAATATGGAGTCGTTAAGACATGAAACGCTCAAAGTGCTTCAGGTTCCTTTGATGAGGAGCTTCAAAAGTTGAACCATTTCCCCCCTGCACTGTAGAGATCTTCCCATCATTTTTTACATCCCCATAGCTCGCTCACTGTACAGCAGCAATATCTGCAGGACCTGGGGAAAGGTTTTGGGTCCAAATGGCTGTACCCATGTTTGGATTGTGATTTGGGTTGGGGGAGTAACCTATTTAACTATTTTATTATGGAAGAGGTCCCCAGCAGCTCCACAACTTGCTGCTGTTATTTTTTGATGAGCTGTTGCTTTCCAGCTGACCTCTGAGAGCACCAACAAGGCTCCAGCCCGAAAGGCCTTGCAAGATGGTGTTGGGGTGATCTGAGCTGATCCACCCAGAACAGCAGGCTTAGTGCCTAGAGCACGATTTGTATGAAAGTGTAAATGAAACCAGAGACATAGCAAGATATGATAAAAATTGCCAATTTACATTGGTCAAGTTCTCTGTCTCCTTGAAGACTCAGGATAAAACTTTTGCCCCATATTTTTATCTTCAAGATTTTGCACCAGATCCTAGAGGAAAACAGGTCAAGTCCCCAGGCTATTAGGAGGAGCAGAAATTTGCATTTCAGTGCTGCTCAGCTGGGATAATTTCCCCAGAGTCACCTTGGACTTTTTTTTTTAAATTTTTTTTCTCCAGAACAGAATGAAGAAGAAGTGAGAGGTATACAATTTTTACCTGTTATATTTAAAGGACTTTCAAAACCGTGAAGAATTCCTAACAAGAGGATCAATGAAGTGTCATGAGTGTCATGGTCTGTCATGAGAAGCACGCAGCACCATACAGGGCTGTACATGCTTCCTGCTGCAGAAGACATGGGCAGTTGTCTAAGAAAAGTAATTACATCCCTGAGTGCTACAACTACAGATGAGATTTTTTTTTTCTTTCCTTCTCATTTCCCGGCCTTATGCATCATACAGATGGAAAATTCTTTTAAGATGAATGTGCATCTCTCACCCACAGTCAGACCTAGTGAGACAATTCAGTGTTCGAACAGGACAAGCCTTATAACAGGCTTAAGGCATTTCACACAGGTCATCCTTGACTTATCTTGTTGTTCTTCACTGAAGTACAAAGAGTTCCTTCATATAAGATATTTCTTAGCTACATATCATGTTGACATCTAAGCACTGATTTTTGAGTGTTCATGCCTCATGTAACAGGCACCTTATAACAAGCATGCAGATACTTAGGGAATGACTTCACAATGTTGTTCGATCTTTGCACTTCTCAGAAACTATTTTCTTCACTGTTAAGTAGAAAAAGACAGCAGAGATATAACATCCAGTGCGGTCAGCCCTGCTTTAGGTAGCATCCCCACAATACTTTGGCATAAGAGAAAGAAATATGTTTTCATTCTCACAGAAACAATGTCATAGCCAACAAAACTCCAGCTGTTCTTCCTCTGTGCTATTCTGTGTTTCTTTAAAATGAGCATTTCACCTGCAAGACTTATGGGGTTAATCTTCTGCTGTATGCCTCATTAGTAAAGGCTCATATGAAATATGGTGTCAGCCTGTGGCACTGTATTGCAAGAAAGGTTTGAGTGCACATCAGAAATTTCACATGAAACAAACAATAATAACTACTGAAAACATTGAAAGACTGAAAGAGCTTTTAAAAGAAAATAAGATGGAGAATTGAAAAGATAATACACTTCAAATACAAGCAGGCATGATGTATAATTAAAGGTAATTATTGAATCTTCTAGCTGTACAGAAAAATGCATGGAAAGAAAAATTCTTTGGAGACTAACAAATAAAAGAAGCACTTCTGGGTTAGGAAGTCCTAAGCTATATTAAGGTGAAGAGACATTTTGGGGAACTACCTTACTTCTTGCCCTGATCTTTTGGCCTTCCCTAAGCAGGTCCTCTTGAGGCAACAGGAGCAGGAGTTAGATGGACTTTCTGCCTGACCCTGAATGGTTCTTATGTTCTTATTTTCATTTGTTACCATTGTCTGAAATTACACTTTTTGCGATAGCAAATGCAATTAAAAACCTCATTGCTTTATCTATCACTGAAGCAGTCAAGAAATGAGTCTACAATAATGAATGGTTTGTGATCACTAGATCTATCTTCCATTTGCTCCAAGGTCTATGAAGAGTGCTGTACACTTTGATTTTCACTTTTGTGACTTGCCTGTCATTCTCCTACGTGTATCACATCTGCTCACCAGATTTTAGAGATCTTCAGGGCTGCTTGCTGATACATAGGGTGCCTAAGCTTTCCAGGGACAGACATATTTTGGAATAGAGATTTTTTTATTTATTTTTTTCCAATTATCTGGACATTACAGTCTGACTGTAATGTACAGTTCAATGTGATGTTGGATACTCATCTCATTTCATGCTTTCTGGCACACTTCAGAATGAGTTGGGGTTTCTTTCTGTAGGACCAAATAGCCAGAGGGAAAACTGTTACGAATATTTGTAAACATTTGTGTTTCATATGATTCTCTCCAGACCTTTTCTTAAAAAAGACATGAAAACCCATTGCCCAATGGTTACAGTGTTCTCAGTTTTTTATATTTCTGCAAGGGTTACAATTTCCTATTCTTATTCACTTGTCTTTCCTTTAATGCTACAATTCCTCCCCGGATAAGTTGTCAGTAATTGCAGTCCTTTCCTTGCAGCATACATCTAAAATAATAGTGACGCTCTCTCAGAGAGTGGGCTGAAAGCATTTTGGAGCAGTTTGCAGTGGCTTTTAAGAAATGCCCTCCAGTGATTTACAGTCATGTTCTACTTGAATGGCTTCCTGCTCTTGAAAGAGCTGGTTGAACTTTTCATGTACGAACATCAGTGCAAGACTTTTCTTTCAATTTGGGTCTACCTTTATTCCATCAGTGTTAGTGTCACTGAGGCAAAAACTGTAGGCTGTCCCTTTCTTAGTAAAGTGCCTCATCTCTTACCCCCGTGTTATCATTTTTATCTTTAACTTTTCAATAACATCATAAGTATTTTAGAATACATTTTCCTTTTGGTTTTCATATTTCTATATATTATTTGATGGTCTAATTCTATGCCTGACTCATATGCCCTACATTTGAATTAGAGTTTATATATTTACTCTGCATATAGCTCTTGGTTGACTTATTATGGGCTGTCAAGAGTATTCCCATTTGATGCCCTTCCTACTTCATGGCCATGATTAATCAAAACTTTGCTTCACCTTTTAAGATTTAATCATTGTGTTAGTCAACCATTTTACACTGATTGGCAATATCCTTATTTTGTACTTTTTCTATGGAGTTTTAAGTACAGTCTTTAAGTATCTTTTGTCTGGATTAAAAACTCTTTTGGACATTTGTTAGGATTTTACAAAGATACTGCTCTCCAATTATCAAGATGCTCAGGGTCTGCCAAAGCATAAGACATCTTTCCTTATCACCTTTGATAGCATAGCTGTTCTTGCTTTGTTCCATTTCTATCTTCATTCAAATTTAAGTTCCCATTTTATGGTGTGAAAACTTCCATTTGTAAAACACTTTTCTTTCATAACTAGATGCATGGACGTGCACTTCTAATACAGCAGTATCATTATTTTTTGACTTTGTTGTTGTTGTCGTTCTCTAACTTCTATACATTTAATTATGGATGATTTGATGAGGGGAGAGTCAATTACCTTTTTTTTTTCTATATTTTAAAAATGAGAAATCCAAGTAAGGTCAACATTCAGGTTCTCCTCCTCCTCTCCTATGTAGCATTGTATATAGTGTTATTTTTAATCCAGAATTTACTGGAAGTAAATATTTAGATTCCCAACTTTATCTTATTTTTTAACATAACACTATAATTATAATTATTATTTTTTAAGAATGTATTTTTTATAACTTGATTTAGTTGGATTCAGTTTTAATTGATGCAAGTTGGCAGCCATGATATTTCCTAGACCATCTCTCTCCTCCAAGATAATGGCCATATTTCAGCTTCTTCTCCTCTATTGTTCCCATACAAAGAAATATTTTTAGTTGATTCCAAGGTAGCCATTCGCTCTTTTCTCTCTGTATTAACAACACCTCTCTTTCCCTCTTCTAGACAGTTGGAAATAATAAAAACGATTGGAAATTATAATTGGAGGTCCAGGAAAAGAGACAGAGTGGCATCTCTCTGATTTCAGTAACGAGAGATAGGAAGTCAGTATCAGGTGAAGATTATAACGTGTCAAATAAAGTCCAATGTTCCAAAATAAATGTTCATTTTAATAATTGATTTTCAATAGCAATAAATACTGATTTCCAACAAACTCCAAATAGCCCAATTACATGTTCCACTGTTTAACATGGCCTTCGCAGCCTGTCAGTGTCTCTAATTGCCCAATTACCTGTTCCACTGTTTAACGTGGTCTTCCTCAGCCTTGTAGTATTACTCTTTTGTAGTACTGCTCTTTTGTTAGTTTTTAATAGCACAACCCATTAGCTAGAAATCCACAAAACTGTTTTTTAATTTTACAGATCATTCTTTCAGATTATTTTCGTGCAAGGCTAGTAGTCATTTTTATCTCTGAAATAAGAGACCAGATTTCATCAGTATCTTCTGAGATACATAACTACTCATGGTAAACTGTAGCCCACTAATTCCATTTACTCAAGTCAAGAAGCATTTATACCACCACCACCACCAACAACAACAACAAAAAAGAACATGAAAAAGTTGGCTTAAAGTCTTCTTTGATTACTCAAACTAATTTCTTGCATACATGACAACTTTGACAAGTTAATTTTTGTTTATTTTAATTGGAATTTTATGTTATACAGGCACCTATGATTAATCTGTCACCCTGGACACATAAATTACACAAATTTACAATTTAGAGCACTCACTTTAACTATAATTTCATCAAACGTCTCAAAGAATCTCTCTAGCAAAAAAAAAAAAGTGCAGCATTTATAACAGCTATTTCTAATATACATCCCTATTAATAGGGAGTGCTACAAAAATAAATTGAGGCCATGCTGAGCTATAAGACAACATTTAGATGACAGAGAATTGATTTTCTATAAAGCTGAGGGATTTTATAAAAACATAAACAAAATCTACAGTGAACAATTTACAAATGAAATATGTGAAATTGGATGACTAAGTCATGTATCAATTTGATCTTCATAAACACATTTGCTTGTCGATACTGTAAGTGATCATTGCTCAGTCTTGAAAACATCAAATGGGGTGAGACACAATTATAGCAACAACATCATTAGGGCTGAAGCTCCTGAAAAGCCGGGGCTGAGAAAGTTTGCTTTTCCTGTTGGAGTTCACCTTACACATCCATAAAAAATGCATGCAATCTGTTCTGTCCAATGGGCACTAATACGGGGCTGATTTGAAAGCCTTGTGCTGGACTGTGGACAATGAGGCTTATTGTGTGTCTCCAGGCCCAGAAGAATGGGACAATCGCTTTCATCATATTCAACCTTCATCACATTCTTCTGCCAGGAGGTCAAAGTTATCACATAAAATGTACCAGGAGTACCCCAAGAGAAGTGCTAGGTGGGAAGATTTCCTTTTCCACTCTCTCTTTCTTTCTCACTGGGAGTGAACCACAATAAGAAGTCAATACTTTTGACATGGCCATAGTGACCTGTATTTACAGGGCATAATAAATTTATTCGAAGTTTGCTATGAACTATGGACAGTCTATCCCTATCCATTTTGTTGTAAGAGGTTGTTGAGATGCAATTATCAGCCCAGTTTTTCAAAACAGATCTATTAAACAATTAAAGTACACTTCAACCTTATATTCCAATCAGATTGTGCCTATTATTTTCAACAGTATCACCACGTTGAGAATATAAAGCAGGAGACAGATTGGTGTTGAAAAGACATAGATATTTGTTTCGTTAGTAACAAAGTAATTTGCAGCACTCTAGCTACAGCTAAGAAATAATATGTAAGTCATAAAGTGCGGTTAGGTGACAAATCTATTTATCATGTACCTTAGCCACTTCCGCCTCTGCTCACTAATCCTTCTCCCCAGGGAATTATTCTAATTTTAATCTGCCAAGCAGATATGTAAGTAGTACATAGGGTAGATGAGAATGAACCCTTGTCTTCTGCAAACATCAGATTTTCTCCTCCAGTTTACTCCAATCTAAGTCACAGCATGAATGAGGATCAGGCCAATCTGACATTTAAAATAAAAAATTCACAGCCATGAAGATATTCTTTTGTTGCTCTACAACTCTACAAGTAGGACCTATATCTCTTCAGAACAAGTACCTTTTTTTTTTTTTTTTTTTTGTTTCTCATTCTGAGTCTCAGAAAGCTTTGATAAAGTGTCTATTAAAGCTAGAATACTTTTTCTAACTTTCTGGTTACAAATGATGCATATATAGCATGTGATACCATAATATTTTTACTGCCATGACTGTGTTATGTGCTAAGAGAGTCATGCTGTACTTTGCTGCTTGATAAGGAAGACAGAGGAAGTAACTAAAAATGGAATGGCAAAAGCAAAGCAGAGAGAGTCATCTTGTAGTCCATCTCTGTCTTGCATTAGCAAACCACAAATTCTGTTAATTGTTACTTAGCTGCTGGATCCAGATTGTCAGGGACTTGGAGTGAAAAACAACAGTGTTCTAAACTGTGGTAGATATTGGATAGCAAGTCTATGTTGGCTTCTGTGAAAATAAATAAACAAATAAATAAAATGCAAAAACCTACAGAGGAGCCCTTTGTCTCATAAATCTCACCAAACAAAAACAAAAACAGGAGGGATTCTGTTTTCTTGCAAAAGTGCTTTCCCTCCTCCGTTCCTCTCACTGAAATATGTATCTCTAATATATAGTAAATGAAAGAAATGTGTGTAGTTTAATCTGTACGTGAGGCAAAGATCTGAGAAGCAGATCTCAGTCTGAGTGGCTTTCCTTTCCACAGCTCTAGCACTAAACCACTCCCTACTCATGACCATTTTATGAAATATATATATGCTGACTGGTTAAGAATAATTTCAAGCAGATCAAAATCATATATCTATCTCAGCTCAGTCCCTTGCTGATGAGTGAAGCCATTCCAGAGTTCACTCTTTTAATGTGATAACTGAGGTGATAATGTGAGAACAGCAGAAGTTCTCTGGTGAGAACAAAATTAGCTGAAGAGATAACAAGAGATGAGACAGCTGCTTATGTAGCTTAGGAGCTCAGCACTCAGCACTCCAGCCCTCTCCAGGTTCACAAGAACACATTTGTGGATCCCTCAAGTACTTGCACAGCTCCTCTGTCTGCCCAGCACCCCTGCCCACTCCCCAGGGCCTCAACCTGCTTCACAAGTCGCCTACTCGCTCTCTGGCCCAGCTTGAAGTTTGCTACCAAAACACCCCCTAACACACACAGAAGTTTAAGGAAGATACAGACGTTCAGCCCCTCAGCAACTGGCACCAGGCACAAAGGCTGTGACCCCGTGGCTCCACCCCGGACCATGGTGTGGAGCCCGCGCCCTCCTCAGCCGTGCCAGGCCCCCCCATAGGCTTCCTCAGGGACACACACTGCTCCTGCCCCATGACTGGGAGTAGAAGACCCCACTCACTGCTGCAGCTGATGCCAGGACCCCACTCGCTCCAGCAGCCGGCACCACAGGCCAGGAGTGCCCACTCCCCCAGCCTGTCTCAGGGAGTTGGCAGCAGACTTCACTCACTGACACACAGGTCTCCCCAGGAGCTGGCACGTAGCCCTTCAGCACACATACACACGAGTAAGAGAATATGAATATACAGAGAGAGAGAGTTAAGAGACAAGATTTAATGAGAGAAATAAGAAGATAAGACAGACTGTGGTGATCAAGTGCAGGTCTAGGCCAGACAAGGGTACTGACCGGCCCAATTTTACACACTACCAGACCTTTTCTACTCTTTTCTACCTATCTTCCCTCTTCATCCTTCCTGCTTCCCCTCCCCCCTAAACACTCTTCATGGCTTTGCAGAGCTCTGCAGTTTCTGCCCCTTCCTGGTGTGGGCCCCCCTCGCTTACATCAGCTGCAAAATCCAGGTTGTTCTCCCCAGAATCAGGAAAAAGGGGTGTCTAAAGTGAGATGGTAAAAAGACAGGGGAAGAGAACATTTGGAGGTTAATAGGAAGGAGAAGAGAGAGAAGTAAAACCAGGAGCAGTAGCAGCAGTAGTCCTTCTCAGTTTTTTTAGCTTCTTCAGCCTGTTTCCTAAAAGCAATCCCATAGCTAGTCATTCTAGTTTTTCCTAGAATGTAGGTACCTTCCCATCTTGTACCAAAGTAAGACTGTTCCGCTTGGCTTGTGATTGCAATCAGAATCTTTTTTGCACTGTTATCTTCAACATTTTTGTTGTTGGTGGTGGTGGTGGTTTTACAACTCCAAGCCAGAGTTAACAGCCCCATGGACAGACATGTTGTAGTCTAGAGCCCTCAATGGCCGTTTCTGCAGTGCTTGAAATTTCTGCCTCTGCTGGGCTATTTGTGCCATCTGCTGCAGGAGGATACGATGCATCTGAATTTCAGCAGACAGCCGATGTGTTTTTTACTTCTCAGATTCCTCTGTCCTCATTCATGTGGAAATTTATTATGATTGTCAAGACACAAGGAAAAAGCACATCTGAAGGCTTTTGCTTTCAAGCAATTTTCACTACAATGAAGTACAACACAACAGATGAGTGTCCATGGCTAAGAATGGAGTTCGTGTTCCTTGTAGACCAGTTTCAACCAACTTGGGAACAGCATGCTTGCATTTCAGGCAAGCATGTTATTTAGGTGTGAAAAATAAAAATAATACATCTATTCCACTAGTACAGGAGACACCTTTATTTATTTATTAATTTATTTTCTGATTACACTGAAGGAAAAATACTGGAGGAAAACTATAACTTTGTATGATAAGATCAGATCATAAGTTAAATTGCAAACCAAATGTTCATTAAACTTTGTTATCATTCAGCATCTAGATAGCCTTTGCATTTCTATTATCCACACTTCCCTACAGTTTCTAATAATTCCTTCAGAGTCAAATTTCCTAGTAAGAAATATGTCAAGACATAAATCTATAGCTTTGCTTTGATCAAAAGTCCCAACTGTGGATTGCCAGAAACTTCTTGAAAAAAAATCCATCTTTATATTCCACATTAGAGGCAGAGTAGTTGAAAGTCAAATCACTAACAACAGTTTTATTAATTTTAATGTGATAAAGTCAAATTTATTATTCTAATTTGAAATCATTACAGTGATTCCCCCTGAATTCCCTCTGAAACTTCTTCTTCATAAGACTTACTAGCAAATGTGCCAAGCTCTTTCATTAGCACGAATTAGAGCAAATGCAAGGATTTGTACTTTAATAAATTTTCACAGATGCATGAAATTGCATGGCCAATAATTGTAGCTAGCTCAGTTATTTCAGCGATTATACCAAGTGCAGAGGAAATTAAAGTAAACCATTGCAAACTCTGATCTTGACAGATTTCCACAAGCTAAGCAGGATCCTGCTATGCTCAAATGAGGGCCCTCAGGAGAAAAACCTTGTTAATTTTATTTTTGTGATCTGTGACTCTGGAGCCCCTGCACCATGCTGGGGCACGGGCTCAGTTCTGGAACAGATTTCTAGGAGGTACTGGCTTTTATCTCTGTAAATCCATGGCTCATTGAAGGACCCTTAGAGGACCTACAATAGTTTTCAGAGAACTGGGATTTCTACAGCCTCAAGCAGCTTATTTTTATTCTGTTCTTCCAAGTTTTCAAGCAGAGAATTGTTCTTCACTTCGCATCATCACTGGTTGCATACTGCTGGTATGAGCTGCTAAACAGCTGCTGTGTTCCACCAGACAGCTTTTCTTTTATTGCAATATGTCTGAAACACAAATCCTTACAATTAACAAACAAATCCGAATAACAAGGAACCAACAGGTGAAAACACATAAATTAGCCAGGCTAATAAGTGCAAGCAGGGACAACAAACCCACTGCACAGAAGCAACAAAACCTGCTCACTCAGCACATTCCAGACACAGGCTCAGGGCAGGGAAGATCCCGTGTGTACAATGTTGGCTCCCTGGCAGACCCCAGCTTAGCCAGTTATATTTTTGCTGCTCTGCCCAATGTCACCAACCATCTAGTTAACTCACCATCTTGCTGAATGCTAACCTGTTAGCCAGGCAGAGTAATTTGTTTGGGCAGTGACTGTTACCCACATGAATCCCAGTGTCTGTGGACTGCTAGAAGTGTTCCCCATAGCTACACAGACCCAAATACAGTCTTAAGCACTCTTTAAATGTTATTCTTTTCTGCAGCTCAAAGCAGGGACACAGAGTGTAGGCACTGATATTGAAACAGGTAGCCAAATCTCTGGTGCAACCCAGCCCTGATGGATATAAAGAAAAGGATTATCAAGAAGAGAAGAAAAAAGAAACCTGAAAATTAATAACTAATAATAATAATTAAAAAAAGGAAACACAACAAATATGTGTTATAAAATGTCAGGGAATCACCCCTTCATCCCAAAATGCTTACACATGATCTGTCTGACTTCTGGAGGAATGCCCTGTCTACACTGTCATACTCCCACCTACTGCATGCTACCTTCTTTATGAGGTATCACCTTCCTTGCTGAAATAAATTAATATTTATTTAAAAAAATAAACAAACAGAAAAAAACATTTGCATCAAAAATAATGAACATTTATGAATGAAGGTATATAAAAATCAGTATCTTGAAAAGAAACTGCAACTATTTTTTGCAAAGCTTCTTTCATGAGTGCCCCTAAATCCACTTTTCATTGCAATAATAACTTTTTGTTCAGAGGAGGTTCTTTTGCAGTAACTCTACAAAGATAAATGAACCTTTCTTCTATCCATAAATGATTTACTCTCTCCACACTCATGCTACATTTTATAGTGGATGGAATTAGGGTTAAAACAAGGTTACATATAATTGCCAGCGATGTTTGGCGTAAGTACCAGTTTGTCCCACCTCTGTACGTCAAACCTAGTAATTTAAAATATAATTAATACCTGTCTCATTATTAACTGCTAGCATTGATATAAAAGGAAACAAACCCATAGTTAAGATCAAAGGTATTCTCGGACTTCCTGAAGTTAAAGATGACTTTACCAGAATACAAAACAAGCATTTCAGCATCTGACTTCATGACTATGGACTTCATAATTGCAAGTAATTGAGGATGTAATTGAGAATTATCTTTCAGAAGGCAAAGATAATATTTACCAGGAGGTCCAGTCTTCAGCAACCTACTCTCCAATTTTATTATGAGATTACAAGCCATACTGAATGCTGATATATAGTCTTCTGAACATATTATGGTAGAAATCAAGGAGCATAATAAAGTGTTCTCCAAAAGTGCTGAAACCCATGGTAGTCATTCCATTGATCTCTTTGTAGGTCTGGCTGCTGCCCTGGATTTCATCTCCTCTACAATTCCATTGAAGTTTACTAGTTCATCCTGATACAAGGTTGATGCTGCTAATGTGAGTGGAAGAAGGTAATTCACTACACTTAATAGAACACTCTTTCTTTTCAGACTGTTTCTCTAATGATAAGCCCATTAAGAGTCCTGACCCAGAATAGATCTGGAAACTATCAGACAAACATGTTTGCAGAAAACCCCCAATAATAAAAAGTGTGTTCCATCACCATGTGTTTCATATTTCTTTTCTTCTGGTAGCAAATCATCTTTCATGTTAGTTCAAGAATCCTGCTGTTTTAACTTTTTGAAATTACATATTCAAAGTTATCTTCTGTTACATACTGCATATTTGTTCCCTACATATCTGCGGGAGATTTGTACATGGAATGAATGATAAACATGACTCAGCATGGATTAGGGAAGATCATTTTCCTTTTAGATGGTCTCTAACAGAGCCTGCAATAACTATAAGCCTTCTAGATAAGTTTATAAAAATTTGAAATTAAGAGCAATGCATATCACTCGGTTGATGATAAATGACAGTAAAGAATGCAGTAACCCTGCTCTCCCACACAGGAAAATTCAATGGGGTCCTCTCGATGACAGCTGAAAGGCTTCAACAATTTTAAGAATGGAAAATATGCAGAAATAGGAGTTAACACCACAAAAAGCACATAGATTTGTCACAATATAAGGCCTATAGTTGCCACAGACAGAAGAAAACAAGTATGCAACAGGTAGGGTTTATTTGCCCTAGCACAAGCAGTTGGATATTGGATTCAGTTTATGCTTGTATGAAGTCAGTTATCTACATTAAGGGAGACAACCACCACCACAACAAAAGTTGCCTAAACATTAGTATCTGCTGCTGTCTGACCAAGAGAACTCTATTTTGGGGTGATCTGAAATTCTCTTATGGCTCCACTAGATCTATTGAGTTCACTTTTAAGCACCAGAATTGGGTGTTACATGGCTAGTTCACATGTAGATACCCACACTACAGACACCTTAATTTAGAAATGTTGATCCGGAATAAAGCCCGATTTATATTCAAATTATTCACTGAGAACAAGGTCAATTCAGCTACATTTGTCAGGTGAATTGCCCTCTAGAAGGGTCTGTCTGAGGCTAGTTCAGACATGAACTTTTAGACATCCAAGGATGTATAGCATGAATCTATTTACCTTCCTGATTTTGAAATTTAGGTGGCTACAGGAAGATAATACTGAGAAAACTCAGAAAAACAGAAATGTTTTTCCTTGAGTTATTGAGCTCACGGAATAGCAACATAGAGACTATCTCTGAGGGAGAAATCACCAGTTGCAGTGGATCTAGCTTTGGTAGGCACTAAGGTCTTTGTTAGCTGAGGGTAGAAGCAGATTTATGATCTATTTATCTCTGCAGTACTGTGTTCATGTTCATTTATGGTTTGGTAATAAACATATCGTACTCCTCTCCCAAGACTTACCACAGTTGTTTGCAGGCTTTTTTCCCAAGGTTACTCTTGTCTTAGTGATCTTAAACCGTTTCTGCTTGTGAGCGATTGTCGGACAAAATGATTTACAGCAGCCTTTACCCAGATCATAGCACATTGCCACAGATCTTTTGCCAAGGCTTCTTGACCTCTTTTATTTACAATGTCTAGGGTTGAAGGATTACTTATGTGTACATTTTGGTCATTTGAGATAAGGGCCCTGACAATTCCGTTCACACACTACTAACTTTATTGAATTGTCCCCTGTGCCATGGTGTGCAGCATATGCTATGAGAAGGACACAGGTTCTTGAAGGAGAAGAGCAGTTACTCTGTTTTCTCTGGATTAAAAACTGCATGTTTCCAGATTCCTAAAGAAAATTCACCTTAAAATTTGTAATCCAGTCCTAGCTCTTGGGCACTTTACAAACTAAAAGGAACAGACCTTTGCAGGGCTGAAATCAGTATCCTTCTGCAGAAACCTCAGGCGTGAAGGTTTATATTCAAAGATGGTCTGCTTAGCCTTTGTAACCCCTGGCACCATAATTCTGCCCCTCTCTCAGCCCTACCTATGTGACTCTCCATAAAGAAAAATAGCAAGGCTTTTGCTGTCATAAAAAAACCCATCAGTTTCAAAGGAAGTTACAGGAAATACTTGTATAAGTGCCTTCACGGGAAACATGTTCAGGTTTGGTTGGAAAGCATCAGAGATTGCCCCAGCCTCTGAGATAAAACCTAGGTTGAACTTCAAGGAGCATCCATGCTTTCATTTCCTCACTTCTCATTTTCACTGAGCGTGTACTACTCACATCTCTGTTGCTTTTAGTTCAATGACTAAGCTGAAGAGGATGAGTTTTATGTCCTGCTGCATAGCACAGGAACAAAAGCATGCAGAACCTCACAGTGCATCGAAGCACAGTTTCACTTAAAGCTGGTACAAAACTGCTCTGTCCAGAAACAAATGGGGTCATAGCTCCTTCCCTTTGATGAAAAGGAAAAGAATTTATGACAGGCTTTGGAACGATGCAATGTACTTCTGTCTTTCTTTGAAGTGATCCCTGCCCATTGCAGTGCCTGGAGTTAAGCTGTGTAAGAACCCATTGCATTGCCTGCCATCCATCACACACCGCCTGCTTCTAAATGACCCCCAAAGAGAGGCACAGCCAAATCAGAGGTACCCAAAATTTTGCCCATACTGATTCAGTGATATTAGGTATCACTACCAGGTATCACTGCATTGATCCTTATAGACAACTAAATCAAAAAATTCCCTCTGGGCAAATTTTATTCGTGTAATATCACACATTTTTTTATTTATTGAACTATTTATATATTTATTTATGTAAATGAATCTCCACCCATGCTACCCATAGCCTGTTATTTTCCATTTAAAAGCATAGGTAAATGCAAGAAAAAAATAATACTCATTTATAAAAGGGTATAGATTTATATCATTTTTTTTTTGAAAAGGAGCCAAAGCCTATCCTAGCAGAATAATAATCTATCACAATGATGTTGGCTGGAAGTAAGTGAGAGAAGAAAGCCTGAACCAGGATGCTGACCTATATGAATAAGACTGTAGGTGTTAGTCTGTGAGCACAGAAGTACATATAAGTATGTAGTATAATCATCTTAACAGTATCTGTCATGCTATACTTTGGAAGGGCAGAGTATAAAGGATCTGTTTTGCTGGTTTGCGGGAAAAAAAAAAAAAAAGTCGATTCTATATAGTCAGCAGAATTCTTTACAAAACTTCCCAAGGAGAAAGCAGATGCTGAGTAGCACAAAATTAATCTTGTAACATACTACCTATAAAATACAGTAACACAAATCAATATTGCAGCCCTACATTATCAGCTGCTGAGCATAGGAATCGTCAGCTGTATTGTGTAGGACATGTGCTCTGCTGTTTAGTTTTGCACCACAGATTTCTTTTTTAGGTCCTGAGTCAGTGTCTATTGGAATCAGTGACAGAAACATGGCTTTGGATCAAGTCCTCAGCTGTAGATTTATACTGACCGGTAACTGAGAAATACTGCAGTTGAGGCAGTGCTGCAGTAGAGTGCTGCCGGTTATGTTACCCTCTGCTGCAGCCAAATTGCTCTGTCTTACAAGAAAGCCAATCACTTTGGAGCTGTGTAATTTTAACACAGCAAAATTTAACCCTGTAAGTATAAAAATGCATGTGGCAATTAATCAGTTCTGCAGGAAATGAACTTGCAGTGTATTTAACGCTTCCGCCCATTAGCAATTAGAGTTTATTTATAGCTGAGTGTGTAACTCCTAATGCAGCAAAACCACTGCATGTAACGGCCGTAGCTTACAGTTTCAGCTGCAGAAATACACTCTTTCTGGCTATGCAGTCATTAACCGGTTTGCAGTTGAGTGCAAAGGCAGCGCACGTTCTGCAGTGTCTCAGCTCAGCAAGCCAAAGCTCACGGAATCAGAATTTGTTGTACGAATGTTCTGTCCCCAGATCCTGCTTCTCATTTTGATTCACTGATAATCCTGCCTCAGTTCCTCTGTTTTTAGCAGATGAAGGCACAAACCGGGGGATCAGCACTGAAAATAAAACAGTCCAGGCAGCAAAATCTCTTTCCTGAACTGTTCATCTTTGAGGGATGGTATTTGCAATAAGATTTTGCAGTGTGTAAACACAAGTGCAAAATATATCTATGGGCTAGTAGGATTCACCCAAGTCCCTTTGGCATGGGCCACAAAGCCTGACGTGTTCAAAAGCATCTTTCCATTCTGCCTTCTGAGTGTCTCCCTGCTCTCTCACACTGTTTGAGGACATGCTGTACCTTTTAGCTCCTGACATGCTGGAGGATGATCCAGCAAAGCAGTTATATGGAATCAAAGTAAAGTTAATCGAAGTTTAATTTCTTATCTGATGAAAGTGAGAGTAGCCAATGAGTCTGGCCACAAAGTCTCACCATAATAAAAGTGCTATTTGCAGCACAGTAGGTCAAACCAAATCATCTCGTGCAATATTCCACTTGATTCTTTGTGTCTCATCAATGATGGTCTGATATAAAGGTCTTTCAAAGAATTTGTTTCCAAAACCTGGTATCTCATGTACTCTTTTTGCCATCTGCTTTCTTTTAGATCTAACACTGGACAGGGGCAATATGAGTGGATATTGATACTGCCCCTTGGGGGGATCTGCAGCACATTGCAGATGCAGTCTTCAGAGCTGGTGAGGTAGGATCACTCCAAAGAAGCAATCTACTTGGCCATTTATTTCTTCTATCATCCCACTCTCCAATCTTCCATTATATGTATGCTGTGTCATACCTTGCCCATATCGAGCATTTCCTAAAAAAACAGCGAAGCTAAATTTTAAATGGAAAATATATAAAGCTTATGTAATAATTCTCCTTAATCAGCATCTGCTGATGAGTTTTATATTTTATGGCACTTTTTCAATTTTATATTTATTTACCATATCTATAAAAATGGCAATAAATCCCATAAATGTTCAGTACTGAGATGAGACTCGCTGTGAATTCCAAGATACGGCTCCTGACTAGATCACACACAGAATGACAAAGGATGCATAAGTAACTCAGTGGGAAATGGGAGCCATACTTGGGCACATATTTTTTGCTCTTTGTATCTGTGATATGCAAAGGCAATTATGTTTATTGGTGCTTTATCAAGCACTCTGGCAGAAAGATGCAGAGACGTTGTAAGAGACATGCTTCATTTACTTGCAGTACCTGACTTTCAAGACATTTCAGACACAAAGGGAACTCAAGAAATATTCTATTTGCTTTTCCCCGTGTCCCATTTTAGTACTAGATCTCTGAAAATAATGGATTTTATACTTCAGCAGCTCAACCTGAGGAGAAAATGAATAGTTTATGTTGATACCATTCTTTTTCTTAAGGTTCTATATAATTTTAGGGTCATAAAATAGTATATATTTATCCTTAAAAGCAAACAAACATTTTGAAAAGAAATCAGAGTTTTGAAAAAAAAGGAAAAAAAAACCCACAAATTTAAAACTTTAATATTTTCTCAACTTTGGAATTAATCTTAGACTTCAGCCAGTGCCACTTCAGCCAAGTGTATCCGTGCATGACAATGGTTCAGTGTGTAGGACATCAGCCAGATGATACAAGGACATACCCTTCTTTCTGTGGTCTTTTCAGTTGCTGCTGTCCCTGCTGTCTTTTCACCACTGTGGCCACTCTGCCTCTCTTTCAAAGGAGCACTAGAAGCAGTGACCAGCAACATAAGCAAGGCTCAGATACACTCATCTCTTCTGTGTTTCTGTCTAAAACTCAGAGCTTGAGTGGAAAGATAAAATGGAATAACTGTGGTCTAATGTATAATTTTTAATGTGTTTGCAATATCTCCTTATAGCCATACTTTTAGAGGCACACAGATGCATATCTGTAATTTTGTTTAGCCTCAGAATGCAACATTTGATTAACTATTTCTTTTCTTTTCATATTTTTTTTTCTTTTTTTCCTCCCATAATGTATTCCACCTGGTAGTTTATTACTTGCATGGATTTAATGTAAATTGAACATGTCCAAAGACCACAAAGGCAAAAAAAAAAAAAACAACTCTAGAAAAGAGCTACCACTGCTTGATTGTTATCTGTCAAATTCAGTTAGTTACAGACTTTTTAACTGGAAGATAGTTCTTGCTATTATGCTTGACCATTCATGCAGAATATTCTCTCTAAATTTTTGCACTGACTGAATAAAGTACAAAGAATTAGATTTTAAGAGGTTAAATGACAAGCTGTTAATTAGATATACCACGGCCAGACTCACATAATTAATTAATATATCAATCAGACACCTAGTCATCGTTACTCAAAATCCTAGTGGGAGCTTTGTTCTTATTCTGAATATGAAGATATTATTGGACCTCTGAACTTGTTTAAATGCATAGCTGCATTACTAATTTTGTGTCAAAGATACAGACAACTATCATCATACCATGGGGAATGCTGGCCGTATTATTTTAAGAATTGACATAGCCCATGCAAATACAGAACATCTGACTGGCACGTTCAAATTGTCTCACATTAAAGAAATATATAAGCCTATGATAGATAACAGCTGAGGATATTAAAATATATAAAGTCTGTTACAAAAAGACATCAATTAATTACTAAGCAGAAATTCAGTGAATATATCATACTATCACGAATTCAGTTTCTATTAATGCAACAATTATTCTAGATTTGCATTGAATGCTGGAAATGGCAGGTCAATAAAACAGAAAACAGTGGGATGCTTTTGCAAATATTATAGAAACAAACATAGTAATTCTCATTTCATCACAGTAACCTTTCAGAAAACCTTCATGTAGGCATAAACTGAATATGGTCCCACCACTTGAAATGACCTATGCTTATTGGAGCTAGTCTTCCCTTCTCTGTGATTTTTGTCTTAGCACTGTACTGCTGCAGCCTCTGGGATGGACTTGGAGGTAGCAGACAATGGAATTGTTCTCAGGAGCTAAGAATTAACTCCTCCATCTTCTGCATATGCACGCTCTGCACAGCATGGAAAAGAGCTGCAGCCTCCTTCCTCAGCCAAGTGTCTTTGGAAACCAAGGACTTGACTTTGCCCACTTATCAAGCCTGTAATTTGGTTTTCCTCTGCTGACAGCAGTATCCCCTAGGCCTGGCCTTGAGAAACCAGACCTGTGGGAGTCCTCTCACCCCTGGCACACCCTGCGAGTGTGAAATTGGAGGACAGAGAGGTGGAGGCCCAGTGAGGGCTGTCCTGAGGAACTTCAGCATCTCAGCAGCTGCGATGATACCCACCTCCTGTGCAGCTGCACCTTGAGCCCCACTCCAAGCCAGCTTGCTTTGAGCTGTCAGCTGCACCTATGAACAATTACTAAGGGGGTGACAATAAGTAACTGTGAAAAGCAAACTGTTGTGGGTTTTGCCCTTCAGGGTCCACAGCTCCACTGGAAAAATGGCAAAGCTCTGTTGGCTAGAGAAAGCTGCTCTCCTTGGGGCCCATGATCTCCTCCTCCAAATGCTGCATCTGCTCCCCTTCCTCGTGGCTCCCCTCAATCTCCCTGTCCACAGGGACCAACAAAACACCTTGAACTGGCCCTGTGCCATGGACTTATCCAAAAGTGTCTGCAGCACTGATGCCTGTACTTTTCAAGTGAGAATTAATTGATAAACCAGTCCACTAGCTCTCAGTTAATTTACTTGCGGAACAGATTTAGATCCCAGTAACTAAATGCGACTTGTACATTACAGGCTATCCGGAGATGTAGATGGTTATGGGGTATCCAGAATCAATACCAATTCACAGAGGATGCTACCCAGGGCCTGCTGTTAGGCCTTTCATTTCTGGCTTTAATGAAACCTGCATTCTACGTTTGGTCAACAAGATTTCTTGCAGCAATAAACTGCACTTTTTACAATGTGTCTCTGCTGTGGAAAAAATAATCCACTCAGCCCCATAGCTTGCTCCTTCACAAAAGAAGGCCCGGTTATTGGAGTATCTCTACTTACCAGCTGTACAAATAATTGTTCTGTAGTTATTTAGAACTATTAAACTTTATTAGTGTAAATAGGTATATTGTGATAAATATTCAATAAATGAAATGTTAATGTTATTCTATATTAAGCAATTTTTAAGAGTGTCTTAGGAACTTAATTGGTCTGGAAAAAAATTGATTTTTTTTTCCTCTGTTGCACAGGGCATGAACCAATTTAACTTTTTTGTATTAGAAAACTCAGCTGTTTTCAGTTTCATAAGCTGAGCTTTAAAAATCCAGCTTCACACCCATTTTATTGTCCAAGTTCATGTATAAATGAAGGTATCAAATTTGGCTTTGATTGAATTTTATTAGGTGAGCCCAAAGTCCAAAGGAGGATAGCAGAGAACATGATACGTGATGTTGAATGATGTGTCCATTATCTTAACCTTTTCGTTGCTCTTTATAGTGCAAATGCCCATGCAGTGGCTTGATATGCAAGCACCAGAAATGCACTCAGAGCACAGACACAGAAACAACAAAGATGTTCCCCTGCCGTGTTTGTCGGGCTTCTCACTCTGGGGAAAAGCATTCAAAGAGAAAGTGTGGGGCCTTCGATGGCCCCAGTGTAACATGGATAGGAAAAGCCCAAATTCAGCAGCACATCAGGCAGAGAGCTTGCATTGCTACCAGGACACGCAGAAATTATTGATTCTAAACCAAGACATCAAAAAGCAACATGCTGATATGCTTTCCCTTGGTGATTCTAGTATCTTCACATCCATAGTGCCACACTTGCACTCATCATTAGCAGAAAACTGTGTCAAAATTAGAGTATTCAGAGTAAAGCAGTAACATTGCTCTAGCAGATGAAAGCTTAAATTATAACAGAAAGGCTATAAGCTCAAAACATACATAGTTTGAGTTAAAAAAAATGTGTCGGTAGTAATGTGTAAAATTAATTGGCTAATAAAATTGCGATGATGTTGAGTATTTATTTAGCAAGCTGCACAAAACAGTAATTAGGAGTAATGGGATATAAAGAGTAAAGATGATGTGTGGGACAGTTATCAGGATGTGTCAAAGCATAATTCATTAGCTTGTGAAAAGCACTAATGATGAACATGGAATATTAACATTTTGCAAATAAAGGTGTACTTGGCAAAGTACAAAAAACAGTCTCAGGAAAAATTAGGCTTCTCTGACACCACTTTTGTTGTTTTATTTTGTTTTGTTTTCTGCCACAGCTGTATAAACTATCACTCTGGAAAGCAGTCGGATTGCATGGTTATAAATGAGAGTGATTCAACCTTGTTCTACAGCTAGAAAAGACCTAAGGTAATTATGACTGGGGACAATTCTTGTATTCTCATAGTTAAATTTAGTCAGAAGTGCTTAAAATATTGGGCCTCTGACCCAAGTTATCAGCCACTCTTTAGTGCCCAGATGAGCTGCCTGCATTTGCCCTCGCATTTGCACACAGCACTGTGCCCTGGTGGCCAAGAGGGCCAGTGGGATCCTGGCGTGCATTAAAAGGAGCATGACCAGCAGGTCAAGGGAGGAGATCCTCCCCCTCTACTCTGCCCTGGTCAGGCCTCACCTGGAGTACTGTGTCCAGTTCTGGGCTCCCTGGTACAAAAAAGACAGGGATCTCCTGGAAAGAGTCCAGCGGAGGGCCACAAAGATGATATGGGGCCTGGAGCATCTTCCCTATGAACAAAGGCTGAGAGACCTGGGTCTGTTCAGCCTGGAGAAAAGAAGACTGAGGGGGGATCTCATCAATGTGTATAAATACCTGAGGTGTGGGAGACAGAGGGATATGGCCAACCTCTTTTCAGTGCTTTGTGGGGACAGGACAAGGGGTAATGGCCACAAGATAGAGCACAGGAAGTTCCACACCAACATGCGAAAGAACTTCTTCACGGTGAGGGTGACGGAGCACTGGAACAGGCTGCCCAGGGAGGTTGTGGAGTCTCCTTCTCTGGAGATATTCAAGGCCCGTCTGGACACCTACCTGGGCAGCCTGCTCTAAGGAACCTGCTTTGGCAGGGGGGTTGGACCGATGATCTTTCAAGGTCCCTTCCAACCCCTTCAATTCTGTGATTCTGTGATTTGGCATTTGAAAATCAGTCCAGCACTGCCAGTGACAATTAACGATGGTCCTCCATGGAAATGACTTGTGACAGTGATATGGTCATGCCCCTGTGGGTCAGGATAGGCACAGATCTATAAAAGCTGAGTATTAGAAAAACAAACAAGCAAGCAAACAAACAAAAAAACCACTGTGATCTCCTTAGCTTCTCTTCTAGTGTTAGCTTTTTACCAGCAATGAATCAAAAAGAGTAGATGACTATTTTTTCTCCTCTAAATAATGCATTCAGCAGAGATGTTATTTTGAGTACTTCAGTAGAAAGATTCTATTTAAATGATGGGAAATGAAAAATGCTAAAATGAATTTTCATGGAGGAAATGCCTTTTTATGTTTATGAAATGAAATGGCTAACTTTTTTTAAACAATATTTTTTAATTTTAAATTGACGACAACTACAGAAAAAAAGGTTTAGGAAAAAGGTTAACTAACCCATAAATGAACCAATTTTATCCTTCCTTCTGAAATCAAGCAAAACATTCTGATTTATCCCACAATGAATCCTCTATTATTTACGCAGCTTTAATTCTGAATCATTGCCTCCAACAAGGATATGCAGATTTATTTATTTATTTATTTATTTTTTTCTAACTGAACTTTTCTGGCATGCAGGCAAGAGCTGATTTTCTGTCTACTAGATCAATCCCTTAAGTAGCTTTATCCTTTATCACCTTGAAAAAGGATCAGTGCCAAGCATAAGTGAAGCACTAATTTTCCATAAGTAATAAACTTGTGATTATGGTGATCCTACACAACACACTTTGTCTTTTTACATTTATCAAGGGGAAAGGCAACACTGATTTATATTTTATTAAACAATGCTGCTGACTGCTTTGTAAACAGAAATGTTCAGATGATCTGAACACACCTGGGGATATATTTATCACTGGACTTGTAGTATTTTACTATTTTCTGGCACTACTTTAAGTTATGAGCATATGCAGAAACTGGAACATGGTTTCAGTGGGAAAGTAAGTACTGCAGATTGATGAGAGGCTTGCAGTTTTCTAGTCACTCCCTTAGCATTTTGTTGAGCCTAAATTGGCATACTTGAGCTCCTAAGAGGAGGTGCTATTCAGAAATGAGTTGCAGGGAATGGTTACTACAAATAAGCCTAATGTATACTGCAAGGGATTATTTCACAGACATTCAGAATCAAATATAGAATATCTAACGGCTCCTACAAATACAATTGCTGATCTGTACGTAGTTGTTTATTTATAGCATATAATACAGTAACTGAAGAATATAAGCTTGATATAACATTAGAAATGTTTTCGTGGTGGAATTGTGTTTTGATTAAATTTCAGTGTTGAATTGTTTCAGTATTTGTTTAAAGTGAAAAAAAAAACAACAAACAAACAAGAAAACAACAGAAAACAAATCAAAACAAAACAAAAACAAAAAACCCACACCAGCTGTCCTTTGGCATCTGCTAATAAAAATCTATATCTTAGAGTAAATCATAAAAAGTAATCTGCCTACTAACTGCAAATTAGCCACAGAGCAATAGCTTTAGGATGATTTATACAGGAATAAAATTCATCAAATAGCACAACCAAGGGCTTGAAGTAAATCAGCATTTTTAATGCACAGAATGATACACAGTGGTCAGTTCAGCACTGCTGCAGGAATTTCCTTTTGTTTCTGCAAGGAGGCATTTAAAACATTTTATATCAGAGCAGCCACAGGGCTCAGCGACCTTTGGTTTTGACCTACTGTATTCCCGGCCCTTGGTAGTAATGCAGAGAGTTAGAATAATAAATTTAGGAGAGGAGCACACCTCGTGCCTCAGCCTGCACGTACTGCCTGTCAACATCTCAGAGAAATGTCAGCATGTGCGTATTTTATCAGACTGTGTGCACGCACATGTGTGTTAGCAAATAATCTAGTAACAGCAGACATACCGTAATTATGCCTGAGCTGATTAAACTTCCAGGAATAAATGACTACTTTTCCTGTAATGGTTATTTCCATCACTATTCAAAGCTCAGTGCTGGGATTCAGTAGGAGTCCTGCAATTTAATAGAGAAAGGATTGCATCTTTAAGTACACAAAATACTTTGCTAATTGATGCTTGATGTTCTGCATTTAGAGACCGCACACACTGCCACATTATGGAAGCAACCAGCAGCTCTGACTGCGATGGAGTCTGTACAGAGAGGTACTGCTACTATGAGGCTGTATCCTTTGGTGGCTAATAGTCCCATGCTCACCAGTGTCCTTGCTGCAGAAGTCAAAAATGTGGTTTGACGGCTCCAGCTAGAGCTCACTACTCTCTGATCACCTCTAAGAAACTTCCCCATGAAAGCAAAACTTTCTCAGCGTCAGTTTCCAGCCATGCAGGTTCACACAGAGGATCAGCAAGAATCAAGGCTGAACCTTCCTCAGGCCATGCCACAATGCGATGCCTTTCAAAGGACCAAAAGCAGTAGAGAACAAAACCTTAGCACGGAAGCCAAGAGGACTGGCCTCTTCCTGAACCTCTTTAGTGCATTCCCCAGCAGTTTATCAAATGGGGAAGAAATTCTCAGGAGGTTTATTTAGAAATGAACACAGTAGCAGTGGTTTCATACTTACAGAGGGTCTTTACTGCAGACCTCAAAGCACAGGGAAACCCTCACTACACAGAGAAAGAGCATTTCTATGGACCAGCCTTGGAATGAAATGTTTTCAGTTTACCAGCCTCTTCCTATAATATAACCACCAGACAAAAAATAACAGTCTTCTTTATAGTCTGCGTACTTTTACAGCACAGCAATAACTTGTACCTACAGAGTTGTTGCTGTGTTTTGTTAGGAATTTTCACCAAACCCAAAAGACAAAACTTCCTTCTGCTGGTAGTCTTAAAATACATGACATAGCTTGTACCACTGAGCTGCAGGAAGAGAAGCAAAAGGAACTGCAGTATTTCTGTGCTACTGAACTCATGGCAGAGTTCAGTCCTAGGCTGATGCTTGGCCTTTGCTCAGGTTTTTGGAGTCTTCCCTTGAATTTTGCTGCAAGTGCCAGAGGGAGATAGGAGTGATGTGCATGGACAGGAGGATCTTGTGCTTACCAATATTGCTTTTCAAAAAAAAACACACCAGAGCTTATGAACAGTATTTCTGAAATATATTACATACCTTGAAGTTTTATGGATCCCCAATGTGCTTTATTTTAAGATTAGTAGGCCCCTTTCAGGCAGGGACTATAAGAACTGTGAAAAGAGAGCATTTTATTTTGAAGGTGCATTTTTTTTTAATCCTTGTTTAAAGTGACCAACTAGCAGGAGAAACATTTTAGAAGAAGCTTAGACGTTATTTTAATCAAGATTTATGAAATTATTTTTGTTTCTAAAGGCTTGCATGAGATACAGCAGTGAAGATGGGAGAAATAATAACCAATTTACATTTAAATACCCACTTTCTCCCCTGGAGGGATTCCAGAGTACTTTACAAGACATCAGGCTTAGTATGCCACAAGGACCACTTGTCTGAAATGCCGCCTCCTCTAGGGTGGAGCCAAGCTGGCATTTTCCTACCCGTACTAGCAAAATGTAATGCATTGGCACAGAAACTGAGAAATACCTTCTCTGGCTAAAACTGGTTAAGAGAAGTTGTAGGACAGCATTCTTCATCGGTCTATACATCAGATTTAATGCCCTGCAGTTACACTGTCCTTGAGCCCAGGGACAGCCCTTGTGCTCAGAAGGTGCTCACCTACCTGTGGCAGTGAGGGTTGTTCCATGCCATGGTGCTGCAGGCCATAAGGCTGTCTGCTCCCCTCAGCTTCTTCGGAGATAAACTGTGACAGCTCCTTTTACTGCAAGGAAACCTCCTACATGATCTTCATCAATCTGGGCCTCAAACTCCCATCCCCAAAGTACTTCCCTGTGCCTACCCCTTTTTGTGCTCAGACTATATGGTTTCTAAGACTTAGGGGACAAATCTGAGCATTACCTATACCACAGAGATGAACTTCCTCCAAAAGCTCTATAACATATAAATCTTTTGACTATGTTCCTAAAATGCTTCCTATTCCTATGGCCGAATCTTCTTGTTAAATATGAACCTCAGCTCCCTTCAGCCCTCCCAGTCTCAATAGTTGCCAAAGAAGTTTCTGTATCCCTTCATTACATTGCATTAAACCTCCTTCTGGGTACTGTGAGTGACAAGAAGGTGCACTGGGACACTGGTGTATCGGACAACCCCAATTTCAGCAGGGTAACTCAAATCCCATCTGCCTAAGGCCAGGATGGATTGCTGCCTGCAAGGAGATGGACTCCCACCAGTGGGTGGACAGATATCAACCTGCTTTGTCTGCCTATTAAGATGATTGTAAACAATCTTCCTTCCAATGAAAAACTCTGACATTTTCATATTTCTCCTAAAACCCAGTGGAGTACTTCCGTTTCTAAATTTATGGGGAAGAAAAATCTGAAGACTTTTCATTTTAGAAAATTCTACAATTCATCAAAATGCTTTATTTTGGTGGAGTCAAGGTGGTTCATGTTGTCACTGTAAATATAACATACAATGATACCATTTAAATCTAATTTTAAAAGAAAAAAAGTGAAATTTCAATGGAACAAAAATGCAATTTGAAAAGAAAGCAAAATAAAAATAGAATCAAAACAAAAATAAAGAAAAACGCTGTTTGAAACTGTTAAAAATGTCTTTGAACTTAACCTTCTAGTGTTTATGAAACAGCATTTTTTCAGTTAAAACAAACAAACAAACAACAACAACAACAAACACACCTGTTTCATCATAGTTTTTTCTTCTCCATAGCTCCTCTTAGTTTGAACTCCAGACAGTAGTTGCTTTCTAGCACATACCAGTATGGGTGAGAGACTTTGAAAGTCTTCCAGAAAGAGCTTATTTTGAGAAGTCTTCATCCCAGTCATCTCCAAGACACTTTGGGAATTATCACAGAGAGAGAGATTCAGAACTGATGAAGCAGTGCAACTTATATAAGAAAAAAATTAAAAAGAATTGTTTTTGCTTTTGAGAAGCAGTACTTCCTTATCTAAAAGTACTGTATACTATTGATTTACATCTGTGGAGGATTCTGGCCACCAATGTGAGATTTTAATGCAAGTGAGCAGCATTGCTTGCTGAATTCTGCATTTTTTTATGTAGTGAAAAAATACAAGTGATACCACTGAGCAGCACAGTGTGAAGAGTTGAAGACAGGTCTGCCTGCCTGCACCTCATGTGAGGGTATGCACTACTCACAACTGAGGTTCAGGGCTTTATATGCTCAGGTTGTATCCCAGCTGCTAAATTAATCCAACCCAAGGAGTTATCCACTGCCCTGATGCAGAATGGAAAATATTTTTGCTGATCAGGGCCAGCCCCTTTTAAGTAGGCTCTGGGGTAGCTTTGCCTAGGTAGTAACCTTGTTGTAATGATTTTGTTTTTTTCCTGTGAGATTCTTTTTCAGTGAAATTTAATTCAAATGTGCACTGAGTTGTGCTGCAGGTCACTTAACTGGATTTTTAATAACCTGGTACTAAGGGTAGGCATTTCAAGCCCTGGAGTATATCAGGACTTTATCTATCACTGAAGACCAGAGCAGGTGGAGGTGCAGCCCTGTAAGTGTGGGGTGGACACTGTCCTGGCATGGACTGCACACAAATTTTGTCTCAGGGGCTCATCTGGTTCACTATAAAAGAAATCCCAAAAGTAATCTAACATATATGCAATGCAGGCAGTAAGGGCACAGGATCCAGCCTGCAGTGAACTCAGGAGGTAAATTATTTGGTAGTGTAGACATGCCCTAAAAAGAAATAAATTACATGGTTAAGGGTATTTGCCTGTTACATGATCATCAGAATGGAAAGGAATTGCTGACAAAGTTACCATGGAGTGTATTTTAGTTATCATTCATGTAGGTTTCTTCATTTCCATAATAAAGATCTTGCTCTTTCACACACAGAGTCAGTGCTTATGAATGATGAAATACTGCTTACTGAGAATACCATAGGGATGTAATTTCTGATCCCATTTGTGTTTCTTAGGTTCAAGAGGAATGTTTGCTGTTTGAACTAGTTCCCTTTGACTGCTGTCAGCATATAGCAGAAGGCTTCCCACTCTTCAACCAAACAGCATTTTGCCATTCCACTAGTTACTGGGGATGGTGTGAAAGTTAGGTGTCATTGTGAGCAGGTCATCTAAAATGCTGGTGGAGTAACTTGTTCGAATCAGGACTGCAGATGTAAGCTGTAAAGGAAGATTAGAGCACTGATTTAGACTGCATACCTAAATTTTAGAAAGTTAAGGGAAACGAATGAAGATTTGATAGGATTGTGCTCTTGGGAGAAGTAACATAAACTTCTATAAATACTTTCTTATGTAAAACATTTAAGTAAATATGTAGCTGTAGGTTTATATAACTATGGAAAGCATGACATTTTCCAACATATAAATTGGTCTGAAACCATTGATTAACTAAATCCCTCTTACAAATTTATTACAGAAGCTTCAAAGTGTAACTTCATTAACAATTTCCCCTAATTTATGAAGAATATTTGGGGACTGGAGATATGGCAAAATCATGTATTTCCCCATGGTATCGCCAAGGGCACATCTACACAGCAAACAGCAAAACAGCTGTAATGATAAAGGAGAATTTATGTGGGATTTTAGATATCTTATTCTATGTTTTCAAACAATGATAAAAAGAATCTATTCTACTCCTTACTTTGCTGCTTATTTTAAACTGTAAGGTAATCCCTTCCCCTTCCCCTTCCCCTCCCCCTCCCCCTCCCCTCCCTCCCCTTCCCCTCCGCTCCCCTCCCCTCCCCTTCTCTCTCGTTTTGCAATAAGTTCTATTCATAGAACAATAATTTTAAGACAGTAGTCCTTATTTTGCTAAGCCATGGAGGAGTTACAGGCAATTGTTGTTGTTGTTGTTAACTGAGTAAGAAAATACTGAGGACAACAGAAACACTATCCTTACCTTCACTGGGAGCAGGTAACATTTTTTGTAACTGACTGCATTTTAAAATGCAATTCAATAGGAAATAATGAGCATTATCTTAACATATTTTTAGATTAGCTAAGAAGGTTGGTTTGTCCTGATCTAGCTTGCTATATCCTACTGACAATTTGCTCCCAATCGAATACAGCATTACCACTGCATTTTTATTTACTGTATTAATATGCTCTTAATACACATGGTTCAGTTCTTTTGGGTCACTTTACCTGCTTTTAAATATTTGGGCATAGAAATCTGCTATGACTTCCATCAACTTCACAGATGGCTTCATTTCATATATCATTCGATCATTTGATATCATGTCAAATATAGATCATATATAACGATGAACTATTTCATGATTCAAGCATCCACAAACACATGTGGATTTCAATCCAAGTCAGCTAAGCATGAAGTTAATATTCAGCTCGATATATCCCTGCATGTATTTTACCTACAGTGTTACAGAACGTATTCATGTGAGGGCTGCCTCCACTATGTTATTTCTAACCTTCAGAGCATTACCTTGGACTGATGTAGGCCTCAGGCTGGACAAAGGCCATGACCAAATTCAAGTGCTATGATTTATTTACACGAGAGGCAAAGAATGTGACTTTTCAATTAAATTAATTCCTTACAGAGCTGCAGGATCTCATTTACTTGGAATGCAAAGCCTTTTCCTACTGAACTAAACTCCTCCAGAGTTAGGGAATGCATTTAGCAGCCTGTAATACTGCATGTAACTCTGGTTTTATCACATATCTGTGCTTCCTCCTGAAGAGTTAGGTGGCATATGTGAATTCTTATTCAGGTGTCAAGTCTATATGGTTTGATCAAAAATTTAGCAAAATCCTCGTCTGTGCTTCCGAGCTAAAAGGACTGATTCTAACCTCACTTAAAACTTTGGGTTCATGAAGTTAATCTTAATTTGTACTCACAGCTGTGATTCCTCCCTCTCAGCTACCTACTCCCAAGACTGCAAACTCGTGTAGAAGTCTTGAATGCATCTTTGCACAAACCTTCAGTCACTTTTTAAATTTCCTCAAGGTAAAATTCTGCATAAAAGAAAAAAATCCCTCTCACATATTTTATATTTTCCAATTCACTTGGAGTCACACCCACGTTAATCTGAAGTAAAGAACAGCAGTTTTCCTTTATGGAGTTAAACTGATGCAATGGCATTAAAAAGAGATTCAAGTACATCTTTCTGCAGGATAAAAGGGAAGTAAGGCAGTGGCTTTGGTTTAAGATCAAAATTTGGCTTAAAAAATCACTCTTCAGTGAACTTTTCTTACTCACTCATTCCTTCACTTCCTTCAGACCCTTAATAAGCAGCTTTGGACATATACGGGAGTCAAAAACTATTCTTCTTCTTCTTGTTATTGCTATTTTCCTTTGGCAGCTGAAATTAAAGCTAGCAGGTGGAAGTGATACTGCTGACTAAGCAATCTCCTCACAGGCTAAAGTATCCTAGGGAGATAAGTCCTGCAGAAGGGAGTCAGTGACAGGCAGCAGTCCTGCATCCCCTGCAGGCATCCCCTGTCATTTGATTATACCCAACACCATTCAGTAAGGAGCAGGAATTTACTGCCTTAATTCTGCCCGCAAGTAAATTCAGCCCTGAGTCTGAATTACTGTCTTGAGTCCAAATCTGAATGAACCATGTAGATTTTTTCCTGTATATCTTTATTGATAAATGATTTCATTGAAGTCTCAAGAAACCAGAGTGACTCTTTTCCTACCCATGTCTCTCTCCCAAGAAATAAGCCCATAGTTCCAGAGGGTGGCTTAGTTATGTTGAAGAACGAGAGAGCTTTAGCTCCTAACTAAAAAGAAAATGTGGTCACCACCTCAGCTAATATTTCTACCAGTAACAAGAGAGGGCTTTGTGCTTTCAGACCTTGTCTGTGATCTTCATGAGCTATCTGACAGGCAGAGAGGTTCAGGAGACAACTACTTAAAAAAAATAAAATTCTGTTGCTTATAATACAGAAAGATCATTCTGCTCTACGTAGCTCTATGAATGGCCTTATAAACAGGTTAGAAAAGCACTTTTAGCAGGCTAGAGCACAGCTTTAACCTCCCTCAGTGTTAACTGGACAACAACAGATGGAGCAGATGGAGCAGTGTCAGAGGCTGCGGGAGCAATTGGGATGTTGAAGCTGAAGAGTCCCTCAGGCAAAAAAAAAAAAAAAAAATCTGTCAAAGTTTAGTTTACATCTTGGGATTTCATTCAAGCTTAGCTGAACTTTTAATTCATGTGGGCCATTTTGAACTCTTTAAAAAGTACCAACAGGTTTGCAACAACTACCGCACCGCTTCAGTGTGCAGCCAAATCATTCCTCCTGCTTTGGTGACAGACAATCCAGGCAGATGATTTATTTGCTTTTGCAATTTTTCACTCCAGATTTTAGCGGTGCATTAAAAAAAAAAAAAAAAAAGAAAGCACATTCCTCATAATTCAGAATGTATTGAAATTTGCCATCTGCTTCCCTCTAAGTATCTATAGGGTTTGCTTGACATCTGGAGCCCATTACTTTTGGCATTGGCTAATCCACAGCCCCATGCTTTTGACTCCCAATTTCCTGAAATTGGCATTGTTCTCTACAGTTGTGAAACAAAGGCTCCCTATCGCCTCACAGTCACTTTTAACCTTTTGGGCATCATCAGAGTGTGCTTCTAGAGTGTGAAATTGTGTATCAACAAGAATGTGAATCTTTTCTTCACACGACAGAGAGGAGCAGGAATACTGGCAGATGAATCCTCTACTCCAGAAATGTTGGCAGTTGGAACAAAATACCATGAAGTGGATAAGAAAGATATATGCTGGGATAACTGCTGCACCCAGCCCATCTGGCACACACTGCACTCTATGCACCAGCTGGTGGGAGATCAGCATCTATCATAGAAACACTTAAGATGCCTATTAAGCTTTTGGCATAGGCAACGGGGACTGTTGTCTTTCTCCTGCTTTGTGGGATACATTTGCAGTTTCAGCCCATTTTCTTGGAGAAAAACATCCACATGGCAAAACTGTGGGTGCAGTAACACCCAGAGGGAGTATCTGGATAGAGCCCAAGGACTGAATGGCAGCTCTAGTTACTGTACTTTCTCCAGCATTCCACTCCACCTTGGGAAGTGTTCTGCTGGATCTCCAGACCTGCAGCAGCCTGCCTGCCATGCAGCCTCTCCACTGATACAAGCCCAAGGGACCTTGTGTATGGCCCTGTATCACACTCGAGTGGCAGCATCCTCTTCCTGCACGTGGGAGAGAGAACAGATTTGCACTTGCACACCCCAGAACATCAGGTTCTTTTTACAGCCCAGTGTTGGTGGACATGGAGTAGCTACAGAAACCAGACACTTTTTCTCTTTTAATATTGCCTTCCATACATATTTGATATATAATGGTAATACAGTGCAGAGAGGCATACACTCCTTGAATTATTGTCAATCAAAGGTAAATCACGCAGTAAATTCAACAGTGACAAAAATGACAAATAATTTTAAAGGAAAAGAGAGCCAGGACTTTGCTGCCTACTCAGTACTTTTCCAGGAGACAGACAAAGAACTTCATATTCTTCTGCTGTCAGTCTTGCACCTTTTATGAGCACTGACTTAACTAAGAAATTTTAAAACACAAGAGTACACTGATAAATATAGCAGCTATTTTATCTGCAGAAAAGCAGTGCATATTTCATGTAGCCTGTTTAATGTTGTTTTATCTATACTCACTGACTCTTCCAGGCAGCAACATATCTTTTCTCTCTCCCTTTTCCTTCCTTTCTTTCACTCCAGAGGGCTAAAATGTTTATTGAGAGAAAATGTGGTACAAAGACGAGTATTGGATTGTCATGTGACATCACCGTAAGCAACTATTAATCCTATGGCTAATTAGCATATCCTGTTGTTCTAACACTTCTTAAAGAAAACAAAAATAAATTATCAGATACCTTAGCAACCGGATATTAAAAATTTTGTTGTACCAAAATGATTTGTGCTCAAATACTTCCTACTTAGACCTTTTGAAAAAACACGTAAATTCTTCCACAGTTAAGCCACAGGAAGGTGTTACTCTTATTCTGAACTGATTGCAGTAATCTGTGTAATGAGATAACCGTAGCTAGGTGTTTATTTTACTGATTTGCTGTAAAGCCTTTTTTTTCTTTCTTTTTTTTTTTCCTCACATTTTTCAATCACATTGTATTTACCATTGATCCAATTACATATCTAGTATCAACTATGCTAAAAATAATTCCTGCTAGATCTCAGTCTGTGATTGGTAATGAATACCTTCCACATTAAACAGTTGTTTTTCTATTGTAACATAGACAAAATTTAGGTATTCAGTTTTAAGATATGAACACCAACAGTGTGTCACAAAACAGTGCACAACTCCCTATGAAAAATTCTTCTGTGGTCCCATTCAGTAAGAAAATACCTTAAAGCAATACAAATGCACTTTATACAGCTACAAAACCCCTTTCATTTAAAAATATCTTGTAAAAATGGAGGCCTCTGTTCTGAATGTTATCTACGTAAAGGTTGTATGAAAGTAATTTGCTAAAATCAGGATATTCTTTACCTAATAACCTCATTTTGTTTTGCAAGTGAAAGCTGCCCTGTTCATAAAGGACACAGTCACATAGTTGTGGTGTTCTGCCCTTGGCAAGCTAAGGAAGAACTCCAAGTAGCCAAGGACTACAGAGTTGTGTACTTCACGTAGGCATCTTCCTGCTGGCTTTGAGGGGCCCCAGTACCATTACCATGGCGAATGGCATTGTTTCAGGCCATACCATGAGTTTCAGAATTGTTTTTACACTAATCAATTTTCATTAATGACATTACAATAAAAGTAAATGTAAATTCATATACAGCCCTGTAACAATGCAACTGATCATGCAGAGAAATCTATGACGTCTTCATTGTCATGTTACATATATATAAGAGATCATATTCAAATAAAATTTGTCTTTACTAGGGAATTGTGTTGCTTTAAGAGTATTGATAAATGTAAGGAGAAAACCTGTTACACCAGTATATGAGGGTTTATACAGCTACATGTCTTCCAGCCTGTGATGCAAAATAAGTGATATCAATGTACGAGCCAATCCATTTACTAGCAGATATACAGCAGTAAATGTATAAGGACTAATACATCATACAGGCACTGACATTTTTATGGCTTTCACCACGTAATCCAGGCCCAAAACACTGCTTGTATCTGATGATCTGCATATTAGTATATCAAAAGGAGGGGTTCATTAATTTTAAATAGATTCCATAATTATTTTGCATTACATATATACAGGTACTGGGGGGAAGAAAAAGCAGTATGAATTTTCTTGCATAGTGGTTTAGGGTAACTTTTTAGAATATCATGTCCCAGTCACTACTTTCCACTATGTCACACCTGCTTATGCCATTTATGACATGTTCCACTACACAACTGTAATGCAAAGTGACTTATCTAGTGTAACACAAAGTGAGACATTAACAAATGTATAAATAGCTTTGGGAGTGAATCAGATTTAGCAAGCAAATTTTGATTACATCAGTCAGTTCAGATTTTAATAGACTTTTAGTCAGTTTGCCTCAGAACTCTATATGTTTGCATTATTCAGTGCAATTTAATATGAATTACAAGATGAAAAATGCAGAGAGACATTCCGCTACAACTATGTATCAGAATATGCTAAAGAAACGTGGGAGCTTTACTTGCGGACATTACATGGCAAAATCAAAGAACAAAAAAGACTAAGTATCTAGAGACTTATGGCACTGAACAGATCATGGCCCAGTCCTGAAAATACTTAAATCTATGAATAATTTAAAATATTACCAGTTAACATGTTTTATAAAATAATGTCAGTCATTCTGCTGATGTTGAAAACACTATTCAGGCATATGCACTTAAGCGTGTATGGACAATGGACAACTAGACTTCTAGGCTTTTATTGCCTAATATTTTTCCTCTTTAATTCATTAAAAAGATACATTTAAAAATTAGGAAAATAAAATTATGTTTAGAAGAAAGGAAAATATATGAAAACATGCTAAATTTAGTAAGAAATATTTTACAGGAATATAGCTTGTCTAGATCAAATGAATAGTCATAATTACATGGTTACTTTACTTCCATTATTTTTTTTATTTGCAACACAACATTCTCCACATTTCTAGAATAAATGGTTATAAATAATTTTCCAGTGTATGTTTCAGTCAATAATCTTCTCTTCAAAAAAAAAAATTTTTTGTTGACAGAGTAAAACTACCCATGAAGAATACTTTAGAAAAATAGATAAAATTAATCAGAATAAAATTCAGACGAAACATTTTTACTACAGTAAGGTAAATATAGAGATATTGTCTATTATTAGTTCCATGATATAACTGGAAACTTTTATATTGCTGCCTCATGATTTAAGACTTGTTAATTGTGTGATACTACTACTTCCTTTACATAGTTTTGGATGAAAAATACCCAATATTTTTAGAGCTCTTCCTTGATTACTCCAATGTGCTTTACAGGAAAACATAAATTCTGTCAGTAAATGCATGGGAAGCCAGCAAGTCTATTCAGATTTGAAGTAATTTTGAAATATTTTTAATTTATGTAACATGGCATTGGTATTTCCATCTACTGAAAATTATATTTCTGCAATGAACTACTCAAAAGTGACTCACAATGGAAGGAAGTGGTAGAAGGTGCACTTAGCACAATTTTGGCATTTTAATTTCTGAGATATATTTCAAGGCAAAAAGAGGGAATGTTTCTGCAACCATTAACAGAGCTTGGTTTTTGAAACAGGACTGCACACATAAGTTTCAAAAGTGATTTAAATAGTGATTGATATAGATTAACATTGGAATATAAATTAATAGAGTAAGAAAAAAAGAACAGGTTTAAATATTCTTTGTACCTACAAATATTTCAGATTTACTGGTATGTTTGTGTTTAGCAAATAGAAGCTAGGTTAAAGAGAGACCAACATCCCTCTCAGAAGCAAAAGATCAGCTTTACTACAAGCATCTTTTTTATCTGGCACCAACATTTAGTACATATGCAGTAAAATAGAGAATCAGACCAGGTTAAAGAAAAGCACAACTTTTTCTAATTAAAAAATAACATTGGTTTAATTTTAATATTTTCTGATGATTTTCCCTTTTGTAGCTTCATAGGATTAGGTGACTATCTCTGGCATGCATACTACAGTTCAGATACATAACACAATCACTAATTTCCAAAGATTAACAACAATTGAGTTGATCAGCAGATGAAAGTGTGAAATAGGTTTACAACTGATGAATCATAGAATCATAGAATGGTTTGGGTTGGAAGGGACCTTAAAGATCATCATGTTCCCTGCCATGGGCAGGGACACCTCCCACTAGACCAGGCTTCCCAAAGCTTCATTCAACCTGGCCCTGAATACTTCCAGTCATCACCAACTTCTCTGACAAACCATGCTCAGTGCCTTGCCACCCCCAAGGTGAAGAATTTCTTCCTTATATTTAACCTAAATCTGCCTTCTTTCATTTTAAAGCTACTACCCCTCTTCCTATCTCTACATGCCCTTGTAAAAAATCCTTTCCAGTTTTCTTGTACCCTTTAGGCACAGGAAGGCTGCTATAAGGTCTCCCCAGAGTCTTCTCCAGGCTGAATAGCAATGAAAATTTTCAAGACACTAGAAAATAATTACTGTAAAAAGGAATGAAAACCAAAAATTAAATACATTTATAGAGGCCAAATCCCCCAAGGAGAACTGAGCTCAAAGCAGTTAAAATATTACCTTGGTTTCTAAACATTTCAGTTTTGACCATTTTTTTACTCCATCACACAGAACAAAACTACCTTTTAAATCTTAAAACAGATTATTTTTTGTCTTCTTTAAAATATTGCTGAAATAACTCCAGAAAATTTTGAGAGGAAAATGCATCATGGCTTACATTTTGCCATACATTTGTAAAAGTTTCAGTTTTGACAAGTAATTACCACCTGAAAAGAAAAAAAGAAAAAGAAAAAGAAAAAAAAAAAAACAAAACAAACACAAAAAAGAAGAATCTTTATAACTCTTCTGATTTATCCATTCTTTTTTGGTGGAGAATTTTTTTTTTCATACTCAGATTCCTCCCACATTTTTCTGCATTGCAGAATCTTTCTAAGTTGAGCCATTCTTTGATATAATGGGGAAAATAAATTTTCCTAGGAAATTCCTTAAATATAATGTTCCAGTTATTCAGGTTGCCTAAGTATTTTCATAGGAAAAATGCTCGTGTACTTTCAGGTTTTTGAGGGTATAAAAGAAGAGCTCCTGCTTGCTAGAGTAAACATTACAAAGCTCATGCCATAGGAGTTACATTGTACCTCTGGGTCATGAGATACCTTCTATACAGTCATTTCACACCATCTTCTCTTAATTACAGATCCCGTGGGTTTCAGACAGGGTAGACTCAAGAAGTGGTTCTAGATGACACTGTTACAGCAAAAACAATACTGAAGATTAATCTGAAGCTCCATCATTTCCAAAATCCATCCTCAGCCCAATTCTAAAGAGCTGAAAATGAAAGAAAGAAAATTTAAATGCAAAACCAGGTTTTGACTAAAGAGAACAATATCTATTTATTACCTTGGAATTTAAAATGACAAGCAAAAAAGTGATGAGTCTTCAGAATCCCTGAAATATGATTTAGGTAAGGAATATATGGTCCCCAGCTGCAGATATCTTCTTGAACGACCTGGAGTCATTCCTCTTTATTTCAAGCACTGACCTGAGGGAGCCAGGTTAGGAAAGAAGTTGTTTGATATTCCATTTCTTGGGAGGACACTTCCAGAGGGTTGCTTAGCTTTCAGGTGGAGTCCAAAGAGCACAGATGACAACAGAACAAGCATGGTCCCAATTAAAGTAGGGTATAACAAAACCAGCCTCCTACAATAAGATTCAGTGTTGAGATTTTCTGGCAAAATGGTGACAATGGTAAAGACTTTTCTTCTTCCAGATCTGAAGATGTGGCTGCAGTAGCCAGAAAGAGCAAAATGTCAGGGTATGATTCATTTCAAACCACCAAAAATATGAGGAAAAAATGTGGCATAATTTACAATGGAATACTAATCTATTGTTTTGCTCTGCCTGGAACAATTTCTAGTTCATTCTTAAGGAGGGGTGTAATTAAATGTCCTCATGTTTCGTACTAATGGAGACAGGGGACTGATTAGATTATGTCTGTGTGTTTCTATTAGAGGCAGAGGCACAAAGCCATCAGGAAAAATACGAAACCAAAATGCAACAAATCTGAAAAGCTATGATACTGTACAGGCATTTCTGGCATGGAAAGCATCCTTGGCACTGCCCGGAAGGAGCCTAAGAACCACATGGAGGGGAGCAGCTTCTTGGCTTTGTTCCTGCTGTGTTGGCAGAAGCAGGGTTTTGTCTGGAATTTCTGTAAATAGGCAGGGTTTCATTCAAAAGCAGATACATCTGATTATCATTTTTTCATCTTCATGGAAATAATCCCTGAATCCCCCTGAATTTTGGTAAAATTGCAAAGTCAAAGGAGGTAAAGTATCCTCCTATTCATGTATGTTTAATTACACATTCATACACTTTACATTTTATTGAAACTGCTACATCCATAATTTATTTTAATCTGTATACTTAATACAACTAAAATGCTATTACTGAATCATTTCCTCTGTAAAATTTAAAACCCTTCTACTGTTACTTTTTAAAGCACATTGAGGCCCAGGGCACTGTATCATAACCTTTGGATTTCTTTAACACATTCAAATGGGAATTGGAAACACTTTCATAGCTACATATGCTGTTAAACACTAACCTAATATTATAGCTGAGTATACAAGTAGCTACAGAGAATAAATTTTCATGTGCTTTTTTTGAAGAGGATGATTGTAAGAAACAATTTGCTGTTAAGGCACAGACTTCATATTTATAAAGCAGACATGCTTACAGGTTATTTATTTAAATATCTTAGCAATAAAAATAAAATGCTGTATTTTTCCCATTGACCTATTTCACCATCATACTATTTTAGATAGTGTTTCTGTAAAATGGTCTAAAATAAAAAGCTTCACAAACAGACACAAATATATGTAGCAACATCTGGTTAGTTATTGCTGTTCTTTGATCTGATATAGGTAATAGGAGCAAGATGAATGAATTTTTAAGCAGTTTAGTACAATTTCACTGCCAAAAGCATCATATGTTATAATAAGGTGAACACTGAGAAAAAATTATGTTAAACTCAACAAATGCAGTTCAGCAGTCATACAAATTTGATGAAGAGCTCCATCTTTTAAGATAAAAGCATGTTACATTTCTGACTTTGAAATATACTGAAATAGTACTGGATGCATTTTATCTTGTGTTTCAATATATTCCTTAGAAATGGTAAAATCACTCAGAGCAGTGTCCAAAACTTTAGGCAACTTTGTTAAAAGACAGAAAAGGTAGCACAGGTTGCAAAATGAGCAGTTTATTTCCCATGAAATCCTTGACTATCCAGGGAAAACACAACCCCATTCACTTCCAAACCTCCCCAAAGTACACTTCAAACTGGAAATAGGCTGTGGTGTTTGACAACAGGCGCAGCTCAAACTGAAGTGCTGCATGGCTTTACTATCCTCGTCTGCTTAGGTGCCCTGTGGGAATTCCTAAGCAAATGCATCCACCTGATGCTGCCTGACACTGCCAAGTGGGAAGGCTGGCATGGACAACTCTGCCATGTGCCACTGCAGAAAAATGCTCTTATTCTCTGGCTTGGATCTACACCTGTGGTGGCATTCGTATAGCATGATCAACATTACTGACTTCAAATCTAGCAATTTAGTCCAGGTAAGGCTAAAAAATGCAGACCTCTCTATTGGCTTAATGGTGCAGCTGACCAAAAGCTATCCCTTGCAGAAAATACCCTCCCTTTTGCTGGAAGCATTCTGGTGGTGCTGTTGCACTTTGCTGGAAAAAAAACCCCTCTGATTTCCAACTAAATGAGAATGCTTTACAAGGCATTTCTCATTCATGGTAACAGTAGGAGAGAAATCAATAGCATATTCACAGCTGATCCCCAGCAGCTCACATTCTTGCTCCTCTAAAAAAAAAAAAAAAAAAAAAAAAAAAAGAAGCCACGCCACGCTGAGGAGTCCCTTGGTCTGGTAACTTCATTATCCAACACTAGTCCCAATTACAGAAGGTTGAAAAGGTGCACAGAGCCCAGTCTCCAATGCCACAGAATATCCTGTTCTCCAGTTTATTTCAGTGAAAGTCAGGGATGTTGAATATTGCATTTTTAAGCCATATCTACCTTGAGGAAGTGGCATACTGCTAGCTTAGTAACAGTACTTGTTGGTTATGCTATTAGCCATCCAATGTGAGGGTAGGCTAAACTTTGATGCTCTGTCCTAATATTTACCTTGCAAGTGAGTGTATGCAAACACCACAAATCATTGTGTCCATACTAGGATGTGAACTTAGCTAGCTAACACATATTGTCTTGGCAAGGACAGGACTTATTCTTCCTTCCTGTTTCCCAGTTTGTGCTGTTTTCCCACTTGTAATTACGATCTCTTATAGCCCATCTTCACCATTAGGTAGTCTGGAACTCATTACTACACAATGCAGCAATGCTTCTGCCAAGTGCCAGTGCAAGAGAAATGTTACCACATTTCTGGTTTGCACAGAAATTGAGTTCTGCTAACAGTGGGACCTGGTAATTTTTACAGAAGCCCCAAACACTAATTATCAGTGTGTTCTCATATATGCAGGGTTAATTTCTCTTTCTGAACAACAAAAGCATAGGTGACGTTGCTCACCTCAATGATTCATACTTTTCTCTGCTCTCAGAACACAGACAGCTGTGAAGTGATACAACAGAGGAGTTGTGCTATCATTCTTCTCTTTTACACAATTTGATCCCAGAGCACAATGTACTGATATTATCCTTTATATCTATTACAACACATAGAAGATGAATACGAATATCCATTCCATAGGGTGTTTTATAGCCCCCTAGTAGCATATCCCTGTTCACTGAAGCTGAAAAGCTTAATGGACAAGGAAAAACTGTATCTCCAATTTATAAAAGAACCAAGTTACAGAACAGATAAGTAACTTTCTAAGCTCACACTTGAGGACTGTGATAGGCAAGAAGCTCTAAACTTCTGTTTCTTAATCAAGAAACATCTTTCCTTTTTAAGAAAAATATTCTGCTGAGGGATTTGGCAAGTTGAGTGATCCAGATTTAGAGAATTTCTAGCTGATGATTGTGAGAAATGAGGTTTGCTCTCTTCTAGTGGTAAAATTTGCAGTTTATGAATACAGGGATGCATGACACAGCATCTCTCACCATTACCTGGCAGTTCACATAAAGCCATTTATGTAGTAGAGAGGCTGAGCAGACTCAACAAAATTCAAAGAACTGTGATATGGAACAAAAAGTGGCAAGAGAGGAGTGAAGATTTGTGAATTCTTTTCAGAACTCTGTAAAAAGCTTCTCTAAGCTATTTCACTTAGATAAGAGAAGGCTGAGGGGGGATCTTATCAATGCATGTAAGTACTTAAAGGGAGAGTGCAAAGAGGATTGAAACAGGCTCTTTTCAGTGGTGCCCAGTGATGGATAAGAGGCAATAGGTACAAACTGAAACACCAGAGGTGCCATGTGAACATCAGGAAGCACTTTACAGTGCAGGTGAGTAAGTGCTGGCACAGACTTCCCAGAGGGGCTGTGGAGTCTCCCTCCTTGGACGTCTTTGAAAGCCACCTGAACATTGTCCTGGGCAACCTGCTGTATGTGTCCCCTACTTGAGCAGGGGGGTTGGACTAGATGACAAGGTCCCTTCCAACCTCAACCAGTTTGTGATTCTGTGACCGTGAATGGAGAGACCCTCAGAGCATGGTGCCACATACAGACACAGACAGATGCAACATAGCCTCCAGGACTGAATGTGCCTGGTTGACCCAACACAAGGCAGCAGCACACCCTGTGCTCAGATGGAACCAGGAAGCTCTATTCTTGCTGCCATGGGAGAGGGGTATTTTCCACTCAGGCTGAGCAGGAAAACATGAAGGCAGCAACGGACACTTGGAAATGAAAGGGAACCGCCTCGACCTCAGGATGATGGTCTCCTCTTTTCAGCTGCTTGGTGAAGGCCAGGTGCACACGAGTACCTCTGGAGGCAGTGCAGCCGCTCACTTTTCCCCTGTGGGACAAGGGCTGAGTCCACGCTGCAGGCACCCAAGATGGAGCCCAGGAATCAAGGAGAAATCAGGCTGCTGAGAAGCTCTGTGGCAGCATGGCAAGGTTGACAAGGCCGTCCCTTCTTCCCCTGTAAGGCATCCCTCAGCCCCTGGGGAGATACTGCCCCATCCTGCCCCTATGCCAGTCCTGTGGTGCATTCACCCCACCTCCTCCCTCCCCAGAAGGCACCATTTTGTAAACCACCACACACCTGTGGCCTCAGGCAAGCCTGTGGTTGGCTGGCAGGACCCGACACCCTGCCCGCTTCACCCAGGTGCACTCAGGGTAGGCACCCCGTCATGCACGCTGCATGTGTTTCCGTGATGCTCTGTCATTCTCTGGTGGGCAGTTTTTGGAACCAACACACCCACAGGAGCTCAGGCCTGGCTGGCCACCCCCTTCCCTTGCATTGGGAGTTGCTCACATCTAAAGATACGTCCATTGAAATATACATACATATTTGTTTTTCTCCACATAAATATCTATAGGTACACTGGCGAGAAAAGAAAGGCCAAGGAGAGTGTAGCCGCTCTGATAAATGGTGAGGGAGAACTGGCAACGGCAGACATAGAGACGGCTGAGGTATTCAACAACTTCTTTGCCTCAGTCTTCACTGAGGCCTCCCATGTCTCTGGAAACATTTTCCTGATCCTGTAGATGGAGGCTGGGGAGCAAAGTAAGCAAAGTAACTCAGTAAGTGAAGAGCAGGTTTGAGACCACCTGATACAACTGAACAGGTACAAGTCTATGGGACCGGATGCCATGCATCCCAGGGTCCTGAAGGAACTGGCTGATGGAGTTGCCAAGCCTCCCCATCATATTTGAAAAATCCTGGAAGTCAGGTAAAGTCCCTGGTGACTGGAAAAAGGGAAACATCACTCCCATTTTTAAAAAGATGTACTAGAGACACACAGAATCATATCAAACATATTTTAACTATTTGTTTATTTAACCTTTGTGCATACTCTGATATCTGGAAGTGGATGCCATGCCACGGCTGCCGCAGAAGACAACTGATCCTAACACAAAGGCCTGCATAGACCTCTTTAGTTATTTAATCAGTCTTTGAACACACTTTTATCACATATTTTCATAATCATTCTAATGACTGAAACAACATTCCAAATTATTTTAATAGCCTGATGATAAATTATTGGAATGGCTTAATTTTTCATGTTATGAAATAATATTTATCCAGCTGTTACTAACAGACTATATGAGTGAAGGTAAAAACCTCTTGTAGTTTTTAAAGTCACTTTTCAATGATTTACATTGTCTGAGACAAACTCTGGGACGGAATTATGTACAGAAAATAGTTTAATTCTTATTATTGTGAACTCATTAAGAATATCTGCCTGATTTTTGCACAGCTCAGTTTTCCTCTGAACACCCCAGCTTTCTTATAACAATGGATCTGTGGAACTGAATTTCATATTATCTTTATGGCACTGATCACTATGCTGCTAATCTCGGGAGAGAGTCAGCTTCTGCTCCCAACCATAAATCTGGCATGTTGAACTTGGATCAAGATCTGTGTCTGATGTCAACTGACATCTCTATTATAACCAATAATTTTCTGATTTACCAGTGAGATAACCCTTGATAATATGTAGCAGGAGAGTCAGTGAAAGAGTATTATAACTCACAGGAAAAGCATTTACAATATTACTTAAAAGTGAAAGAAGGTATTTTTTCCATTACTCAGTAGATTTCTTTCTGTCTGTCTTGTCAATGGCAAGTCTCTCTTTCCCATCCTCTCAAACTTTTTTTTCAGTTTTTCATGGATAAAAAGGGATAATGTACAATGAATAATGTACAATCAGAAAGCAGGGAGGCACACCATAAAGCTCATGAGAATACAATAAAATAGAATATGAAGATCAGATCAGATTAGAATTTATAGACAAAATGATTGCATAGAAGGAAATGAATTGTAATATTCATTTGCAATTCTGTGCCAGGAAAGTGGAAAATTTATAATATAGTGCTAAATTCTGAGAGGTAACACCAGAGGCTTGGGGACTTTTGAGAAGAAAACTTATGTGTCATTAGAGGTAGCTGTCATTTTTTGACAGCTGGTACCAAAGTGCCTACAGTGTATTAGAAATAGAAGCCTGGGAATCTTCTTAGAATGTGGAAAATTGTAGTAAAATTGCTTATATTGATATGAATGGAGGGAGAATGTGAACACATGGTGCAAAATACCAGCAGGAAAAGGACTATAAAAATTACATGTGTTGTGGAAACCTGCAGTAACAGGTCATCAAGACCCTAGCACACATCTACTTGCCATTTCTCAGGACAACCAGATAAGAAGCAGAGACAGTGACTAAATTTTGATGACTCACAGTGGTGGGGTGGAACTGTTAACCAGCTGTCAATCAGCTCCTGAAGGACACAGTGAGACATATCTGAAACCAGCATGCTCCTAAAAAGAACCTGATAGGTGTGGCGTGGGGCTCAAAAATGGATGGCCCTGGTCCTCTCCAGCACAGGAAGGGGATTCAGCAGAAGCAGCATGTCCTGAGGGGCAGACAGCAACTGGCAAAGCCCCATCAGAGTCAGGAGGCACTACAATCTCTGCTACTAAGTGCTGATGGCCTTCACCAGCCTCTCTAATAACTCCTGCCTGCCACCTCTGCTGTGCCCCTTCCCCTTTCCTTGGTTGTGCTCCTGGACAGGAACATGAATAGTGCACACCACTGACTTCTTCATCCTATCTCAGTCAGCCCAGAGTTTTGGAGCTCCCTATAAGGTCGCCGTTGGCCCAAGGAGAAGGAAGCACATGCAGCACCAGGATGCACCCCATGTTGGTCTCACATGGAGCTGGTAGCTCCCCACAGCTGTGGGCAGAGAGATGTCCACCACTCATCCTCTGTGCAAAATTCATCTGGAAGTGGAGTTTCTGAATCACAGGTCCATCTGCCTGCTCTTCTGGTCCATGCAGTGTCTTCTGGAGCTTTTTCTTATTGTCCTCACACGTTCTATTTCTGTTGGCATTTTATGCTGGATTTCCATTTCAGCTGACTGCGGTGCCTGTGCCTGGCATCCCTGAGCAGAGCCCCAGGAGCTCCACAGTGTCCTTTGGGGTGGGGACCAGCAGGGCCCTCTGAGGCCTCGTCTCTTCTTTGTCCAGCCAGGAGTTGTGCAGGACCCCTTGGTGGCCTTCTGGGACAGTTCTACAGCCCTGGATCATTTTAGTTGTTATCTATTGTATACCTACACTTTTAAGGATATATATATTGAATTTATAAATGTTTCATTATGTTATATATCTAAATATCTAAAGATATAAAATGTACGCACAAATATAATACGTATCTATACATATTTGTACAACCACTTCTATGTGAATTTATATACAAATATGTACTTATATATTTATATATTGAAAAATAAATATAGATGTATATATAAATAAATATATTTTATATAGGAACACTTTCTTGCACGGAAAATGGGCAGACAAACAGACAGTTTCAAAAAATGGTGACCAACCAATCACCAACCAGTAAGAATAGTTGGGATATGAGGTGCTGGGCTTGGTGGTGCATCGGGCAGCACCCCTGCCACCTCCACCCTGAGCACACTGAGATGTGCTTGGAGACTCTTCCATGAGACTAACCTGTGCTCTGGTATCAGCCCCTGGCAGCTCTGGAATGCGAAATAAACACTCTCATTATCCAGCCATCTCTCCAAAATTTCCTGACACTTAAAAAGCCTTAATTTGCTTAATTTTACTTTGCAAATATTACCTATTTGACTGTAGTAAGTGATCCTGCAACAGGCCAATCGCTGTAATTGCTTCTGTCAGTTGTGTTGCTTTCTTCATCTGCAGTGTCTGGGGGCTAACCCCAGATGCCTCACATAAGTCAAGGGAAGCATTTATTAATGCTTGGAGGTTGCTGCATACTGCTTGCTCTCCAGCTCTTGGCCAAGACAGGAAAATTAAGAAACATATTCCTGTCTGTGGTTTACATCTCTCACTGGACACACCTGAACTGCAGAGCCTGCTTTTGCTGAATGTTGATGCGTTTTGTATGGAGTACAACACTGCCAGGAGGAAACATTATTTTTAGTCTAAAAGTAAGGAAGTTTTCCAGTTACACGAGGGAAAGGGATTCAGATCAGACAGAAAATTATATCAAGTTGTTTGCTTGAACTCTGGATGCATATGACCACAGCAGGGATACAGACAACAAGGTGTAAATTGGTCTCTGTCTCTGCTCTTCATTTCTTTTCCTTCTTGGTTGTAAAGCAAGAATTAACCTTGAATTTGCTGCTTAAGAGCTGGAAAATGGACATAGCTGCAAATCCCCAAAGGAGATATCCATGTCCACATAGCCAAGGTTTAGTGTTCAGCATCATTCATGAGTCCAGTAGCTTTACTGCTGCTTGATTACATTGCTACCTTTTTCTTTGTATAACAAATGTGTTAAATGTTTTTCACCTAGGATATTGTTGGGCACTAAACATTTTCGGGTGTTTAGAAAACCACTAGGCAAACGTAATGAAGAAACCCTTTGAGGACTATAAGACATGAAGACACCTGCAAATCTCTGTGGTGTAAATTACTAGAGGCTGGGAGTTATTTGCCTTGTTCCTATGCTTTTCATCACTGCTGCTGTCTGGTATCAGAGAAAGGGTCCCAGGCCAGAAAGGGACCTGGCTAATTACAGCAATTCTTAGGTTATTTTGATTTGTCGCTTTCATCTATATGGCATTAGTTTTAAAAACAGTTATTTTATGATTCCTATTCATTCCAAGTAGGTATTCATCATGGTAGTATTCCTCACAGTAAAAAACAACACAGCATCATATTTATTTGCATATTTATTTTTCAGAGCTGCATTCACATGCAGCAGTACCATGTCACTGCAGCATTTAAATTTTCATTGGCATTGCGATCCGATGAAGATGAGTTGTAACTCCTGATTTGGTTTGATTTATTGTGTTGAGCTATACTTTGTTTCTGCATGACCATGAGGAAAAGCTTGTTAAAGTGGAGACATGGCACAAGGGATGTTTCAGCTACCAGGCAACCAGCAGCCAGGGAAATTCCCCCAGCTTTGGGGTCTCACTGCCTGCTTGGAACATAGCCCGGTACTATCAGTCCTGTCAACAAATATGGGCCAGATTTATGTCAAATATAAAACCCATGTGAAACTAATTAGATTCAAGTGAAATTCAGTGGTTGTGGTATGGGGATAGTTAGAGCTTGAAATTCAAAGTAGAATTTAACAAGTTGAACATACACGCAGAGAATGTGAGAAATAATTGCATGAGCTACTGTCTGCCCAAACATAAGCTTTCTCAACTTGATTTTTGAGTCCATCCCTAAATAGATATGCATTTGCTTAAGGCATTACATGTAAGAGTCTCAAATACATTCTCATCTTGTGTGACTGCACAGCCATCATTCCCTTCAGTGCCCAGACAATTTTGAGTAGGTTTACTCTGCTATATTGATTTCTACTTGACTTATCTATACAGTATACTTCAGACTCAGTGTATGGCTTATGTTCTTTAATAAAAACAAAGTTTTTCATATGTGACCAAAAACTGAGCTTTACGGTATAACTAGAAGTTTCATTTTCTTAAGTAACTTGTATTTCTTTGTCTCTCTAGCAGCTCTATGATCCTAGCTCATCCTAAAGCTTTCCTAACAGAAATACTTAACTGTGACACTTACATGTTTTGATACTATAGAATCATAGAATTATTTTGGTTGGTAAAGACCTTGAAGACCGTCAAGTCCAACCATATACCTAACACTAAAAGTCCACCCCTAAACTATTTCCCTAAGCACCACTTCTATGCGTCTCTTAAATACCTCCAGGAATGGTGACTCCACCACCTCCCTGGGCAGCCTGTTCCAGTGCCTTGACCACCCTTTCTATGAATAAACTCTCCCTAGTATCCAATCTAAACCTCCTCTGGTGCAACATGAGGTCATTGCCTCACATCCTATCACTTGTCATCTGAGAAAAGAGACCAACACCCTCCTTGTGACAACCTCCTTTCAGGTACTGGTAGAGAGTTATAAGGTCTCCCTTCAGCCTCCTTTCCTCCAGACTAAACAGCCCCAGTTCCCTCAGCTGCTCCTCAGGTGTCTTATTTTCTAGTCTCTTCGCAAGCTTAGTTGTTCTTTTCTGAACAAGCATGAGCAACTCACTATCCATCTTGTAGTGAGAGGCCCAAAACTGAATACTGTGCTCAAGGTGTAGTCTCCCCAGTGACAAATACAGAGGGACAATCACTTCCCTAGTCCTGCTGGTCACACTACTACTTTTGCAGGCCAGGATGCTGTTGGCCTTCTTGGCCACCTGAGCACACTGCTGGCTCATATTCAGCCATCGACCAGTGCCCCCAGGTCCTTTTCTGCCAGGCAACTTTCCAGCCACTCTTTCCCAGGCCTATATCCCTGCATGGGGTTGTTGTGCCCCAAGTGCAGCTCTCGACATTTAGCCTTGTTGAATGACATACAACTGGATGCAGGCCATCAACTTACCGTATCCAGACCCCTCTGCAGAGCTTTCCTACGCTCTAGGAGATCAACACTCCTGCTTAATTTGGTGTCATCTGCAAACATACTGAGGATGCACTCAATCAGTTCATCAAGATAATTGATAAAGATACTAAAGAAAACTGGCCCCAGTACTGAGCCTTGGGAAACACCACTTGTAACCAGCTGCCAACTCTATTTAACTCCATTCACAACAACCCTTTGAGCCAAGTCATCCAGCCAGTTATTTTAACCTGAAAACACTACATCTGTCCAAGCTATGAGCAGCAAGTTTCTCCAGAAGAATCTTATGGGAAACAGTATTGAATGCCTTGCTAAAGTTCAAGTAAATAACACCTACTGCCTTTTCCCCATCCACTAAGCAGGTCATCTTGCAATAAAAGGAGATGAGGTTAGTAAGGCAGGACCCACCTTTCATATATGCATTCTGACTGGGTCTGATCATCTGGTTGTCCTGTACGTGTCGTGTGGTGGCACTCCAAGATGATCTGCTCCATGACCTTCCCTGGTACTGAGGTCAGACTGATAGCCCTGTACTTCCCTGGATCCTCCTTCCTGCCCGTCTTGTAGATGGGAGTCACAGTCTGGAATCTCCAGTCAACTGGGACCTCTCCAGTTAACCAGGAGTAGTACCATCATGTGCATGATTGTCTTACACATCTCCAATAAAAGCATGAGCTGGAAATGAGATTCAAATAAAGGTAAGATTCAATAAAGAATAGGAAAAGCAGAAGCATCCCTTGATTAACAGAGCTTTAAGCTCTCAGTATGCTTAAATATTTCCCTATTCTTCTAAATCTTTTATTGCCTCATTGCTGCCTAGGTGCGAAGTGAAAGCTCTTTACGACTCTGAAATGGAAAATTCTGAAGCTTTCCAAATCAGAATTTTGTTTTAAAAGTTTTTGCACAGAGAAAGTCTGTATACAAAGGTTGTAATATTAATGGGCATTTTCAATGTCACTCTGATTTGCACGAAATTAGGAAAGTAAGACAGGAACAAAAAATGTAGACTCTTCTGAAAAAATACTCTGGTTACCATATTTATTAAGAAATATTCATGTTAAAATTCTGAAATATTTAAAAGATAAAATATTTCCATTAAGATGGGAAGCGACCATTATGGAAAATATCAAGGAAAATTGCTTCTGTGTTACTCTGTCAGACGGATCAAGACCACACACGTTCTCTCCTGCTGTGATGCTCAGTAACAAAGTGATTTTGAAATAATTTGATGTCTTTTGTTGTCTCTGTGCCTTAAAGTTGCAGAACAGTTTGCATTGTCAGCATGGCTAACCAATTATATTAGCCATATTTGTTCCACAGATACTTTGAAATTCTGAATTGTGAAATTATTTCCATTCAAATTATTCTAGTTCTTCCTTAAGATAGAAGTTTCTTGTTACGTCCATTAAAAACTTACCAAATTATTAACTTTCTCTGCAAGCTAGTTCATTCTGGATGAGAATAGCTAATAGCAGCTCCAAATCTGTCAATTAACTTTTAAGACTTTATGGATAACTATGATCTTCACTTTTTATATTTTACAGTGCATTTTAAGTAATAAGTCTTAAAAAAATCAACTATAATGTGACTGGAGGACAAGCATAAATCTCCCCAGTGAACAACAGAGTATTTAAAGTATAGTTCCACCATTTTACATAAAATTATTATACATTTTTGTATATTTCTAGCAATGATATTTTGGGTGTAGCCTTACTCCAAATGTAGGTAAAGAGGAAAGATTTTAAGTGTCATTATGGTTTATCAGATTGTGGAAACACAAACTGATCTATGAAAAGCAAATGCCCAGATGACCTGCTATTCTCACAGCAATATTGAGCCAGTCAGGACAGGGGTATGATACAGCCCGAATCAGCTGAGAAATCAGGTCATAGTAGCAATACAGTACCATGAAATAGCACATATGCACTTCCATTTTGATAAAATGAATAGACCTGTGCATGAACAAGTTACTAAAAAGCAAATCAAATGCCTGAAGAGCTGTGAAGAAATTGGGAACAAGACTTTTTGAATAACTGCCCACAAATCATTCATACAATGAAAGAGCTCTACATACAATGCACAAAAGTACAAGCAAAATTCCTCTGCCACTTATTGTACAATTTATTTAAGCTTGTTCTTATTAATGATATGTCAGACATATGTCTTCTTTCAGCAGGTAATGGAGGCTGGGACTCCACACTGAGCTTCAGAAATTCTGCCAATGTGATTTCTATGTTTCAGGTGTATAATAAAGTGTGCAAATGTTAACAGCCCCAAAGTGCATCTGCTATCTGGCATTTATAAAGTTCACCAGGAGTGCTTAAACTTTTTCATCTGAGATGGGGTGGTACAACATTCCCCCTGATTTACAAGATCCATTTATCAAGACAAACACCTGCTGCAACACATATGTCAGCCAAGGTCACTATTTCATCCAGTACTCTGCCATATCCCTTGACTTTCTAACTTCTACTACCTTTCTACAGTATCATCTGAAAACAGTTTTTTTCATTTTCCTTCATAACTATGCCTAATTCACATTTCCAGAAGCTATATCACAGGAGGATCATTCTCTTCCACTTTGCAAATAAGCAGGAAACTCTCCCATCAGTGCCTGGGGAAGATATACCTAATAACTTGAATTAGTATTAATAGAAGTTGCCAGCATGTATCTCCGTGCATTTTATTGAGAGAGCAGACTTCAAATTGGACTCTGAAAGTTTTCATTTATTTTTAATTGTGAGAGTAAACCCATCCAAAAATCCAATGGAAATTTTACTTCCTTTCTAAACTGTTTCTGGATGAAATGGTAGCACCTTCCTAAGGGAATAAAATATGAGTCAATATTTTGAAGCCAGATACTTTCCAATAATAAGAACTATGAAAGCATACTTCAATACAAAAAGGAAAAAGGATGAAAAGAGACAATGAAAATGCTGTTAGAGCTGTAGCAAACTCCTGCTTTTAAATTATGATATTAATTGTTAAAATGAGTGGTACATTTTTAATTTACACCATTTCACGTATCAGTATAATCTGACCTGCCATAAAGATTATGCTTTTCTGGCTAATACAAAATGTTCTTGTCAAAAAACACATGTTGCTACCCTGATGATTAAAATATATCACCTCAGTTATGCCCTTCAAACTATCTTCCTGACAGAGTGAAGTCATTGTCACACTTCCCAATTGTTTTGATTCATTCAATGTCCCTTGTACATTGGAAGCAGTCTGTCAGCATTGTGAAATGGCTGGTGTGATACTGAAAGCTTGTCAGAGACATTCTGCAGACACAAGTAAGAAAATTCATTGAATAGTGTTGCCATGGGTAGTGGAAAAACTGATTTTGTGGGTCTTTTTACTTACTGATTTATGCACGGACCTCTGGAAATACCAAGGTAATCGGCAGAACAACAAACTACTTGGAAAGTTTAGGACTTCCAGAGGAGGGCCATAAAGTTGATCAGAGGGCTGGAACTCTATGAAGAAAGGCTGAGAGATCTGGGGCTGTTCAGCCTACAGAAGAGAAGGCTCCGGGGTGACCTCATTGCAGCTTTTCGGTACTTAAATGGATCTTATAAGAAAGATGAAGAGCAGCCTTTTTCTCAGTCAGATAATGACAGAACAAGGGGGAATGGTTTTAAACTAAAAGAGGGGAGATTTAGATTAGAGGTTAGGAGGAAATTCTTCACTCAGGGGGTGGTGAGGCACTGGCACAGGTTTCCCAGAGAAGCTGTGGATGCCCCATCCCTGAAGGTGTTCAAGGTCAGGTTGGAAGCGGCCCTAAGCAACCTGATCTAGTGGGTGGCATCCCTGCCTATGGCACGGAGGTTGGAACTAGGTGACCATGAGGGTCCCTTCCAACCTGAACTTTTCTATGATTCTATGAAAAAAAAAAAAAAAAAGAAAAGCAGCAATATAAATGACATCAAGACACATTAGCAAATCACCTACAGCTAGTGTCCATGATTTACAAATGCAGTTAATATCACAAACAGTTGAAATCATTTACTATCCTTTTTGGTAAGCAACATCAGCCACCCTCCTGGGTCAGAAGGATGTTATGCTATTTCCCCCATGCTTTTGCAGAGGTAACTGAGAGTGATATTTGCACTGGCAGATTGGTTTTATAAGTCTTTGCAAGGGGCTCAGAATGAAGAAGCAAGCTGAAAATTTAAACCATTATGGTCAACCCAAAATGCATGAAATGAAGATAGGTTTGGCCTGATGCTCTATAATTAAAGAACTGTGGGCTTTCAATCAGAGAAAAATGTCATCTTGTTCACTTATTAGGTGCCAGAATAACTTAGCTTCATTTCATGGTTCTTGCACATAAATTGCACTTAGATTGATCGGTATGGAGAATTTCTTCAGTGTTGTACATAGCAATTTCTGTCATAGCAATTCCTTTGGGTTCTAAGGAGAAATAGAGTCATCTTAGCTGAAATATAATCACTAGGTATACCATGGCTATGCTACACCAGTCACTTTCATTTTCAGATGCATGCTATATGGTTGAGAAATGCCAGGGAACAGGCAGGTGGATGGTTCACAAAGGTTTCATCCCTTCTCTTTCATTGGTGGGAAGTAGAGTCCCACATTCACAGTGCATATTGATAAGTGGGAGGAGGGGGGTGTGCTATTTATTGTTAGTGCCATTGTGGGAAGAGTAAGGCAAACAGATGGGCTTTGCTGTTTTGACGTGAAGCTCATTAGATCTGATATTATTTGTCCATCTTAAGGAAGGCATCTCTATGGTCAACATTGGGGTGCCAAGATAAGGTGCCAAAATAAGCTTTTATAAGAGTTCTCAGAGGTAGACACCTAAATTTCACACATAATGCATGGGTAGATTCCTCAAAGAGGAATCCATTTAATTGCATCAATTTCCTTGAAAATTAAGGCATTTGTATTGCTTATGCAGGAGCTGAAGAACTTAAATTTGAACAATGAAATCTGAAAATTATGTACAAAATCTCCAGTTCTCTCAAATCCTTTTGACATCTCTTGGACATCTTTAGTGCTATGTTCTGCAATTAACATGAAAGTGTCTGGTTGTGACAAGATAGGATGCCAACAAAGATTTTTGTTATAACCACGTGTCATAACCTAGAAAACAGAACCAGAACATAATGAAAATCTGATGTGCAAAATTCAGGCAGAATAGCTAAGAGGAAACGTGTTGTCTTAGCCATATCTGTGGGTAAAATGTGCCACAAAGTTCTGTAAAGTTCTCTCCCGTAGAGAGGAGTGTTCACATCAGTCAGTTCAGCCATCTGCCTCAGGTGAAATCCAGAGCAGATAAAAATGGAAGCCAAATTTTCTTTGAAGTCAGTAGTAAGAAAATAGGTGCCCCTCTCAAAGGCAGCTGAGTCTACCCAAATCTGATTCTTAAATCTGAGTTATGTCAATGGCTCTGTATAATCTTTCGGCTATCAAAGAGACTCAGGAAAGATACTGGGGGAGGGAAAAGACATCTCAGTCTTGGATATAGACAAAATTCCTTACCTTTAGCCCCCTCAAAATATCCTAAATCAAGAAAAAACAAAAATGTCCAAAGTCTATACTAACTCCTCTGCAAGACCTCATTAGTAATGATGAATACATGGTTCTGACGTGATAGATCAGTGGCATATTTTTTGTTAAAGTAGGTTGTGGGTTAATACACAGAGTAAAACCATATTCCTTTAGTTAATATTGCAACCAGAGATTTTACAGTTCATTATAAATCATTAATTTAATCAGTATGTTTTTTAAATGATCATTACATTCCTCTGTTTGCTTAAACTCTGATTTTTTTTCCTTTTACATATTTATTTTGGGATTGATCTACTTTTCCTCAGAGGCAAAACGGTGATTAAACAATAACTTATAAGAAAATTATCATTATTATTTACTGGTCCATATTCTGAAAAATTACACAAATTGTATTCAGTTAACATACTGTCACTCCTTTTTACACTGAGATCTCTAAGCTTATTTTCATTTCTTTTGAAGTAGCTACTTACCAGATTAAGTATCACTGTTGCAGTAAAGGTCTCAAAATTTAGCTAATTATTTCCTGTTTGCTTTGGGTAAAATGGATGCTTGATATTATCTTTTGTAAAGAATATAATTATATGCCATAGCTTCCATTTAGTTTCATATTCATTTCTATTCGAATTAGTTTGTGGGCTCTTCTACTTTAACAAAATCTGTCAAAGGATTTTAGGTGATTCAACTCAAATTTAGCCACTGAAATGAAAAATGAGAAAGTCATCGCTGGTAATATTTGCTTCAGAACGTAAAATGGGAGAAATGTGAATATTTTGGTATTAAAATGCAGTCTAATAATTGAAGTCCAGATGAAGTGCTTTCACAGAGGAATCAAACTGTGTAAACTGCTAAACTGTGAGCAGGTGCTCATGTGTTATTTTGTAGGACAAAAATCTCTAAAGACCTAACACATTCCCAGAATGTCTGAGAAATGAAGAGGTAAGGATTTAATCCAAATCTATACTCCACAAGCAAAGTCTTTACTATATATCATCTTGATTTCTCCGCTTGATCACAGAGAACTAGCTGCTGATCTGCCTCAGAAGTGATGCAGAACAATAATCTTGACAGAGCAGATCTGGAGAGATGTGATGGTTGATTCCAGTTCTGATTCCTGGATACTGGATGGGACTAGCAGGCAAAACAGCCTCCCTCCCCTGGAAATGTTCTGTAAATATGAGAACAAGATTTGGGCCATTTACACACAGTTGACAACTGATCTGTTTTTGCACTGTGAGCTCAACAGGTCTACAGCACACTGACTCACTATCTCACAGATGGCATCTGTGCAACAGGTGTTTTTTCATTTCAACCCAGGAAAACCCAGGCAGAAACATGAGGACCTAGTTCCAGGACTCTTCCATTGTTTAGGAACATTATGGAGAGAGTCAACCACTAGTGTGCTCCAAAATGGGTTGGTTAGGAAGACATTTTCTAGTTATATATGTTATTTCAAAATTAGATGTGGGAAGATTTGTGTCTTGCTGAGATATCTCACTGTCACACATAGTTATAGACCAATTTGAGTCCAATTGAGACTAGCTATTTATTTCCACCAAGTTTCAAAAACTATTGTCAATATTAACTTTACTTTTCATGTTATCACAGATAACTCCCCACTTCTACCTCTGCATCTTCTCAGTCAGAATTTTCTTGAAATTCTTGGAGGTTGAGCCGCTGATCTTGCTAGTTAGTGTGTTATGCTTTGGAACAGTGTGGCTCAGTGCAGTTTTCTATCCCAATATTCCCACTTGTGTTCATAACCCAAGCTTGAGATCTTACTAGGCCGCAAGGCAAGAGTAGCACATTTCATCTTTTTTATTTGTCCTTTTTTTTGTAGAGATGCCTCTATGAAGAACATGTGAGAGATGTGTACTGTGGGTATTTTTCATAAACAAGTTGTGCGATTTTGTCTGTTAGATTGGTTTCCAATGCCTTCAGGGACAGAACTTCAGCACAGCCATCACTCAAAAAGAACTAAAAGAGATTAAATTCCTGAACTCTATCAAAACACGTCCAAACTAAGCAAATCATTACGGTTCTGGTGCAACATTTCAGGTTTTGTTTTTGTTGTTTGTTTATTTCTTTTTAACAGAAGTTACAAGAATCACAAGAAAACAACACAAATACTTGTAGATTCTTCCAAGCAACAATGGAGGAGGATTCAAGAATGAACAGCAAAACTTTGCATACTGATAACATCAACACCATTTTTAGATGGACACTTGAGCTGCAAAGATCAACATTTAGTGCAAGCAATACCTGTAATGCTATATTCAAAGGATGATGCACATTAGGTTTGTAGATAGCTGACAGATAGACTTGTATGCTCTCCGCCCAGTTCCAGGCAAATGCTTGCCTGCGGATGCAAATGAATACAGGTGAACGTTCACCTGCTGTGCTGAGAGTCTACCAGAAACAATATAACCTTATCTTGTGGTACACCTCATGACTATCAGCGATAATAGTTGTAGTCTGTACTCAATAAATTTATGATGGCCCGAGATAATACTTCATGTCTAATGGGAAATGCCGTCTAAACCCACAGACACTGCGGTCCAAACCCACAAGCACTGTTTCAGGATCCAGCTTTTGTGCTTTGGTAATGTTTTTTGCACAGTCAAATGATACTTTTAAAGCTATTTTTCAACAGATTGGTACAATGCAATCGCACAGCCATTGCAAACATTTTCAGAAGTTAAAAAAAAAATCACAGGAAAGAAGATGAACAGTTTTTACTAAGTTCAAGGCAACACTGAAAAAAGTGTGTGGACATGCTTCATAGAGACAACAAATATCTTTATTGGTAGTTGTGAAATACTTGGATATACAGGGCTTACTGAAAAATGAATTTTTATCCTTTGTCTTCTCTTTGCTAGCCTCCTTCCGAACAAACAAATCTTTTGATAATGGTGATTTGTTTGAAGTGTCATTTATTATGACTTACAAGAGTTATCCCAAAGTCTCCAGGCAGGACAAGAATATAGCTTTCATCTCATTAAGATGGGCAGAAATATTTGGAAGGAACAGAAGAAATCTTGTATAAAAATATTTTACATGTTTCTGAGTTAGCAATCGGTTTGCTGTCTTCTTTAACAGTAAATTGTAAAGAGAAAACAGCTCTTACAACGGCAGCCTTTAAAACAATGATACCGATTACAATAAATTAAATATACAATAGTAATTTAATGACTTTCATGATAAACTGGTAAAGAACAATAATATACTTCAAGGTATACATTCTTTGGGCAAATACATCTACTACAGTACTTCACCTATCAAAACTGAGCAATCCAATCAGCCTATTTGATTGGATTGATGGTAACATCTGGTATACATACCTGTTGTTCTGTTTAAAACTGTGAATAAATCAGATCTCAGTTCTACATGCCTTTTGCCTGACTTTAGATGCCTTTTGCTGTTGTAGCTAGATAGCTCTGGTAAGTGCTGAACTCTGGTTGTATATGAAAACTTATTCATCAGCTTGTACAAGGAAGTCCCCCTTTAAAACGGTGTCACGCAGTTAATGTTAATCTTGTACCAAGCTATTTAATGTTATTACATTTTCCAGATTTAACTTTCAAGAAGCCAACGGCTTTAAAATAGCCTCAGTACAATTTGTCTACCCTGAGAAAAGATATGGAATCCAACTCATACCAGCCAGTGAGTTCATGGTCACCATCAGGAATATATCGAGAGCTTGAAGAATGTATCTCCTATGCCCTGCCCAAAGTCCTAGATGAACAAGTGGGTCAAAGGGGAGGCTTCCAAAATTGCCAAGGGAAGGATAAAATTTAGTTGTGCAGCTGTGCTTCTGTCTTCATTTTTTTTTCTTCCTTCTCTGATGTTTACAGGACTTACATGTTGATCCAAAGAGCTGCCTTTTATCCTCACCATTACATGAATGGAAGTCTGCTTAGGAGCCAAACCAACTGGTGGCTGAAAGTGAAATCTCAGATAGTGGAAAAAGTCCTGTGATTTGAGGCTTTGAGATAAAAGACAGACTTCCACCCCAACAGATATCAGGGGTGAATCTGTCACCTGGAAAAGTGGCTTGAGAAGGAAAGGAAGGAGGTACAGCTAATTTATGAATTTCATTCAGATTTAGAACATTTCCAACTATAATTAAAAGTTCATCCAAAATCACACCCTTCATTTTATTGTACTATTTAATTGCTTTCTGCAGCAACTTATATGAATCAGTCATGATAATGATAAGCGGTTCAATTACCTGTAAACCCAGCACTTGCTCTCTTTGCCTTGTAAGATAAAGCCTCTCCAGTGCTAATATGAGATCCAAGCTGTGTCTCAAAGTCTCACACATCTTCAATGGACTGCAGTGTGCTGACAATTAATTATCGGCAAGGGAGAAAGTGTAGTCAAGCTGAATGCAAATGCCCACCAAATTGCAGTCCAAAGATACCATAATAACATCCTTCATGACGGGGTTACCAGTGATTACTGAGTATCACAGGTACAATCAACTCAGCCCATTATTGCTGAAGTATATCATAAAGCAGAAGCGTGATTATATTCATAGAAAAATCAGTAGGAGAAGTCATATTTTATTATTATTTTTTTTCCACACGCATGCCCCATATCAGTGAGAATTTATAACATATCACTCTTAGAAAGCAAGTAAATGTTTAAAGAACCTGAATCAGAAGATCTACAAATGTAAAAACACTTTAGGCATTTTTTCTCCTCCCTAGTCTTATGGACAAAAATGATCTGATGAGTCCCTAGAGTAACTGCACCAGCTTCCTGAAGATACACAAAAGATAATATTGCTCAGTATGCTGAGGTGGCAAAACTAAAAATGAACTGCTCTGAAAGTCAGTCAGTTTGCAAACCACCAAGGTATAAGCTTTAACAATCATTTATTCGGTGTCCTGGTGTTTGGTAAACTCTGCGTGAACAGGTCTCACCTTCCTCCTCAGCTTCTGCTTACCAATAAATGAAGTACAAAGTTCTGAAATCGCCTTTCTATTGAGTCTCTGCTGTAAAGCAAGAGGATTTCATATAATCTGAGATTAAAACAAGGTTAAAATCAGAGCCATCACTAGCTGAACTTCATTTAACTCCTGCAAATGGTTGTCATCACTGTGTCTAACACAGTACAGCAAGAACAAGTTTTTCAGTTAAAGTCATTTCCCTGGGGCTTAGTGCTCAGGTAGAGTGCTTTTGCAAGTGGCAAGCGCCTAAAGACAGCACATTGTCTGACATTACAATAATAGCAGATATTGAATGTGCTATTATATACATGTCCTTTCAGACTGCCAGCTTTCAGTGGCTGCACTGTGCAGACTGGCAATTATATTTTTAGGTGGCAGCCACAGATCTGCTCTGCAGCTCTAAGCCAGGAAATAAACTCATTGGAGCTTACTAGGTCTTGTCTTATGTTATCCCTATATTGTGTTTTCTACAACTGGCAATATACTTTTATTTGCACGTAATAAATATTTTGCATTAATATTTAGTTCCACAGAACTGAAAATCTTGCATCAATTTATTTATTTACAAAACATAAAATTGCAATAAACTCAATGTCCATTAAGTGAAAACACTATTCCACTGAAAGTCTGATAGACTGAGCTTCACTTTCATGGTCTTTTTTTTTTTTTTTTTATCCCTTAAATTCAGTAGGATTGGAGCATGTGATTAAAAATAAGAATATCTTTAATAATGTATTTTGCACACAGAAATTTTATACTGCTTAGTTTATTCTCTTTGTATTTGTATGCATCTGAGCATTCAAAATTCATTTCCCATAAAGTTTGAATGATTTTTCAATCTTTCTAAGTAGATGGTCAAATGTATTCAGTCACATGAAATATTTGTAGTTTTCCTTCTTTTGCAATGACTAAACACTTTCTTTTAAGTATAGAGCACCATAAAGGCAAGGTACAATTAATAAATATCTTGCTACATATCTAAAAGACAGCCTCTTTAGATGTTGGCAAATGTTAAATCTGAAAGTTCTTTCCACTTTATGAGGAATTAAATGGATTTGTTATTATTACTGAATTTTCTGGACCATTTTTAAATATGTGTATCTACTTTTGTTAAAATACTCAATATAAGTGGAAAATCATAAGGATACCTTTTTCTTTTTCCTTTTTTTTAAAAACAAACAAACAAACAAACAACAAGTTTAGAAAAAAAATGACTCAGATGAGCAATTGGCTATTTTCCTACAAACTATCATTTTAAAATAAAACATATGGTTTCTCTGCAATTTTCATTCATTTACTCATTTGTCAGAAATACTTACCATAAGTAGCAGAAGGCAAACTATCCAATTGCTATTAATTCATTTTAGAGCTAAGCAAATATTTGGGTTTCCTATGAGAACAACCACAGAGACAATTTTTGTATTCCAAATATTTGCTCGCTTTCACTATATGCATAAATTTGAGTACTTAGATTTGGAAAATAAAATACCTCCATCTCATAAAATGTAGATAGTAAGTTAATTAAAATTAAAAGTAAAAAAAAGGGGGGAGGAGAGAGTATTTTAATTGTTTGGCAACGGAAGATCATGTAGCACAATAGGTAAGTAGCAGAGCTCAAGGAGAACACATTAATATTAACTAGACAGTGCAGCAGAGGATAGGTTAATTAAAAAATAAAGAAGCAAAAATCAATCTTCCCAACTCAGAGCTCTTGTCAGCTATCGTAAGTTAAGCAGAGTCATGCCTGCTAAAGAAATGGACGTCAGAGCTCCAGTGAAAACCCCTGTTCTTCTAGATGTGATATTAGAATTTTAGACCTCAGTCCAGCAATGCCCTTAATTGCGCTATATGGGAACCTGATAAAAATGTCAGGGCAGTTTTGCAGAGCACAGTAAGGTCATTCATATCACATGTGCACCCGCAAAGTCAGATTTCAATCACAACTGCAAGAGGAAAGATTGAATTTCAGAAAGCAGTGAATCAGAAAAGCATTTTGATTATCGATAAGATATATGTTCTCAGTATGAAGTAGTGTCTAATATAGTCTTTGGATGCATAGACATGTAGGGCTGTCTACCCATTAAGGCATCCCGAGTTATCATTCAGAGCTGGGAGCAGCATGTCTGAGGGCAGTGCTGCAAGCAGACCGATCGGTCTCACTAAGTGACACAGCCCTCAGATGTGCTGCTTTAAACTTACAGGAAAACAAGTCCTGGAAAAAAAAAAACAAAAAAAAAAAAACACCTTACCACCCTCCTACACAGCGCTGGAGAAATTGTACACAGTGTTAGAGAAATCTGATGAAATGCCATACACATTCTGTGGTCTCTGTTCATCTTAATGAAGATTAATCTGAATGACGGAGTCACGGTGCACCAGCACAAGCTCCCAGCCCATACCATTCACTGTGGCTGGGCAGCTGTCTGACCCAGTAAGATCTGTGATTACTGTGCTGTTTTGACTATAGATGACATACCCACGAGAAGTGCATATGAAACCAGGGTGGTAACCAGCTCCACCTAAATTTTTGAGGTGTCTACAGCAGTGTCTGCAGACCAGTCAGGATTATCAACCCACACTACAGCTAATGAAGATCTAGTTGATACAGTCCATGAAACAGGGCTCAGCTGCCTAACTATAGATATCTAGGTGCAGTACATCTCCACAGGACTGGACAATACAGCCCTGTCCCAGTGGGAGACCAGTGTCTTGCTGAAGCAGCAGCTGGAGTTGTCGCAGGTCAGGCCACAGCATCTGACACCAGACACCGATGTTTTGGCAGCTGAAGCTTGCCACTAGAGTTATTTTTCTCATCTGAGAATAGACAACTACATTGGAAAGCTGAAAAGCTCTCTGGACTCACTGACTATGTTGGTTAGGTTTATATTGTCTATAATTGTCTAAGCCTATCATGCACATAGACACCAGCTCTAACTAAATGTGGTGTCTGAGTCTGCAGCCTCATTTCTGACAATCAAAAAGACACAGATCTGTGTGCTGGATGGTCCAGCCTTCACACTGCTGAGGCACACTGCGTTTACTATTCTCCAAAAGACTATTTAATTTAAAGAAATTAATTTGGGGAATGTAAATTTTGTTTTCTTCTGACTTTCCAAAATACCAATTTTCAATGGGTGGTCCCAGAGCTGGAAGATTTCAGCACACAAAAAGATAGAGTTCTGCAGGTGTGTGAATGCAGTCTGTTAATACAGCAAGCACAGCTGTGCTGCCGTCTCCCTTTGAAACTCCTGGTTTTATGGGCAGCTATGCTTTGCTCACACCTGCAAAACAAATCTGTCTAGTCCCAGTTCCTTAGGCAAACGGCCTGAGGCACATCAAATGAAGTTTATCAATCAGAATCAATACAGAAAAATCTGTTTCATGCAGTGGAGCATTGAACATATATCTAAGGTAGCACAGATCCAAGCATGTAACCAGCAGAGTGTGCAATACCTTGCAAATATGCTAACATGGATCTGGAATTAATACAGTTCATTTATATGGAGCTGTTCATAGGGTTTAGCTACAGAAAAGCTCAAGAGCTAGTGAGCAAGGCTTGCTGTATAGATTTAAACCCTTTCTACCCTACTCAACACTTCTGAATCCAGGATTGCTGTTCCCATCCTGTTTGCAGTGAGCCAGCTGCAGGGCTAGTGGTGAAGCCCGTGCTGGCACCCACCCATCCCTGTTCCATGAAGCATTATAGCCTCCCATTGCAATATGTGATGGAAAACAGAAACACCTGGCCACCTTCGTACAGAAGGAAGAAAATGACCTTGTCATCAAAAATCCTCTGTAAGAGGAAATAGATTATCAGGTATTTTGTGTTCCCTCTGGCAACGTGCTGATAAAAAGAGCATAGAATTTCAAATCTATCTCAAATAACTCTTTTTTTTTTTTCATATATTTGAGTTTACTTTATGAGATAAGCAAGAAAAATATAATTTTAAATTTTAAATATGCTGAACTTGTGATTAAATGTAAGGTGTCCAAAATCCTGAGATTCCTGAGTGTGCCCCAAGGTACCTTTTCAGTTTTGTTTTTTTTTTTTCAGCTCACTTGAAAATGAGATTTTCTGCCTCTGTTTCCTTTTTTTTTTTTAATTCAATTAAGACTGTAAATAGGCATTTTTAGATATTTTCAATAGGTAAAGCTTTAAGATAAATAAAATAACTTCTTCAGGAATCTTATCTACATTTTCCATTAAAAATGGAGATTTGTTGTCAGGTGAAATGACACCTTAACCAGTCCAAACTATCAAATATTTACAGAGTCAATGCAGAACAAAGTTATCTACATGGTCCTTTTGCATTAAAACAAACCATTTTTACATGTTGTCCCTATTTAATTTCCTTTTGCTCTTTGCCTCATGACTTAGAACAGTATTGATGACCTACAACATACGGTTAAATTGTTGTCCTTTCATTTTTCAGACAAGAAAACCATCTCTTGCCTCAGGCAAGTCTTGATAGTTGCAAGGCTATACCAGACACTAAATAGGCATCTGGCAAGCTTAGAGAAATCTGCCATTCGCTGACTCTGGTTTAGGCTAATGGCCAGGAAATCTCTTGGCCCTGGCATAAGGCAGAGATAACACAGAGCTTCCCACAAGAAGCCCTCAGAGCACACAGGGGCTTACACACCTTGGCAGACTGTGCAGTGGAATATGGATGGAGGAGATAAATTTTACATTTCTAGGCATTTTGGATACGCTGAGAAACAGTGATAAAAATTGCAATCGGACCATTATCGCATTGACGGAATATCCACTTCAATTATAAATCTTGGATGGATAATAAATATCTATATGTAGCCTTGGGCCCATATTCTGCAGCTTTTCCCTGTACTCAGACTGCCTTTGGCTACAAGTTTCAGACAGACAGCAAATTTCAGGGCCAGAAGAATATCATAGCTACAAGGTGAAGCTTTTCCTGAACTAATTTTGCATGGCAGAGGAGCAGAAGGGAGCATCAGGGCACCCCTCCTGTCTCTCTAACTTGCTGCCCATTCTCTGGCTCCAGCCTACAGCTATGCACAGGGAAATTCATCTCCAGGCTTCCTTCTGCTTCAAGAGTGTCCTTTCTGCTGGGTGACACTGGAGTGTTGAGGAACTTGGTGAGGAACCACTTCTTCTTGACTTTGCACAAGCTCTTGCCTGTGCTAACAGAACCCCAACATCTGAAACTATGATTAGCTGCATTGACACCATTGTGATAACTCTGGCCTCAAGCTTCATATCTCTTCACACCCCAATCATCAGACTTCATCAACCACCTGTATTAAACCCATGATCAGGGTTCACTCTAAAGGCAGTGAACTTGTATTGCAGGTAAAGAAAGTCGTGCTTTGTCTGCTACTGAGCATATTTTCACCTCAAAGTTGTCCCTCATCAAGTAACACAGAGGTGCTCACACCTGTGCTGCTCTGGGCTGCCCTCTCTATGACACACTACCTGTGTCACACTGTTTGGCGAAGGCTACACTGGCCACCATCACTTAGTGACACTGAGGCCCTAAACTGTGGTTTTCATTTTAAAGATCTCAGCGTGGTGTTGGTGCTGCCAAAGTTGCCACATGCTTATGTGGTGGTTTTGTAGTGTAAGCCTGGCCTATGTGCTGTGCACTAGAGAGACAAGCATGCTGTGGGGTTCTGGGGACAAGTCCTGCTGGAATAACATGAAATAAGTGCAGAAAGCAGGAGTTAAACATCAGTGGCATCAATGGACAAAAAGGACAACAGTAGTGGCAATGCAAAAACTATTGAAGTGATGCATCTTAGCAAACTTGCAAAGTTGTGTGCATCCAATTTGTGGCAGCAAAAGCAGAATCCTCTGCGTAAACACAGACCCATTTCATATAAGTTAAAAATGATCACTTATTAGTTGCTGAAAAAATTAGCTTGCTTCAAAACCTCTTTCGTTCAGTTGCAGAAAGTATATTTATTTGCTCAATAGAAGTTGTGAGTGTCCTTTCCTCCAGCAGAGAGCAGCTGCAGAAGCCTGTATGTCTGTACTAGAAGAAAGGGGATTTCTGACTAGCCTGATTAGGGTGATAGAGTAATTTATTTGCAAGCAGAGAACGCACGGTAGTGTCATTTCTTGCAGACAACCATAGAAGTCAACTGTATTTCCTCCAGAGTCCTCAGCTATCAAAGATTCAGCACCTCAGAGGATCAACAACTTAGTTTACCTATCATTACACTGAGCTGAGCATCCTGTTCCTGAAGAAGTTTAAGCTGTTCCTAGTTTACAGATATAGGAAAAAAAAATCCTTATATTTCATTAACAAAAGTATTTATTATTCAAAGGACTGAATTTTGGGAGAAATTTTCTTCAGAAATATATGAATTCCTTAAGGATTATTAGCTATATCACATCATTTTTCTCACTTATGGATGCAAATGTAGAGGTGGCGTATGAAGAACAAAAATGCCTATAAAGAACAAAAATATGTTACATCCTTCTTTGCTCTTATGTGATGAATAAAAAGATAGTCTAGTTTTCTGTTGAAAATGATTTTCACTGTTGTGCATGTCTGTGTCAAGTACACTTTCCTGTTTTGCAGCAACGTCCTGTGATTAGAGAGCTACTGGATGTACAAGAAAACTCTAATTCAGATTGTACTGTCTTAAAAGGGAAAGGGGGCTTAGTCACACTCTTTCATTAAAAATTACTTAAGAGAAAATAACAGTATGGTTCATAAAAATTAACTTTCTGAGAGGAAAAAAAAAAAAAAAAGAAGAAGAGTGCTCTCATTCCTTTTCCTTGATATAGCAGGACATATAGCAAGGGACTGATGATCCCAGAGATGCTTGCTTCAATGTTTCTAGCCAACCCATCTGTGAGCTCCTGAGGATTTTTGAAACAATTGGCCAATTTCAACCAAATTTGACATTGGAGCCTATGGCCTAAAAATAATTTCTCATAAATTTCATTGGAAGTGGTAGCTCTACAGAGGGGGAAATTTCAAATCAGCACCACTACAGTGGAAAATCTGGACTATTAGGTAGCAGTATAGACATCTATGTCAGCTCATCATTCAACACATTTACAGCTTCAGATCTGACAGCTGGAAAACAGAGATCATGTGCAGAAGCTGAGCATTCTTTATGGGATATGTTAGGAACACAGAGATATTGGAAGGTTTTAGAGAACACAGAAAAAAACTAAATGTTGCACAAGGGATCAATTCTTTTCTTAGCAAATTATCTTCAAAAACAAGGGATCTGGGCCAGATTTCTCTCTGGTACTTAATCATCATACTTAATTACAGTAGTTGATTATCTGGCCACAACTGCAGTGCTTCAGAAAAGGGAGACATAGCTCATGAAATAGATTCTTGCCACAGAAAATTCCTTATACTGCATGTCCCTGTTATTTCTATTGGAATGTTAAATATTTCATATTTAGATTGCATTGGATATTACTGGAATTCTGTTCAAATATTAATTAACGATTCGCCACAATACCTCTGTGAATGAAGTGTATATGCCGATAAACCGTGGTAACGATAATGACATGGGGGAGACTGAAACAGAGATTGTATTATTTGCTCCAGAGCATGCAGTGAGTCAATTCCAGAGGGAGGACAAGAATTCAGTGGATTTATGCATATTCCCTCGGAAGACACTCCACCAGAACTGCTGAAGACATAGACATTGAGAGACCCCGAAGCCCTGTCCCAAGGTGAAGAACTGAGGTTGAAAGTGAGGTCAGCAGCCAGTAACCTGAGCGGAGCAATGCCCTTTTATTGGCCTTTTCCTCCTGCCTAGCATTAGAAAAGCTGTCCATGTTATGCTCATACTAGACATACTGAGTTGCTGAGTACGTGATTTGCTGGGGAAGTTCAGCAGTCTTTAACTAGAGCATCTCTTAACAGCTTTTACTTCATTAATCAAAAGAGCAGCATCTGCATCCTTTCTTCCCAATCAATTTTGTCAAATTTTCCTTTCTTCATTCTGGGCTCTTCATCAGCTGCATCTCCTGCCAGCCTCCCCCTCGTCCTCCATCAGTTGCCACTGCAGACAATGATGCTGATTTCTGCTGTGTGACAGCATCTTAAGAAACAAAACCTGAGTGGTTAAGTCTAAATTGTTGGAGCAACAGCCATGACTGCCCCAGCAGTGATCTGAGCACTTAAATTTTCTTCATACTGCAGAACTGACAATGCAAATCACATGCTGCAGTGACCAAATCAGCTAAAGGAGCTGGCAACCAGCCAGGGTGTTGCTGTGGTGGGGGAGGTATGGAAGGAAAAACTCCTGTACCAGTAGAACAGACACATGGATGTGGACCACCTAAATCAGAAAGACATAGAAATTGATCGAGAGTTAAAGCTGCAAACCTTCAAGGCAAGAAAGCCATTCCAAAGGCACCGCTGGAATGAAAAGGGTTTTTTTGGCTTGTTCTACTGTGTGCTTAGCTCAGGCCAAGGGAGAGAAGATGAATTCTATGATCTGGCAATAAAACTGCATAGCAATACTTCGCTTCTCAGTAATAACTTTCAGGGGGGTTCTCATTAAAACTGCACTACTGCATTGCACATATACACAGAGCTCAGCTTAACGGTGGAGCCAACTGCATAGCACTCCACTGTAATTCTCTTTACTGACTTTGAGCAGGATGTGCAAAATGTGCTTTCTTTTTATTAACACCCTGATTCCAGAAGACAGAAGTTTCATGTTTAAGCTCATCCCTGCGAGAACTGCTGATATGAACAATGCCTTTCCAATATCAGGCAGCTGTATCTCACTATAGGGACTGTCTGGCTAGAATTTTAATGACATGAGTGGACTCTGAAGGACCTGAGGCAGGGTGCATTAGGACAGATAGGCCAGGCAGTTCCTGGAGGGCAGCTCTGAGAAACGTGTCCACTGGTAGAGGGGACTGAAAGGACTTCAGTCTTGTCCATCATACCCTTTGTTTTAAACTGCAGCTATCTACAATAAAATGGCTACACTATAGAAGACTCCATTTTCAGGCAGGTAGGCACTTTCTACGCAAGTTGCAGATGAAAAGTGATACTGAGAACTCATAATTATGCAGTCTTGGCAGATATTTGACAGTGAAGATGTTTTTGCAGGCTTTTAACCTGTGTAAGTCATTGGGTGATTGTAGCCATGTCACTTGCTTGCCTAAGCTTCCACACCTACAAAATGAAAGTAATAATGTTTAAATACAAAATTCAAACTCAAAGGCAGGTATGCTTTGTCAAATAGCCCTTTGTTACATGCACTTCACCCTGTGCTCTTTCAAGGTCACTCAGGCTGTCAGCACAGAGATTGAAAGTGCCTGATCAGACTTTTCTCAGTATTTCACCCTGTCTGAAATGAAAACTGCCTTGAAGTCATGACTTACATTTCTGTCTACTCCCTGAATGGGTCTCTTGTGTTGTGAGACATTAGGGAAAATGATTGCTGAGAAAATGAGTTTCTACTTTAAATGATACCTACCCTCTTAAATCGGCATGATGCTGTTAGAACATCATGTGACAGACTCACATTGAGTTGACCTTTTACTATTGCATATTCACTGCTTAATCAGATGAAAAAATGCCTTACTACCTCTTGAAAATGTTGTACCACGAACACTGGCTAATCATCATATATTTACATATATTCAGGCAGCTTCTGGCAGACTACACATGTATTTATCTGTTAGCATGGTAGCTGTCTTTTTCATTCTCAATAGAAAAGTCTTATAAATTTTCAGACTGCTGAAGAATAACTCCTAGTATTAATTTGCAGTGATACATTCAGAAATATCCTCTACAGTTTAGGATAAATTGAATGTTTTAAATGATGACAAAGGTACTATAACTTGTCGACACCAGGTGGTACACTTGGGGTGATATTTATGTGATTCACATTCTGGATCATAGCTGTCTGTATTCGTAATGCATTCAGGGAGAAGGCAATTGAGTTTTACTACCTCTTTTGTTTGCTCTGAGTCTTCAGCTAGAACTAGCAGAAGGCAATTTCTAAATGATGCAAGTTGCTTGTCCCTTGAAAGGAGTTTTCCACTGAGCTTTCCGGCATGATAGACCATGAAAGCAAGCTCCCAGACTCCTTCACTCACTGCTTTTCTGAAAGGCTAATCACACAGGGTCACCTCTTGTCATGGCATCACGTTAGCAAATCATATTTCTAAGAATAGACATATAAATTCCATAGACAGAGTGGAAATATCTCATAGCCATAACATCATTGATCAGCAGTACAAGTTAGCCTACCCTATAAGAAAACTTTCTGGAAGAAAAGGAGATAAATTTTTAAAAAGTTTCCAAAAATATGCTTATGAACTGCTGACAGTGCAATTCTTTTAATTCATTTATCCCAACCCTTATTATTGTCTCAGATGAAATATGTCTCTAGTGTCATTTACTATAGACTACTGCCATAGTAGTTAGCTCACAATGTGATCGTGTTCTGAATAGATACACAAGTTTAACACAGCATTAATATTATTAACAAGAAAGATCCCAGTTCAGTGATATTTGCAAAGGAAAGTCAATACACTAAATTTTTTACCAGTTGCTGCTCCTGTATGTAATAAAACTTAAGAGAACTATACTCTTGTTCACAGCCCCAAGTGAAATATCAGAATGTATGTTTCCAAACTTTTGTTATGAACAGCTTGTGCCATGGCTGTATGTTAATGTGTAAGTTCAACAGCAAAGACCATTATTGAACTCTAGTATTTTAATAGGAAGATACATTTTCCCATCAATTAAGAATGGAGATATTTTAGTTACAGTCATGTTTGCATTACATCAAGACAACATCAAAACCAGACAAAAACAAAATAATGCCTTTTTGTATTGTTCAGCTGTGTGAGCTGAATGCAACATGTTTTTTGTTTGTTTGTTTGTTTGTTTTTGCACAGCAGAGTACTGAGTTCTCAATGTCTGGTATAAAAATGAAAATCTGGAGCATAACGATAGACTGTTTTGCATTTATAAAGTTGCATTATATATTTGTATAAGGCAAAGACAGGCAAGATCACTATAACCTGAATGCTCCCATAAAATAAGGAATTGAATTTTCCTGATTAACTTCTGCTTGCAGCACAAACTAGGGGACTAGCCAGCAATTTTTAAATTTCCAGTGATGGAGAAGCTATCTACCAGAGTTCTTGTTAAACTGTACCAATGATTAATGTCTTTTTCTGTTAATAATGTTTGCTCTTCTTATTGACTAAGCTTCTTTAGGTTTTATTTCAAGCAACTGTATCTTCTTACACATGTCTCTGTGGGACAGATATGCCTCCTTTTTTATCAGATTTGTTTCACATGCAGATATTTATAAGGTGATTGGATCACTGCTTATAACTTTCTTTTTGATAAACTCCTAAATTTATGACCAAGATTTCATTAGTTCTTTGGCCAAATAATTGTGCTGGAGACAACGTTCAGCAGATTATCTGTTATAGTCTCAGAAAACCTTTTTCAAAGCCATTTTTAATGTAGATAGAGCTACCCAAGCTGTAAGCAGGTTCTGTATTCTTCCTTCCTAAATGGGTAACTTTGCAGCTGATTTTATTGAAGCTCAAATTAATTTTTCACAGACCAATTTATCAAGTAATGATTATGGTTTGTTTATTTTGGGAAACCTATACTCAACATTACTTACCATTATCATTACTTGTGCCTTCTGTGAACCTTTTTAGCAGCAATTTGAGATTTTCTTCCAAGTTTGCAATACAAGGTAAAATACATGAAGCCAAAGACCAATCTCTAAAAGATCCTGATAAAGGCATTCAGAGATACTCACTCACTTACAGTAGCATCTTGAGACATAGTCGTTACTTTGGTTCTAAACCATTCTAGGTGGATTCTGGATTCTTAGCAAAAATGGTTATTGCTATCAGTTTAAATACTTTTTGGAAGCCTAAGTGTTCAAAACTGACCCTTTCATTAAACCAAACTTAAAAAGTAGTAACAAGTTCATTCAAGAAATTTAGATATACCCTTTTAAAGTTAACTTTAAACAGCTAGTTTATTAATAATATGTTAACAGTTATGACATTATTGTGCTTAGGACTGACAGTTGAGATCATGCCACCAAACCCCTGTCTACACAGTACAGGACTGCAGCATTAGCTGCCAGACTCTTGCTGTTTCAAAACTCAATGAAAATTAGCTTGAAGGAGCCAGAGGACCCCCCCTTGTCCATCTCTCCTAAAATATTTGGATAAAAGTTAACCAAAGACAGTAACTGAAAAACAAGATTCAGTAGCTGATGCTTAACATCATCCTGAGCTCCCGTTGAACAGGTTTTTGTGTACTCTGAATGTGCCCTACTGTTTCAAAGTATTTATTGAACATGATTTCTATTAAAAGTCACAATCACTGATTCAGCACTGATCATTAGAGTAATGAGTGCAAAATTATACCTAAGAGCAAATCCTATGTTAATATCTCTTTCATTAATCTCTTGAGATTTTTCCTCTTTCCCAATCTTGTTCACTTGTTGAAGAATTCCAGCAGGTAATGTGCTAAACCTGTGTCCAGCTCCATTCCCACCCCAACTGGGAGGACTTCAGAGCCTTGAGGATATATGAATGTATATACATATATATTGCACTCTTTAAGTTCATATTTTCTGTCACTTTATTTATGACAAGGGAATTTATTCACTCTTGGGCACTCACATTTCTAAAGGTTCATTGAGCAAAACTAAAATAATGAAATTTTTGTATCCACTACTACTGTCTTTCAACTTCAGAATCAGAAGTATGCATGTCTGTCTAGTGGTATCTTTACTGAAGGAAATGTTCAGATCATTGTTTTGACATCCTACAACAACTGTCACTTACACTTTTATTTGGGTGGTCATACATGTGCACTGCATAATGGATGACCTGAAGTTCTGCCGTTGGTTTTGTAACTTGGAGCTCTAACCGAACCCATTACTAAAACAGTCCATCTGGTCTAAATATGGCATGAATAGCACCACAAAAAGGAAGGCTATTGTTAAAGTGTACATTATTTCAATTTCTGTATTTTTTTCTTTACTGCTTATTTTCTTTATTCTTATTTGTCTTATTTGTCTTTTTAAAAGTATGTAGCATTAGAGAAGAAAAAAAATCTTAACACTACCTCATTATTGCAAACAAATCATTGCAAACATTAAAATCAAGAAAACAATGTTGTCCGGAGCAACAAAATTTGAATTCATTTGCATATGAATAATCTTTTTTATTATTGAACTGACTTGATTATCCATGCTGCACTTTGAATTTTTGCAACAAATACAAAGAATAAATAAAAAGAAGAAAAATAGTTTACTGACAATAACAGATAAATTCAGGATGAGACAAATGACTGCATCTTAACTGAGTTAGTGAAAGAAACCTGTCTGTTGTAATGGCAGTAGCCGTTTCTGGAGGAATAAGTTCCTCCAGTGTGTAAAATTTGAAAAAAATGCATGTTGTTCATGTATGATTAACAGTTCAGGGTACACAAGACTTGTGGTGTGCTTGAAATCTCCTTCTACATGTTGAGAGAGATGACTTCAGTGGTGATGTTGCAAACCCATGTGGCATGCCTTTAGTCTCTTTAACCCTTCAGTAACATCAGTGTATCAATTCTGTGTCACAGGCCAAAATATACAGAAGTCTTGTAGGTTAATTTTCATATCAAGCAATAGCTCATGAAGCTTCTGTGTTTTCCACAGTAAAGCAAGAACACACCTCTCTGAAGAAGACTGCCTCTTACAGTCATAAATAACTTTTTTCAGTCTGTTTAAAGAAGAGGCAGAAGATGTCAGAGATCTTGCCACACATCATCACTTAGGCAAGACAGGAAGATGTTGACTAAAGGAAACTAAACACGATAAGTGTCAATGGGTTAGATAATGGTAGTGGGAGAATAATAATCAGTGTTCTGTCAACATGGAAAACATATCAAAAGACATTCCTCGCAGTTCTGCTGTGTTTCCAATACTATTCTACATGTTCATCAAATGACTTGGGTGATGGAACATAAAGCGCTTTTATTATTTTTTTTTTAAATTTTATCCAGGTTAATGAGGTTGCAAGGATATTGTAAGTCTGGACTTTAGTTCAAATGACTTTGACAAATTAGAGAAATAATTTGGAATATTTGAGATACAATTCAATAATAAATTTCTATACTTTGAGAAGAATAAGCAACAGCAAAAATACAGGTGGTAAAATTATTAATCAATGTAGAAGCCCAGCAATATCAGGTCAGGGTGTAATAGTGTTTCCCAAACTGAAGAGGAATGTAATAGATTTGCTATTGCAAGTCTAACATTTATACTTGAATCTGAAACAGCACTGTCACATGAAGTGATTTTCTTGCTTTGTTTAGCTGTGATAAGGCAATAGCTGGAGTCCTGTGCTTAATTTTGGGCATATACTTCAAGTGTAGACTGCTTGGATAAAGATTAGAGAACAATGAGAATGATCACAGCTCTTGGATATATAACCTGCAGACAAATTGTGGCTGAACAAGAGTTATGTATTCTAGAGGGGGAAATTTATATTGTATTGTATATCTGTATAACAGTTTTCAAATATACAAAAATGACCTCAGAGTGGAAGGGAATAAACCATCCTAAATAGTTCCTGCTAGCTGGGCAAGAAGTAACAGGTTTAAATGAGGACAAGGAAGATTTAAGTTAACAATCTAGAAAAAAGAAATATTGAATGGTGATACCTTAGCACAGCAGGTTTCTTAGGAGTATTGTTGGATCACCATTATTTGAAGTTCGAAGTTTTTGAAATATATTCCAGCCAGACATCTAAGGGATGGAGAGGAAGGGCAGGTTAACTGGCCCTGCCTCATACACAGTGAGCTGGATTCTGAGCCTTCCAGCATCACTTTGTAGATGATTCTGCCTCCATGTCAGATATCTTCCACCATGTCATCCAGCAAAGGCTGCAGAATGTCTGCAGGGCTCTGATTGCAGGAACAAGGGTCATTACTACCAAGAAATGCTGTCTGTTTACTGTGTTGCAACAGAGCTGCTCTGTAGCTATCACATACCTTTGCTGTCTAAGCTGTGAGGCACCTCATTGCAGCCTATAGAGCTGAAAAATACATTTTTTCTCCAGCTCCTGCTGGCATTGAGTCTTATGGGGGTGGCCATTAATATGGAAGCCTAACAAAAGGATGTTGTAGGTGCTGGAACTACCCGGGTATTTATTGGCAAAGACCCTGCATGTCTGCCGCATATGTTAACCTCTGCCTGGGGCACAGCAAAGCCACTCTGATTAGCACATTTTCTTTCTGAGCTGTAGATCCTGGTTCACAGCTATAAATCTTGACCTACAAATCAAGGTCATTTGGACTGAATATATCAAGAGAAGTTGTCTCTATTCAGGAGGACTAAACATTGTTCAACAAGAACAGTTCAGGTGTGCTTTGGAGGTTCTCTGTAGCAATGCAGGCTCAAAGGGTACAGTTAAGAACTGTGCCTTAGTTTGCATCAGTGGATGACCAGTTTAAATATACTTTAATCTCTTTTAAAAATCAATCTGTTTCTGGAAAATTAAAAAATAAAATAAACATTGCACAAGGTATGTATATTTCATTTTTCATGGCTTTCATACTTTAGAGATTTGTTTAATATATTTCCATTGAAAAGTATGCTTATTTTCATGATTTTTAATGTACACTGAAACCAGAATTGTTCTGACTTTTTGGCTCAAGTTACATCAATTCACTATTATTTGAATTCTTGACATTTTTCTTTTCAACGATAACGGTGATCCTTTTCAAATCAACACATTTCTGACCAGATTAGACCAGAGTAAGTGCTGGCTCCAATGACACTTTAATATATCATAGAATAAATATAGTGCTTGGAAAAAAAAATGGGGGGAAGGGGGGGATTTTTTTCCTGGTATTGTAATTATTCTTGTGATTGAAGCAAGATTATTTTATTTTTATCCTCCATTACGAGCCAATTTAAATCTTACATTTATTTAACAAGTAGAGCAATACAAGTGCATTGGCAGGACAATATTTCTGCTGTATCAAAAATATTTTTTTTTACTTTAACCAGTAAATCTCGGCACCAGAAATATTGTTTTCTTACTCACGATATGGTAAATATTTAATCATTCATTGTCACTGCTAAGCACAACTTTTCCTCGAGTTCTCTCTACAGTGTGACATGACTAACTACTCTTGCCATTATGTTCTCATTTAATAATGTCACCATGAAGCAGTAGCTTGTCTTTTTCATAATGAGATCAGTGCCTGGAAAAAACAAAGCAGTGTAATCAAGCATCATATTTGCCATAACAGATGTGCTTGGACAAGAAAAAGCTATAATGGATCAGCAACGTTCAATACCAAGAAAGAGAACTCCAAAAACAATGAAAGAAAGGTAACATTCTCATATGAAAGGAAGATTTTTTGCACCATGTTAGCAAATTCTAGCCCAGGTTCAACTCTGGCATGAATGTAAGACAATGTAGATCAGCTGAAATGAATGGTGATATTCAGTTTACCTAGACTGAGAATTAAGCTCATAATATAGCTAACTATTATTATATGTACTATATATATTAAATATTTCCTGCCCCAGCAAGGGGAAGGAATTATGAAACAAAGAAAGAGACTGTCATAACTCTTGGCAAATATCTTCTGTGGGAACCCTCTGAATATGATGACAGAAATGCAGGGCTGTCTCTACTCACTCTACAAAACTTTGACAAAGGTGAGAATGAGGCTGATTAGCCTTACTGACTGAGAATCAGTATGGTGAAAGTAATACAGTCAATGCACTATGCAACCAATTGCTCAGTGGAATCCTGGGGTTGCTGAGACGAAACATGAGAAAACTCCGTAGTTGCGCAGTAGAGGGAAAATAGTTTTGTTTTCTAGTAGGTAATGTCAATTGGCATCGCAACAGTGACGTGAGGGAGGAATAGAGCACACAGTCCTGCTGCAGAATTGTTCATAGCTTGTGAAAAGGATAAATAAACCTCCACATGCAGTGTATGAGAAAACAATGAGCTTTTACTGAGCCCTTCTATATGGTGCAAGTGGCCAAACAATCAGTCTTTGTAGGTCTAGAAGGATAGGAAAAATATTGTTATGGCAATGGTTTGGGTTTTTCCTTTGTCTAAGGAATTCCCCCAGAACTCTGAGGTCATAGGCAGCTGGCAATTTTGCAGGCTTTCAAGTTGTGTAAAATATTATGCACAAATATTTGCACAGTGTCCTGCACACCTTGATTATGTGTGAATTAATTACTAGGATTTTCAAATAACAATTACAATGTTGCTAATAACAACAGCAGTAACAGCATTAATATGTGAGAATTTTTGTTTCCTGTCCAGGAAAGAAATAACATTAGGAGGATGTCAGTTTGCACAAAAAGTAGTGAAAAAAAAATGAACATGAAAGCAAAGCTTAGCAAAGAATTAAACCATAAAAGAAGGCTGGGTGAGATGCTAGTCCAGCTGGACAACATTTACATTCCAAGCAGCTTTCCCATGATTTACTCTGAACACATGGTGAGGTCATGACTATCAAATAACTCTACTCCAGATTCACATATCTTTGTTCCTGAAAAGAAATTTGAAAGACAAAAGATTAAAAACTGGTCATTTAAAGAAGAGTTTTAATATATCACAGAAGTGCATACCATCTTCTATCCAGGAGGATTTTCAAAATATTTCTATAGAGAAATCATTTTCTCCTTCATTGACTTTGCAAAGATATTTGATATGTTGGGATGAAACCGAAGATGAAGTTCCCATAACATATAGTTGAGTTTTCATGTAAGCTCTGGTGTAATAGAAAATGTTTGTAAAAGCTGAAAGCACAATACTAGAGAGCTTTGTCATTACAAAAGACATAAAGCAAGGGTATATATTATGAAGTCTGCTTTTTATGTATTTTTTTCTATTTATTGGCATTTTTCAAACAAAAAAAAAAGTAAAACAGAGTAAATAAGAAATGATAGGAAAATTCAGTGCTTGTAAATTCGTGTGTAGCAATTAATATTCATATTGTCCATTTTTGACTCAAGTGGATTCATCTCCACAGCTGCTCATTATCAACCGTCTGAACTTAACCCTAAATCTCCAGTTCCATTCACTCTTCTGTGCCTTTTCCCCATGATCTACTAAGAAGTGTTCTTTTTTTCACATATGCTTAAATAATTGACTTCTTCGGTTTCTTTCTCATCTGACTGCACATACAAAACATGATGACATCCTTCTTTTAATTGCTTCAACAATGTCACATCCAATTTCTCTAGTAATTAGATTTTTTCTATACATATAATTCCAGTAATTTTCAGTAAGAAGTTGAGTATTTTGTAATTTTTAATCTGGTCTTCTTAAGAATGAAGTTCTCACAGAAAAATGTGTTTTATATTTACACAATTTCCTTCAGAGTTTTGATTATAAGTGGATCCTTCTTTGTTTTTTTTTTTGGATACTTTTGGTATATGTAGTGTGACTAAACTACTTCAAACAACCTACTCACATGAAATATCTCAATTCATTACATCTGATCTTACATAAGTGAAATTATTTTGTCTCATATTCAGACTTTTCCCATTCCTACATATTTTTTTTTCCTGCCATTTCTTTTGGCTATTGTTCTTATCAGAGAGAGATTAACTGATGAACTGATATGCATTTTTTTTTTGTTATATGCAGCCTATTAACCAGATTCTTCAGGCAATAAAAGCCAAAAACATACTTTCTTCACATCTTAAACTTCTGAAGAATCTGTTTTTTACCTTAGGTCTCCTCTAAAATCTCCCAAGATTTTGCTTATCATCTTTGTTAGAATGCAAAATTCTGATCATTGTCAATATTGAATGACAAGTAGAAATCAAATGGCAGGTAGGAAATAACTTCTGTGAAGTTGCTTGTAAATTTACTGAGAAAGAAGAAAATGTTGAAGAAATATGAAAAGAGCCTAATTGACTTGTTGAAATAACTGAATGCAAAAAGAGAAGCCTAGCAGATGGACCTAGGTAGAATCACATATCCAGAAGCAGAGCTCTAGTAGAGTTTTGCAAGCCATGAAAGAGTTTTGTCTCCTTAGTAATAATAGAGTCAAGAAATACATTTTGTGGCAAATCTTAAAGGTGATACTTCTATTACCATGTTACATTACCTAATGGTTTATTATCAGCGCCAACTGAAAGAGAAAAATGCTATTCTCTGAATTACCAGAATGGTATACTGCAGCATTATGCCCTGTATGGGGATGGCACAAGCACATAATAACTAGGAAGTGTTGAAAGATCACAGCTAAATGAATTGTGCTGCAGTCTTAAAAGGTAACAAATTAAGATGTGTTTTATAGGCACATGAAGTGCTAGACCTTGAATTTTGAAATAAGCCAGTAGTGGAGAAAAAAAAATCAGTGATATGTTTATGGTTTCCATTTGCTATTTCTGTATCTGCAGGATTATTGCCTGAGATGTAATAGGATTAAAGTGGACAATTAAGTGTCATTCAATTGCCACAGTCATTATGCTTTTGGAGTATCACTCAACTTATTAACATTCAGGTTTCATTAATCTAAATTTTTGCAATGGATGAAGCCAGGCTTTATTATTATTATTGAAAATGACTATTTCCTTATGCTTTCTGACTGCAGATAAAACGCTTTAGACAGATTGAAATTTTTTATTTTGGACACACTGGTAAAGTCTGACATTGACACTGAAGTTCAACTGAGCTTCAGGATACTTTACTCATCATCACACTCCTGACTCCTACTTACTCTGAGGTGTAACTCCTCTTTCCAATGCATGGTGTTAACACTGTGTGTATGTATCAAAGCAAGGTGATGCTAAATTTTGTCTAATTTGGGACTCCTGGTGTAAAAATAGGGGGAAAACTGGTCTATCGAGATCAAAGACTAGAATCAGAGTCTCTTGCACTTTTCTAAGATCTTCTTCCAGCAGCCTGTGTCCTGTAGGCATCTGCTGAAAGCCTGTCCCTTGTCTGCAGCTCCTTACCCTCTGCATGTCAGAATTCCTTCCCAACCCTGTGGCTGCTGATGAGCACATACCAGTGGCTCATGCACTCCATTATTTATGGTGAACTAAGTCAAAGGGAACTGTGTCAGCTTTCCTGGCTGCTTACCAATGGCCAAGATCCTAGGCTAATATAAACTAAATATAGACCCTTCTTGGCATCCATAGCACAGTAGTTGCAATATAAAATCCTGCCCTAAAGGTACAAAGTGTTCTAGTGACTCACCTGGGGGATATTTCCATTCTCATTTCTTCAGCTGATCTAACCAAACTTCCAGATGAAAATCCAGTGTCAACATACCCTCCATAACTACAGCTCACTAACATCATTTTTTTTTCTATGCTCTTCTGATTTAAGTGTTTCTTCCATTTGCTAATTATAATTAATGAAGTGCTTCTGAAATTCTTGTGATGGAACATGATAACATTAGGATTAGTTTGCTATAACAATTATACCATCTTCAATTTTTCTTTTTTTTTTTTTTCCTGCTTTAACAGATAATAAAATATCAAAAGTCTTTTCCTGAGTAAACACCAGCATATTAAGTTTTTCTAATATTCTGCAATACACAAGTGAGTGTCGCACTGAAAAATAGCTGCATTAATTCTAAATGTTTATATTGAATTTTCTATATTGAATTATTAAAATGACATATTAATTATTTATATGCAGCATTGATGTACTCCCTAATAAGAAAATATATGAAAAAGAGTTGTCAAGTATGAAAGGAGGGGAAAAAAGGTTAATATTTGCAACAAAGAGCTCCTTGCTCCTTCCAGGCTAAACAGTAGTCAGTACCTTATCCATCAGAGGTTGCCACTAAGAGCTTTTCACTGAGATATATATCTATAGGGACATCCAGATGATTGCTGCCTTTCCACATTCACAGTATTATGGATGAAAGAAGCGCGTGCATTCTAGATTCAAAAGAATAATTGATTATTTCTATTCTGATAGTAAAGCGACAGAATATTTTAAAGGTTGAAATGTCACACATTTGGATGAGCAGTGAAAACAGAGTCCTTAGCAAAAAGGGTTCATGTAATGAACATTTTGGAATAAGTGATTAAATAAGTGATTTTTCTCTCTATTCATACTGTAATTCATAAAGGAGATAGGTAAAGAAAAAAAAAAAAAAAGAGAGAGAGAGAGAGATGTTCCCAAACTATAGAATTCCATGATGCACTTTGAATGTCACTAGCTGCTATGGAAAGCTTGACAGTCCTGTCATCAACAGAAGACAGATACAAAACCAACACTAGGTCTTGTTCTGAAGCAGTCAACTGTGATTCTCTGAAGACAACAATGGCTGAAGTGGCACTACCTTCCCCCCCCTCGACACGAACAGCAAACTGTCTCTCAGTACACCAGACAGGACAGCTGACTTGAAATCACACAAAATTAACCCATTATGACCACAGGGCTAGCAAAAGGAAGAGGACAGGATACAAGGCTGTGATGTGTTGACATAGGTCCCACTTCCCTATTCCCAGGGCAGTCTGTCCCAGGTGCTACCCTTGGCTTAGGCTTTATGGAGTTTAGTAGTAAAAACTACAGAAGAAAAGAGAGGGCTACAGAATCCCCATTCTGCAGGGAAAGAGGTTGTTAGTTAGCCAGGTTTACTATGGAAAAGAGCCTAAATGCTCTGAATATGCAATTATCCACCTGCTCTCTGGGCCACCTAAAGACTTTTTGGTATCTATTTGCAACTTTGCTAGTAATAAAAACCAACCAAACAAAAAACCTCAAACACATTAAGTTCATAAAACCCTTATGAAAATAGAAAGGACAAGCTGCATGCAAATTAGAGAAAGCATATGAAATACAGTATGAGCTCAAACACATCTGAAATATACCAGAAGCTATACTTTAGCACACCAACAATGGAAGGAAATGCAATAAGAACTTGCACTTACATAAATTCATATAACAAGATTTCAATGTTCTGGAAATAAGGCCTCATAAGTAACAATTTCACAGAGTAACATGCTTGATATAGTAGGAAATTCCAAAAATATTGTGGAAATAGTCTTGGGAAAATCTGCACCTTTCTTTTTGATTGTTCTGAACTGTAGGCATTCTGTAATAGTAAAATACAAGTGCTGAGAAATAAAGTTGTCATTTAATGATGGAGGATATGCTCACCCCAATTTTCACAGCCCACCCTGAAATAATATAAAAAGTTAAAGACAGTTCAAAACTACAGCTGATCTCAAAAGAGAATTTTTATCCACAGAAATGTTCCTTTATCAATATTTAGCTTTGTTGTAACTTCTAGCAAGCAGGAGAGTAGAAGGAAAAAATGCTCTGAAATCTTTTATTTAAAAAAAAAAAACAACAACAACTAAAAAAAAAACACTGACCAGCTCTGTCTCCTTTAAACCATAATGCATTGTAATGTATGAGATTGAAGGAAATAATAATGAACCTTTCTATAGTAAGGCATATAGTATTTTATTTATAAAACTAAGATTTTTCTTTTCTGTATTTTATATTCCATATAATTGTTTTCAGAATAACTCAACTAAAAGCACATTTCAAACTTCATTTACAGTTTATATTTGCAGTTTGTCCCTAAGTTTTGTACATATCAACTCTGCATTTCACCTAAGCATTTCACACACACACACATAAAAGGCGTTTATAAACTAATCTCTGTAACTATTACAGGCAATAGAATAATTAACTCCATTTTACATTCAGCATTTAATATCTTTATCAATGACATGATTGAGTGTACCCTCAGCAAGTTTGCAGATGACACCAAGCTGAGTGGTGTGGTCAGTACAACAGAAGTAAGGGATGCCATCCAAAGGGACTAGGACAAGCTTGAGAATTGGACTCACATGAACCTAATGAGGTTCAACAAAGCAGCTTTCTTGCAGCTTTTCAGTACTTAAAGAAAACAAACAGCAGCTCTCCTCAGGTCACCTGCTCCTGCGTGGGCTCCTCTCCTGCAGCTCTGGCCCAGGGCCTGCTCCTGCGGGGGCTCTCCATGGGCCGCAGCCTCCTCCAGGCCACATCCACCTGCTCCACCGGGGGCTCCTCCACGGGCTGCAGCGTGGAGATCTGCTCCGTGTGGGACCCATGGGCTGCAGGGGGACAGCCTGCTCCACCAGGGGCCTCTCCACAGGCCGCAGGGGAACTTGTGCTGCGTGCCTGGAGCACCTCCTGCCCTCCTTCTGCACTGACCCTGGTGGCTGCAGGGCTGGTTCTCACTCCTGTCTCCCAGCTCCAGTTGCACAGCAGTGATTTTTTTTTATTTTTTTTTTTCCCCTCTTAAATCTGCTCTCACAGAGGCACAAACAACATCACCTTTTGGCTCAGCTCTGGCCAGTGGTGGGTCCCTTTTGGAGATGACTGGAGCTGGCTCTGATCTGACATGGGGCACCTTCCAGATTCTACTCGCAGAAGCCACCCCTCCAGCCCTTCCTCACTACAAAAACCTTGCCACGTAAACTCAACACAGTGCCCCATTCCTTGAGGTGTTCAAAACCAGTTTGGATGTGGCCCTGGGCAATCTGATTTAGTGGGTGGCATCCGTGCCCATGGCAGGGGGTTTGGACCTAGATGGTCTTTAAGGTCCCTTACATCCCAAGCCGCTCTATGAGTCCATGATTGGTAATATTGCAATTTATCAACAGTAATAATTACATATCCAAGTACAACAAATTCAGTAAAGTTTTAGAAGAAAAAATGTGCCTCATTATGCTTATAAAGCATTTGAAGGCTGATCCATTCCATTGAAGACTTCAAAAACTGCAATTATTTCAATAAATTGGACATATTAAGAGCAGCCAATACAGTCAGCCGTTACATACCCTCTTAGCTCAGAGGTCAGCCCTAAAGAGAATTCTATATTTGTTACAATGTGATGTGTAATATATGTATATGATAAAGAACTATTTGTTGCTCCCTGAAGGTTATTAAGATATCAATAATTTAAGACATGTTCATTTTTCTCTTTCATCTGGAAGAGTATTTATGTTCTGCTACAGTTTTTAATGAAAGATTGCTTCACTTCTCAAGTTTAGTTTCTGATTTAAACAAGCTTCCCATGTACTGTGTGTGTGTCTGATTAGATGTTACATCTATTATTTGGTTTGCTATAGCTTTAAAGTAATTCTTAGGAAGGTCCGTCACTGTTAACTAATCTATTAATATGAAAATTGCTAAGACTTGGTCTAAATCATGCTCTCTATTATGTGACCAGAATATGGTAGAATGGAGAAAACATACTCTTCGGATTTAACACTCCTTTTAATGATGTTGCCAGGGCATGAATGTCAATCATGGAACATGCCTGTAGTATTGAGCTTATCTTGATTTTCCAAAAAGCTTTGTAAAGCCACATTATAGTTTCCACACAGCTTTCTTGGAGAATTATAAAATCATATAATGGGTTGGATGGGAAGGAACTTTAAAGATCATTTAATTCCAAACCTCCTGCCATGGGCAGGGAGACCTCCCACTAGACCAGGTTGGTCAAAGTCCCATCCAACATGACCTTGAACACTTCTAGGGATGGGGCATCCACAGCTTCTCTGGGCAACCTATTCCAGTGCCTCACCACCCTCAGAGTAAAGAATTTCTTCCTAATATCTAATCTAACCTTACCCTCTTTTAGTCTTAAAACCATTACCCCTTGTCCTATCACTACATTCCCTGACAAAGAGTCCCTCCTCAGCTTTCCTGTAGGCCCCGTTTAGGTACTGGAAGGCCTATAAGATCTCTCCAGAGCCTTCTCTTCTCCAGGCTGAAAAACCCCAACTCCCTCAGCCTGTCTTCATAAGAGAGGGTCTCCTCTTCTGGACTCATTCTAGTACTTCCATGTTCTTCATATGCTGGGGGCCCCAGAGCTGAATGCAGGGCTCCAGCTGGAGTCTCACAAGAGAAGAGTAGAGGGGGAGAATCATCTCCCTTGACCTGCTGGATATGTTTGTTTTGATGCAGCCCAGGACATGGTTGATTTTCGAGGCTGCAAGTGCACATTGCCAGCTAATGTTGAACTCATCAGCCAGCACCCCCAGGTCCTCAGGATTGCTCTCAATCCATTTTCCACCTGGCCTTTATTTGTGCTTGGGGTTGCCCCATCCCAGATGCAGGACCTTGCACTTGGCCTTGTTGAACTCTGTGAGGTTAACACAGGTCCACAGGGAAGATTTGTTTGATTTCACCTGGGAGCCCTCTATCAGCCACAGGAAAGAGTGTTACCAGACACTTTTGTGGTTCAAACCCTCATCTCCACAATGGAGAAGGGGATTAAAGGAACCTGAAATGTGCGACATCCAAATTGACAGGCTCTGAGTGGGAATCCTCTTTCCTGCTACTCCAAAGTAGGTGCATGTCAGACACTCTTTCTGGGCTTTTATTGTTTCTTTTTATTTGGCCTGTGAAGCATCTTCAAAGACATTGGTTTCATGCAGGTTGCTCAAAGCCCCATCCAGCCTGGTCTTTAACACCTCCATGGATGGGACATCCACAGCTTCTCTAGGCAACCTGTGCCAGTGCCTCACCACCCGGAGAGTAAAAAGTTTCTTCCTGTTGTATAATCTAAATCTACCTGGTTTTAGCTTAAAACCATTACCCCTTTTTCTATCACTACACTGCCTGACAAAGAGTTCTTCCCTGTCTTTCCTGTAGACACCCTTTAAGTATTGGAAGGCCGCTATAAGGCTGTCCAGGTCTGTCTGAATGGCATCCTTTTTCTTCAATGTGTCAACCACACCACTCAGCTTGGTGTCATCAGCAAAATGATATGAACAATAACAATCCTTGCAAATGAAACTCAGCAACTATTTGTGTAGTCCCTGACTTGTGCAATAATACACAAGAGATTTCTTAAATGGTGAGGAAATGTTTAAATTTGGTATACCGAGACTGAACAAGTTAGTGAGGCAGCTATACTCCTGTATTTTAGAATGGGGAAGATCAGTTCTCTGAGGAATTGGGACCTTATTGTCCATTTCGTCATTTCAGTTACAATAACTTTGCTTTCAAACTGAGGGGTGTTCTCTAAAAATTCAGACCACAAACATATCATGTACTGCTAGAAAGAGCAGACAAAGCACATAATATTAGGCAACCTCCGAGGCTCAGTGGATTCTAGATTCTTTGAATTCTTTGAATTCTTTTTTTATGATCCCAGTTCTTATTCTCCCTCACTTATTATTTCATCCTGGCCTATTTTCCCTAGTTTTTGTCTTGTCAACTCTTAAATTAATTTCAAATGTAACCACATATAAATCATTTAAATTTCCAAGATCTCCATAAAAGCTCTGGGGTCAGAGACACCGGAAAAAGGAAAGAGAGCTGCTCAAGCAAACCAGCAGTATTCATGGCCTATGAAAGAAATCGGTGTTCATGAGGATAGAAAGATGAAATGCACAAGTCTTTCATATTCTATCTCCTCACAGTAAGCTGTGAATAGAAATTTTCCCTTTTTCTTTTCCGTCCCTCTGTTAGCTATGCAAAAAGTAATAATAGAAATGTAATTAAACAAAACACACAAATCAATTGATTTTCATTTTTTTGCAGTATAATAACTACAAAAATTAAAATAGGGGAGAATGTAGGGTAGAATTTCTAAAAAACATAAATGTGAGTTAGAAATAAAAAGCCCATTAAGGAGAAAATTAGGAGAGTCAAGCAGTTTTAGTGTTTTGATCCAGAAGGCATAAAACTAAAAGATAAAATAAAGAACTAGGTGTTCTTAGACAACCATAAATAATCTTCGTATTTGTGGTTTAAAATTCTCCCCTTCTCACAGCCCATCTCCTTTTCCTTTTTAATTTTGTCACCTTTGGAAAATATAATTAGTACTCATGGAAAAAGCACATGAAAATAAAGAAAACATCTGTCTCACTGATGCACTGAAAAGAAGACTTCTACAACATGTTCCAATTCTCTCCTATTCCCCAACAACAAATGGTAATTGATCATCTCACTATTTATTCCTGTGAATTTTTATATCTTATTCTGTTTCTCTGTGATGTGCTCAGTAAATGAAAGCTTAAAACAATCGCCATGGAGTTTTTGCTAAGGAGAAATAGGCCATTAAGTTTCAAATCAATGTGGATGATTGCAATGTGAAACTAACAATTTTCTTGAAAATAATAGTGCAAATGAAAAGCTGTGGCAAAGAAGTAAAATCAAGCTTCATTATTAAACACCCTCCCACCATTTCCACAGAACTTAGATGATTAATTCATGTAAGAAACTTACCACATTCTGATTTTTCACTCAATGTTCCTCTCCTAAAAGTGCCTAAACTCAATAAAAAGACTTTTGATAACTCTTATAAGATCTGAATTGGCCCTTTGCTTATCCAAATGCATATTCAAGTATCACCTCACCCAGATTTATAATACACAAAAATTCCAGAGAAACCACTGTGCTTCTGTCACAGATGAAATTTTTACATAGGTCTGATTTAGCAGCAATTTAAAATTTGTTAATTCCTTTATGGCAAATCACAAATTAGATTGTACGATTTTTTTCCTTAGCAGCACTTAATCATCAGTTAATCATTAGCCCACTTAACACAATAATTCAATAGTGTTTGCTACAATCAAAACAACGAGTTAAAGATTTGTAAATGACAATGTTCATACAAGACTTACAGCAAGGTATCCCTGTACGGCAAGGTATTGGGGATTTCTAAAGTCAGTTGCACACTCAGGAACTTCTCCTCTTTTGGTGAATTAGTCACCTTCTCTGCTTTGGTGTATTCAGCAGACGATCACTGAATCTCGAGAAGTCAGGCTTCTAGTGAATTACTCACTCTTCTCTAGGAGAGGTGCTAGGTGCTTAGGGACATGGTGTAGTGGGTGACATTGGTGGTAGGGGGATGGTTGGACCAGATGACCTTGGAGGTCTTTTCCAACCTTAATGATTCTATGATTATGATTCTCTATGTCGGCATATTCATCGGATGATCATTGAACCTTGAGGAGTCTGCCCTAAGAGGCATTTTGCCTTAGGGGGAGATCTTAGGTCACAGCCAGCCGCAGTCCCAGGAAGCCAAAGGGACTCTGTGCTTAGGACCAATATTTATAGGACTGCAAGATGATTGGCCTTAGTGAGTATTTTTCCACCTTGGTCACAATTCGTGTTGGGTAATTCTTGTGTTGCCCACCAACCATATGACTATAGTACCTTCCAGATTGTGCAGCTCTGGTATCTGGGTAGCAGAGTTCCAGGTGCACTTAGGGAGTGCCTAAACATCCCAACTCGCTGTGCCTGTAACTGTGGCAGGAACTGGCAGGAACATAATATCAGTTTATCTTGAGATTGTAGAATGGCCGGGTGAGGTGGCACTGTACCAGCACAGCTTCTACCCTCTTGGAAGGAGGATAGTCTTTGCCAAGGAAAGAGTGTGGTATGAGCCCTGACAAAGAATAATCAATACCAGCAGAAACTGTTGAATACTCTTTTAATTTATCTGGCTAGAACTTATGTCAAACTAAGGCAAGAAGAAATAGGGATCAAGTCATCACAGAGGGCATATTGTTTATCAGAAATGAACATATGCAGGCCCTGACTGGCAACGTATTAAAATAGATAGTAAAAAATGTCTTTATCTTGAAGAGCTTACAATCTACGCAGACAAGAAAGTGAATGGGCAGATAAATAAAGGTACAAAGTAGTCAAATGGCTTTGTCAGGGTTAGTGACAGAGCTGGAATTAGAAGTGAGTCTCCTAAATCCCAGCCAAGGGATTTCAAATCTACTGAAGGATGTGGCTATGTTACATGTGACTTCAATGAAGTTTTAAAAATTATCATAAAGGAGATATTTGTTCATGAAAAATATCTCATGTTGTAGTCTGGCTGCAATCAAATACAGCTTTTTCATGGAAAGCTTATTTCTTTTCTGCCTCTTCCAAGGGAAATTAAGAAAGAGGCAGAAATCAAAAGAAATTTTGATAAACAGCTGGAAACTCTCATCTGCTGTTCCAGCATATTTTACTGATGTAAAACAAGGAAAAATAATAATGAAAAAAAGTCAGAAAACTAAATATACATACATTAATTAGTTTGAATTTATTGCACCTCACTCCAATATGACAACATAAAATGACTGGCTTAATAGAGCAGAAAGTGAGGGACAAAGATTAATAGAAAGTAATATAATACTTTGATACAACTTTTCTTTAATGATGTGTCTGGACATGTACTTGCTTTCTCTGCTCATTTTTTTCTTAACTGTTACTGTCCCAAAGGCCAGATTAGATCACATTATATCACCCATCTATACTACTACTACTCAATTCTCAGAATTCCACTTTCCAAACCTTTTTATTTCTTATTGATTATTTCTTTAAAAAAACATTTGTTAGGGCTTTGTGTGTGATTTTTTTTTTTTTTTTGACAAAGACAACATAGACCTCAGGGCATTCAGGAAAAAAATGTTTTAAATGATCCCTGACCATCAAAAAATCACAGCTTCCTGCAGAGTGAGTCTGTGTCACAAAATGATTTGAACCATTAAAAAGTATTGTGATTGAGAGTAGCAATAAGGCAGCAAGGAAAGGAGAACCACATCTCTTAGCTGCTGTCTCAGCCACTGCAGCACAAGAGGCAGGTGATGCCGGTGCTGACAGTTTCTTGCACATGTGGTATGAGTGTGAGCAGGTGTATATGTGCATGTATGAGAATATGTCAGAAAAGCTGCCAAAATTCATTGTAGGAAGACATGGCTAAACAATATTTTTACTTAAACCTTTTTTACTACAAGTACTAGTGCAATGAAGAAAGGAGAATGATTTATTCTTCTGAACATAGGTGTGACTGTACATAATATGGTTCCAAGTACACAAGCAAATATTATCTCCTTTCAAGTCCTTTGGTTTTATTGACTCATAGGATTTTTTTAAAAATTATTTTTTATATTCTTTGGACAGTAAGACAAATCAGTTAACCTATATTTAAAAATAAAAATACAATCAGGAGAAGAAAACTGCAGTATTTAAGGTATTAGCAGTCACACCATTCTCTGAGGATCATCAGAAGGGTCTCAGAGAGCTGTTAAAAAACACATATGGAAGGTACACAATGAGCACAACGTAGTCCTAAGCAACACCAGATGGGATACTGGCTGTTATGTATGAAGCACAAGCGGCAATTGTTGAGGCATAACCACAAAGTTTTGAGAGCAAAAATAATTTTTTTCCCACTTAATGATAATGAAGCTTTCATTTGCTTGAAAAATTACCTTTTAGTTTAAAGAGATAACATTCATTTATCGTATAGATTCAGTGAGCATGCCTTGAAAAGAGAGAAGTGTAGAAACATGTAGACTCACTTTGCTTAGCTTTAGACCTCTGCAAATACTTACATCTGAACTAGTCAGCCCCACCTCCCTAAATAGTCAATGGAGAGAAACACACTTTGAACATCTATTTTGGACAAATATTTTAGGCAGGGATTAGTCATGCACTAGAAATATTTATTTTTCTTGAGGTGTCTCAACTGTAAATCTTTGAAGAGAAGGGTCTTTTATATTACATTTTGTGACACTCCTAATTTCAGTCCCCAGAAGGAATAACCTGTGAACAAGTATAAAGCAGAGATAAACCACAATAGTTTAGGATGATTCCAAGTAGCAGAAGCTTGGAAATGAGTGAGAGATGTATGTGGCATGAATGTGGAAAGACAGCCTTGTGGACTTGACTTTCCTAACCCTGGTCCAAAAACTGTGTTCAGGCCTGATAGAATAAATCACAGCTAAGTACAGTGTCTTTGTCATAGGATGAAATATTCCCTCACAAATCTTCATAACCTTCTCCATAACCTAACTTTAAACTTTATATCTTTGAAGTAAATTATTAGCTACCACTGTCAGTGTTTCCCAGCTAATATAATGGAGATGAGAAACAGCTTTACCAGCACTGAATAATGAGTAAGTATTAGAACTGAGAAATAACACCTTACCATGTTTGATTTCAGACCACTAGGTTTACTACAGTAATTTTTCACTGAATTTATCTAATACCTTGCAGTCCTTAAATTCAGATTGTTCATGCTTTCACAAAAATGCTTTCATTTGATGCATTGACCCATTTCATTAAAGTAATAGGAAAATTGTTTAAGAACTTACAGTGAAAGGAATTCTCACCTTTTTTCTTTCCAAGTCTTTCAAAAGGACCATATATACCACCTAATAGCCTGCTCCAGCCTCCAGTGAAGTTAATAGAAAGACTCCCATTCATTTTAATGAGGGCTGACTCAGTCCTGTGTTTCTAGTAATTTAAATCTACCATAAATGAGTCCCCTGGTTTTTAAAATAAATGGCACAATATTACCAGGAATAAGCATGTGTTCAGTAATACTTTATTTTTCTTTTATTACTAACTTGACATCTTTTCTCATTCCCACTGAATAGCTGGAAAAGGTAAAGGATAAGAATATTGTAATCCCCAAAGAGAATATAAATTCCTATTTTAAGTCTTGACCATATTCCCAAATTTAGGCAAAGGCACTGTGCCAATCTAAGCTGTCCTTCAGAGCTGATGAGTTATGATGTTTCACAGTGGGTTATGGTCAGCCTCTGTTCCTAGCTTCCAGAGCTGCAGCAATGCTAAAAGGTTCCACCAGTCATGAGGCTAAGGTTATCAGACTAAGCTAAGGTGAGCAGGCGATCATATTGATGCCATGTGTGTAATGAGAGAATTCAGACAGAGAAAAATGGCAAACACCGCTGCTGAAATAAAGACTGATGCAGCAAAACACTTCTCAGCTAAATCCTTAGGTGAGATAAACTGGCCTATTTCTTCTGGATGCACCTGACGTCACATTAGTGGATATCAGCTGCAGAACTGGCCCCTTGTCACTACACACACTGCATGGCCTCCTGTTTCAACTGTGCCTGCCATTACACTCACACAACCACAAGTGGCTTTACAGCTCCACTTTGTCCTCTGGACTCCAATTAACATCACTACAAGAACGCAACAGATTTCTTGCTGGCTCCGCTGCAGACATGCTTCTACCATACAATTATTCCCTCAGCAGCTAGAAGGTGTTCTGTGCTATGTATGCCAATTCAGATGTAAACTCATGCAGGCATATGCATGAGAAGCAACAATCCATATTTATCACCGCTGAAGGCATGACAATAGGCATACTGCCTAGAATTTGAAACTTCTGCTTCCACTCTTAATCTTTCACCAGGCTATTCAGGGAAGAACAGGGAAGGGGTATCAAATCGGTGCACCAGAGCTGGAAGCACACAGTGGACACCATGCAGCCTTTTGGAAGGCTTTGTTCCTTCTCAACCCCATCAAGGACAGAGACAGCAGAAGTCCTGGCAGCAATGTGTTGTCTCTACCTCACATTTATTTAATAGATTAGGAAACCTGCAGAGCTCGGAAGAGTGAGACCAATACCTACGTCAACTTTTTATTTCATCTCTTTGTTATTTCTCTATGGCTATCTTGGATCAGTCACAGAGCTCTGCTCACTTCTGAGAATTATCACTTTTTTCATCGTTTTCTAGATTTCACCAGCTGATGTAACATATTATACTGAAAAGAAGCAAGCAAAAACACAAGGAGAAAATCTCAGAAGCTGTTGATAGTAGTTGCATTTCAGGCAAAAAAAAAAAAAAATAGCAGTTTATCTTTCAAGATAGGATTTCAGAGTTGATTAACTATCTTTGCTGTTCTTGCATTCTTGCAGCCATGATTTTTGTAGGCAGCTCTCCGACACCAACGCCCCTAGTCTGAAGCTGACTCAAATGATGCAGAAGCATTTTTTATTTTTAATTTTTGGCCATCTTTTCAGGTATCTAGTGAAATTAAGGGGAAAACTGCAACTAATGTGAAAGACCTTGGGTCTGAGCTCACTGAATCAGTAAGAGAGCTGTTAGGCATGCCTTATCTGACAATGATTTTGTATACTATGTTTATTAATAAATGCCATTGTTTGAGATAAAAATATAATGGAAACTATGGCTGCTGATGAAAAACATCCAGTCTTCTGGCTTGAGTGATTTATTTGCCAACATTTCAGATCAACACTTAGCAAATATATTATAGATAGTTCACATTATATTATAGATAATTATTATTTCATATCATTAACATCCTCATGTTTAAATAAGAACTTTTTTGTTTTGGTTTGTTTTTTTTAACATTAATCTGTTCCCATAAGGCTACTCATGTGCTTATGACTCATTATACCCATAAAAAACATTTGTTTTTTTATCCGAAGGGTGCAAAAACCAAAGCACTATATGCAAATAGAAGATAAAAGTTGAAAAGCACAAGAAACATGGGAGAGAGGCATTGATCCTACATTAGTTAGAACCCAATAGCATTACTGAGCAGAATGAGTGGGACAGTGACACTTAGCTAAGTGCCTCATCACCATATGGAGGTCTGTATCACAAGTCCACATTTTTATAAACTTCTTTGGTCATCTCTGCCCAGCCCCTTTCCTCAAGCTGGGCAGCACACGCAAGGAGTAGGCACAGATTTCATGTTTCCAAGAATTATATTAAACATTTATGCAAACTTGTGAAATCTTCTGAATTAGTCCTGAAGAAAAATCTTGGATTTATTATTTATTTATTTATTTATTTTTCTTTCTTTTCTGGTATTTTATGCAAAGCCTTGAAGAAATAATATCACAGCAATTTCGTGTATATACAGATGTACAAGAAGCAGGCTGGAAATGTTTAGATTGCAGCATGGACCTTTGGGTACAGCTGCCATACACTGAAGTTGCTCTGCAATGAGGTTCTCACTTCTACCCATGCCTGTAGGTTTGTATTTTGGGCTGTTAGTCTTTAGGCCCCAAAGAAGACAAGATAAACTGACAAGAAATAATAGGCTTAAACTGAAGTATGAGATATTTAGGTTATACGTAATGACAATTTTTAATGCTAAGACTGGTAAAGAATTAATACCAGTTAAAGAATTAAGGAAGTTGCAGAAACTCCAATGATGGCTATTCCTCAGGACAGGTTGGATTGACATGACATAGCTGATCTTGCTTGGGTCCAAAGACCCAGCTGACTAGTTGGCCTGTTTTTTTCTACCTAAGTCTATGTGACTGGGTGTCTGAACATTGACCTTGCAAGTGCATATAGGAAAGGAGATGAATCCCTCAAAGATTGATTAATTTAATGGCTTCTGTTTATGTAGAAATGCATAATCTGTATGGCATATATCTACGCGTATATTATAGCAATGTTCATCTCCAAAACACTGGAGGCATTCAGTCAGCTGCCAAATTCAAACAAATGACAAGGCTGGAATGAAAAGCTGACTGCAGCATAAAATGTATATCTGCATGAAATTTACACAGTAGCCTGCAGAAATTTGTCGCAGAAATAAAAATAAAAAAAATAAAAAAATTGTGTTCCTCCCTTAGAAAGTACTTTAAGTTGCTGTGAAATATAATCTGTGATTTACTTTTTAGAATAACAACTTCAGAATTCTCAGTTCTGAACTACCTGAATATTTGTTCCAGCAACAAGACAAACAGGTCTCTCAGTTGAAAAGCTCTCACAGTTGAAAAAATTGCAACAAGTGTTCCTTGCAAAATCTTGAGATACTTCAAACCTCTAACTTCTGCATGTTAAAAATAATAATAATAATAATAAAATACTTTAGTTTTTCTGGACTTTTCTGGACTTCTTGAAAAGTTTGAATTTTAATCTAGAAATGAGAGTATATTCTTCCAGGTGATTTGCTCACTCACTCAGGGAAAAAAAAAAAAAAAAAACCACCACTTTGCCTACTTTAATTATTATAAGAATGGCACATGTTGAAACAATACAATTTTAACTGAAATGTGTCTTCACAACTAAGACTTAGGAAAAGATCTTCAGTTCTGCTTCCTCCTTCTGACAAGTCTACACTGGAAATTCATACCACGATAATGAGCCTGCTGTTACAAAAATAGTCCTCTTGGTTATTAATAATAAATAGGGTTGGACACTGATTAATTCATGACACACATTATTAAAAGCATTTTATGAATTACACAGGAAAAAAAAAAGAATGTTTATGATTAATGAGTTCTCCTTTTGAACTGTTTCCAAAATCAATAGATAAGGCTTTAAACTTTCTAGGTCTAAGACACAACTTGCTGGCCAACAACATCTTCTGTTCTCTTAACCCAAGGACTGCTACCCAGTCTCCCAGGTTGGTCTGCCTGGAACATACCTGTCCGGCTGCCAAAGGTGCCACTCAACTCTGATTTTCCCTATTTTTTGAGAAAGCCAAGGCAGCACAAAAAAAGAACAATAGAACATGTAGAACCAGAAACAAAAAGAACAAGGGGCATGCATTTGATTTTTGTCTGTCCACTTGACCTTCACATTCATTCCAACTTTTCTTTTAGATAGTATTCAATGCTCAATTTAGCTGTAAGTTCAAAATTTGCTACCTCAGCTTCTGGTTCAGCTCCCTCTAAAGAAACAAAAATCCTATTAACTTTTCTAGAAAGAGGGTCATGACCTATGTGATCACTTAGCAGTGTTTTCTCTTTCCTCTTAAAAAAAAAAAAAATAGCTAGAAGGCGCTAGAAAAAAAAATAAAATTTTCCCCTAAAGGAAGAGTAAAAGAATTCACAGTACTCCTGCCAGGGCTTGATGAGGGAAGGCTACTGGGAAGCTTTAATGCCTTTGCATACAGAAACCCAGAGAGATCCTCAGGAGCAACTCTGTGCCCCTTCCAGAAGTAGTGAGTCCAATCTGCTCTCAAACACATCTCCAATGGCAGAAAAGTCTGAACCTCTGCAAACAATCTATTCTAATCTTTTGCTGTATTACCATGAAAACCCTACCCCTAACATCCAACCTATTTTTTTTAAGGTGTTACCAGAATCCCTCCATCCTTTACTACATCTCCATTAGGCTAAACAATTCTATTTTATTTGGCTTATCCTTGTAGGTCATGTTTCCTGAATCTATGTCTGCTCACATTTCTATCTATTCCTCTCATGCTTTCACTACTTTCTGTAGCACAAATAAAGAGCCAAGGAAGACCTGTGTGCAATGTATCCTAGACAATAATGAGTTCTTACTCACATGTTAAAAGAATCTGATAAACTATGCTGCAAAAAGAAAATACTAGTATTTTTTCAATGAGAAGCAAATTAATAATATAACTAAAGTATTGGACAAAGAGGAGTCAACAAGATAAAGCCAACAAAAAATCATCAGAGAAATGTCTTTAGGATACATGACAAAAAATTTTCATGGGTGAAGGAGTGGGCAGTAAACAGAAAATAAACTAAAAATTCAACAAATTCATAGCAAAGTCCATTGTGACTCTATACAGAGCCCAGTATTTTTTACTGTACTTATTGGTGAACTTGGAGAAGGACATAGAAGCTATTTGAAAAATACCATGCTAAACAGGGTTATCTGAGATAATCATATCTCCCACTAGGCCTTTCTTCTTTGGAATACAAGAACAGCAGCATGAACAATTCTAATTTTTTCAATTATTCTTCTTAGTTCAGTTTTTCAAGATCATGTTTGTTGTTCCCCTTTAGACTCTCTACAACTTTTCTTATTATTCATTATGTTTGGTAGTCACCAGTAGGTAAACCCCCCCATGAATTTAGCTGATCCTGTTTAGTCTCCATGGTGCATTATGTCAATATGTTCCAGAGTTCAGTGATGTACTCTCTGAAAAAGGGTTTCCTTTTATTGTTTTAAATGTATTACACATTATTTTCTTGGCTGCCCTGCTGTTGTTGAATTGTGAGAAACAGTGAATAATCAATTCTTATTCACTTTCTTTAGGAATTTATAGACTTTAAGCCAAACTGACTAAATCATCTTTTTTCCAATCTAATTGTTCTGGTCTATTAATCGCCTTCTTTTACAGAAGTTGTTTCAACTTCTGATCAGTTTCCTTCTACTAAATCCTTTCTGAGATGGAGTGGCTAGAAGTCCAGTAAGCATTCATGAACAGACGTGATTTTTCTTTATATAATCATGCTTGGTTGCTACTTGCTTCACCATATTCTACAGAAAATATCAAGTTTTTTTTTTTTTTATGTGGCCCTGTATTTTTCCAAGTGCTGAAGTTAAACTAATTGTTAGATAATACTTTGTTTTTTTTCTTGTACTATGTTTTAAAGAGAAAAAAAAAATTTAGTGTGTGAAACCTTACTGATTGTTTGTGATGTCTCCTATTTAATGTCTCACAGCAAAAATCAATAATTTTGAATGTCTAATAAATATAAGTTATTTTTAATATGTATATACATATATTTAATCCATCTTGAATTTACTTTTTGTCTGTCCTATTTGTGTCAGCTGTCTGGCCACACTTGACTTTTTTGGGTGAAGACTTCTGTTAAAATAACCAAAACATTTCTGCCACCTTGATATATTGATGTGTTTATCTTCCACACTCAGTAGCCAACAGACTCTTCCCTGGGTTCTTCCTTTCTCTCTTAAGGAACTTACAGAATGTTTTCTTCTCCAATTTAATGCCCCTTTCAAGCCATTCTTCATTTTATACTTTATTGAGATTTCTACTATTGTCCATGGATGCTTATGTCTACTTATCTGTCCCTAACAATTTGGCTTAATTTCCTCATCTCTAAACTTCTTTCCTGCATTGCCAACTCCTCATCCAGCTACAGCAATCTCTTACTGCTTTTCATCCTCTGCACTGGCACAGTTTGTAGTTGTGACTGCACTCTCATTTCCTTAAGAGAGCTACCTATTAGCTCATACTCCTTTTTATATAGATTTGCTTTGGATGGGAATGCTCTGAGTTTAATGAAGCTGTCATTTTTGGAGTCTGCTATCTCTAGTTTGCTGTTTTGTCACCCTTACAGACATGAAGTCTGCTTTTCCATGGTCACTCTCATAAGGTTTACCTTCTGCTTTCACATCCTCAATCAGCTTCTCCTCAGAAGACTCCTTCTCTCTCCACTGCCTGCATGAAAGAAGTTATCACAACACAGGGATGGGACAGACAGCCCCAGTCCCAGGGAACTCCTTCCTAAACAGGCTTCTGTTTTGTTAAAGGACTCCAATGCCCCCACAACTTGTGCTGAGTTGGCTGCCAATTCACAGAAAACTGCATCTACCTTGTCTTCACAGTAGAGTTGTCTATAGAGGAGCCTTGCTATGGCAACAGCCATTACTAATGTTTAAAGAGTTCCTATCAGTCCATCTATGTAAGTGCTCAAGAACTCAAAGTTTACATATAAATCTTTGATATACATGGCGTATACTTCTTCCCCTGAAACAGGGTATTGTAAAAATAAAAGAAATTTGAGAAAGAATAAGGAAAATGAAGAAACTATATGACATTTCCAAATTACACATAGGGACTCTAACTCCCAGACTTACCCTGATGACAAAATTTCTCGTGTGGAAGGTACTGGAGAAGGGTCTTCTCACTGGCTTCACTAAGATATCAGAACTTCTCAAAGCTACTGAAAGGCTACAGAAGTTACAGCATACATAGTACATTAGCCCCTTCTAAATCAGTACCTTAGGAAGGACTGTACCATCTCAGTGTCTAGTCAACCAGGGTCCCATGGTCTTTATATTTCTAAGTGGAACATTTTCTTGATCTTCATAGCAGAATTTAGCTGTTCAAGACAATCTCCTGGTTAATTTTATTTTACTTGATAAATATCATTTTTCCAATATCTGTCAGTCAGATCTGGAATAATCCTACAAGAAACTGAGTTCAACTAATATCAGCAATGCCATATATTCAGCTCCAGGTCATTCAGCTAAATGGTATTACCTTTAAAAGACACTGCTCTATTTGATTACTGTCCTGGTTTTGTTGGGAATGTATCATCATTGTCATTATTCAAGTTCTCTCTCTCTATTCTTTGTGAGATTTCTATAGCCTTTGATAAAAGTCCTCTCATTTTTATGAGCATATATGAATTGTTCTGCTTCACTATCTTTATTGTATGTCACCTACAATAGCATTGGGACTTTTTGTCTCAGCATTTTGATGAATTGCCTGTAAAACTCTGAGGTTTTCTTCTCAGCTTTTTCTATACAGAAACTTTTTGATTACATTTCAAAACTAACATAAATGTTAAAATAAATCCTGAAGGTAGTGTTTTTTTCCCCCATTTTTTAGCATCAGAAATAAATTCTGAAATTTTTCAACAGTTATCTCTTTAACTCAATACTCATATTTGATGTAATGTTATATTCTCTTACATTTTTTTCAATAATCCCCTCTTCCCTAAAATCTATAGAACACATTTTCTCCCTGAGAAACTTCAAAAACAAGGTAAATTTTCTTGTCTTTAAGTAGTTCACATTCCAAGTCATATCTGGAGGAATTAAACCAGGAGAAAATAATAGTTTATATGACTGTAATTAAATTATTATTATTATTAATAATAATAATATCAGGTGAAAAGGGAAATTCAGAAATGATCAGTAATTAAAGCTCATCTTTAAAAAAAGAGGGAATGTTATTTTATTTATTGTTTATCTAAATTGCATTCCTTGGTAAGATGTTCTGTGTCAGCATTTCAGGATAACTTTATAGGAGGGTGAGCTTAAAACATATTATAAATACTTTTAGCTTCTAATGCAAAGGTCTTAATAACAAATTTTTTGTTTGTTTTCAAAAGGAAAAGTCCAGTCTCTGCCATTGTGTAAGTTAAATTTTGAATCAGCTTTTCAACGTTAATGGAGAAGAGAATCACATTCCATATTCATGGGTACCAGAAGTGTCATCTGATGACAAATGTACCCGTAGTTCACTGTTTTGGGCATAGCAGCTGAATTTATTTGACTTAATATGTAAAAAAAAATAAAAAGATTCACTGGTAGCCTGAGTATATTAAATGAAATCAGTAGCAAATGCAATAATCTAGGAGAACCCAGATAACAAAATACAAGGTTAACAACAGAAGCAGAAGTGGCTAAAAATTTTTTTGCACACCATGTACCTGGACATGGCCTCCTTACTATTATAAAAGTTTTGTGAGCAGTTGCACAGCCATGTTGAAAGGCAGTAAGTGGAACAATCTTGGCAGTGCATATTTGTAACAGTGTGTTTAAAGAAACTAGTAAATGTATCTTAGGTACATAGCAATGGACAGTTCTCAACTGCACACAGCATTTTCATAACATGGTATTCAGTCAAATCTCAAAAATGATCCAGAAAGATAAACAAATAAAACCAACCAACCAAACAAACACAAACAAACAAAGCATCATGTAAACCCTTATGTATCTTACTTAAACTTGCTAAAGGATAAATTTAGCTTATTCCATACATTATTGTGTGTTTAATCATTACTTTGTCATTTTAAATATATATATTAACTCTAGGAGTATATTGAATTATTACTTTTTTTCTAAATGTTGCTTAATATCAAACGACCAATTTATAGATTGCTGCGTTTATTCATCTACAACGTGGACTGAACTTTATTTATATTGGCATTGTGTTGATTTTTTTTTTTCCCTAGAGTAGCCTGTTACCTTATATAGGGAAGTCTATTTCAGACTTAGTTTTCTCATTTAGATGCATTGTTTTGCCTTTAAGTAGCACTGCAAGTGCTATGGCTGCTGTGGTTTTAGGATCAGCCAACTACATTCAGTTACAGAGTCTCATTTCTAGACAGAAGTGTTTATACACAGTCAACAATCACTGCTCTGCAGCTCCTCACAGACCCGTCTGTGCATTTAACGCACATACTCCCCAGTTTATATAACCTAACTTTTGAAAGGCCCCTTTTATTATTTGCCATGTCAGATTTTGCTCTTTTGTAACACTTCATTTAACAAACAGAATTAGTCTCTGGGACCAGACTGTGCATGGAATGTGCACGGGAATGCAGGAGGGCTTGCAGATGTCTTTTCTCCGTAGACACTGCAGTTTCAAAGGTAGCAAGTGGGGCCACACTGCCCTCATTCTTCCTAGGATGGACTGAGGTAACCGAAAAGTAGTAAGGCAAGTCTGTGAAGCAAGGAAACCTAACATCAGAGCAAAAAGTATTTATGGGCTTTTTACTGCTGCTTCCACAGCAGCCTCACACAGCTGGACACCTGCATGGCCCATGGCCAGCAGATCAGAGCATCCCTGTGGTCACCTGGCCCGGAACGCAGGGACGCAGCAAACAGATGCTTGGTCGTGACATGCCAGGAATGTGAGGGCAACCAAAAAGCATGAGCTGTGTTTCTCTGCTGCTTTATTAGTTATATTTTCATATTAACACTGGGATATATAGCTGCACTCCTCCAAGGATGAATCAGATAACTGAAGTTCAGCCATACAAAATTCAGCTGCAATGAACTTATGGGAGATCAGGTAGAGGGAATTAGGTGGTTTGCAATCCCTATCACTTAGTAATTCTCACATATACCATGTATCTGTGTATCCTGGTATTAGGACATTTGTACCATGTATAACCCCTGACCTGTTGACTATCCTCACCTGCTCTAGAGGCAAAATCCTCCCAGGACTGCAAATCCTCAAAGGGCTTGCAAAAGCAGTTTCAGCTAACTTGGTCTTTTTTCAAAGTCCATCAGACTTCATTCACTTGAAAATTCTGTTTCTAAAGTCAAGCTGTAACTGTTCAAGTTAAGGACCACTTCTGTGAGTAAGGCTGTGCATTTCTGTGTTAGCAACAAAATTCTAACCTGTATATATCATTTGCCTAGCATGGGTGAGAAGTGGCTGCTGGAACACTCCCTGCTAGAGCCCTCAAACTAGCAATTCCCTCTCCTCTTTGGCTCAGCCCAAACCTGGTGAACTGCAGAGCTGCAAACCTAATTTTGTTTCCCAAATTTATTTCCCAATGTATTTTTTTTTAATAGAGAAGGGAAGTGTAGGAAATTAGAAGGGTGGGAAATGTTGGAACCAGAACTGTATTTGTGCTCCTGAATTGCTGACTTTGCAGGTAAAGTAATCATAGAATCATAGAATCATTAAGGTTGGAAAAGACCTCCAAGATCATCTGGTCCAACTGTTCCCCAATCACCAATATTACCCACTAAAACATATCCCTAAGTACCACATCCAACCTTTCCTTAAACACCCCAAGGATTGTGACTCCACCACTTCCCTGGGCAACCCATCCCAATGCCTGACTGCTCTTTCTGAGAAGAAATGTCTCCTCATTTCCAAACTGAACCTCCCCTGGTGCAACTTGAGGCCATTCCCACTAGTCCTGTCACTAGTTACCTGTGAGAAGAGGCCAACCCCCAGCTCCCCACACCTTCCTTTCAGGTAGTTGTAGAGAGCAATGAGGTCTCCCCTGAGCCTCCTCTGCTGCAGACTAAACAATACCAGTTCCCTCAGTGGCTCTTCATAGAACTTGTGCTCCCGGCCCCTCACCAGTTTCGTAGCCCTTCTCTGGGCACACTCCAGGGCCTCAATATCCTTCTTGTAATGCGAGGCCCAAAACTGAACACAGTACTCCAGGCTCAGCCTCACCAGAGCAGAGTACAGGGGGAAAATCACCTCCCTGGTCCTCCTGGCCATGCTATTCGTGATACAAGCTGTTGGCCTTCTTGGCCACCTGGACACACTGCCGGCTCGTGTTCAGGTGAGCATTAACAAATATCCTCAGATCCTTTTCTTCTGCACAGCTTTCGAGCCACTCTCCCCCAAGCCTGTAGTGTTGCATGGGGCTGTTGTGACCAAAGTGCAGGACCCAGCACTTAGCCATGTTGAACCTCACCCCACTGGCCTCTGCCCATCAACCCATCCTGTCCAGGTCCCTCTGCAGGGCCTTCCTACCCTCCATCAGATCGACACTTCCCCCCAACTTGGTGTCATCTGTAAACTTACTGAGGGTGCACTCAATTCCCTCATCCAAGTCATCAATAAAGGTATTAAAGAGAATGGGCCCCAACACTGACGCCAGGGGAACACCACTCATGACCGTTCACCATCTGGATTTCACTCCATTCACCACCAAGAGAGTGGTGGCCTAGCCATCCAGCCAGTTTTTAATCCAGCAAAGAGTGTACCTGTCCAAGCCATGGGCTGCCAGATTCTCCAGGAGATTACTGTGGGAGACTGTGACAAAGGCTTTGTTGAAGTCTGCATAGACTATGTCAACAGCCTTTCCTTCATCCACTAGGCGTGTTACCTGGTCATAGAAGGAGATGAGATTGGTCAGGCAGGACTTGCCTTTCATGAAGCCATGCTGGCTGGGCCTGATCCCCTAGTTGTCTTGCACGTGTTGTGTGATTGCACTTAAGATAAGATCTGTTGTTCCATAAGAATACGTGGAGTTGAAATCTTGTTATGTTTTGGTATTCATTTTTCTGTTTTTAGCAATATCATGGTGTTCTAGAGAGCTTGTTTGGGATATTGTTTCATTGTTGTTGTTTTTCTGAATGTTTATGTGAATTAATGAATGAAATGAAATATTCAGGCTCATATTTTCAACTATTTGCTTTATACAAGCTTTGCCAGCTGATATATAGCATGAAGCACATAAGTAAAGGATAAAAACATTTTTCTCATCATCCATTTTATAACATACAACTTTATATTATTATTTCTTGAGATATATTTTCAGTCATGCTGCCACTAACATGCAGTCCTGGGGAGGCAGAACTGTATTCGTATATACTTGGCAGGCATCATTTAAATTAATATAAAATCACTATTCCTTGAGATTACATTGGGAAGAAGTTTTACACAAATGTGAAGGAATGAAGGCACTATTGTAATAGGCAGAAAGCAGCATACATAGTTATTTCTAGGTAAGCAGATAGCTATCCTAATATATAATCTCATTAAAATATCAAAGCAAGACCATTGAGGCTCCTAAGAAATTATATTGTGATGCTATCAAAATGTGAGATTACTGAAAAAACCACCACATCACTTTGCCAACAAAACTCATTTCCACACACAATAGCATGGAACCACTATGTCAAATAGTGTTATTGATGGTTTTTTTTGGCTTTCCTGGACTGTAACTGTACAGATACAGGTTTCTGCTGTCAGGTAGCATATCTATATGTACAGTTAAAATACATCTCCCATTTTAATTGCATGCAAGACCATTTTCTGACTATTTTAAAAATGCTTTGTGCTGTGTGTGTGCTTTTCAGCTTCACTGTGCCTGAATGTTTTATTGGAACATTAACTCAGCTTACTTGAGAATTACTGGGTAGTAAATGCACTAGAGAGGGAATTTAGATGTGTTGTTTTTATAATTTATTTTTCAAATAATGACCTATGGTGCAACTTACAGTTATTTTGTATAATTATTCCTGCTTGAAAGCTATTAGTCATACTTTGGTACAGATTACCCTTGCAGATTTTAAATGTTTTTAAATATAAACCTGTGATTTCAGGAGAGGGGCACAAACCTATAGTTATGCATGTGCCAAATGGTAGAAGTTATTTTCATGCATTCTCAGCTGCAGTTTTGTTTCTATTTATCAATTTGAATGGATTTTTGTTAAAGCTAATCTCTCCATTTTAATGAGTCATATTTGTCATTTGCTCTTAAACCATGATGGTCTCCTGTTCATATTCCACCTACATCTAGGACTTCCATATCTGAAACCATTCACTGGCCACAGCTTTTCTGCTTTCACAGTAGGTCTCATAATTTGAAACATATTTCCATTAAGAGAATTTCAGTCTTAAAATTACCTGTGTTAAAACTCACGTCGCAGGCTTTTTACCAGTTCAGGGATACTGAGCCACAAACCCTTTGCAAACTCAATAGCACACGGGCTCATGTGGTGTTCAGATTATCTTCTAAAGATGTATAAACAAGATGTTCCAAGAAGCCGATCCATTGCATCTGCTTTAAATACCTGAGATCCCTATCCCAACTAATGGAGATGCTTCTTGGAAGGAAATTCCAACAGCTTTAGGATGGCACCTGTCTCTCTAGTTCATACAGAGTATATATTTCCTAACAGGGCAATTCATCTTCCAACATACCCAGCAAGGAGCGGCCTTTAACCAGCCCAAAAGGGAGACCAAGAACAGCTTGGCCTGAACTGTGCCCAGTCACAACCCTACACAGGGCAACTCAAAGATCAGACTCATAACAACAGAACATTATCTTATCTCATTTTTTTCCAAATGGAGGAGACAGAGGTAGTAATGCTTACCCATGAGAGATGTGTGGTCTTCAATGCATCTTCAGCTGATGAGAGCTGGGGAGCAGGCACACCAGTGCTTACAGATGTCACCAGTGACAGTTCCTCTCATTCCCATGAACTGAATTCCATAAAGGCTTTCTCATCTCACTTTAGGTGGTATGAAACAATAGTCTGATTATGGATCGAGGTTATTTAAACAGGTCTGGAATTCATTATCATCGGTCTACATGTATATACAAGCACTGACTTTGAACACATCATTTTCTTTCTTCCCTAATGTGTCTAAGTGTTTTTCCTTTCCCATTCTCTGAGCAGACTTGGGGCTTTGTGTAGCAATATCTAATTCTTTATTACATGAGTCTGCAGCTAATTCAGGGACCATCTGTGTGTACTTATAACTTAAATCATTCCTTTCAATGTGCATTATATTGTGCTTGTCAAAGTTCAATTTCATCTCCAGTGGTGTTGCCTGTTTACCTAGTTTTGCTCTTTCCCAGTGGAGCTCGTCACATTCCTTCTGAGTTTGCATGTAAATAATCTTGAGACAGCAGCACATTTTACAAGATTTTTGCCTTTTGGTGAACCATATAAAAAGCACAGTTTCTGCACAGCTAAAGTCAAAGGATGCAGCATTGGGTTTGCTGCTTTTCTTCCCTCTCCTTTCTCTCTCACCACTGCACCATGAAGCATACAACTGCAAAGAGGAATTTCAATCCTAAAGAAAGATAGGGGGAAAGGGTCGGGCTCACCGCGGCCTCCACGGTGCCCAAACATCGTAGTTCAGATGAGTGAGGAGGAACAGGTGTCTGGCACAGCAGCAGGTGGTATTTTAAATAGTCCAATGAAGATTTATGTGACATACCCAGCATCTTCTGATGGATTATTTCTTTCAGCCAGAGTGCGACTATAGCACAGTAAGAGATAATTAGCTCTAAGTTAGCTGTCTTAGGTACCAAGAACAATGATGCCTGAGGCTTCAGTGGAGCTATATAACTGTTAGCCAAAGATGGTGTTGCTGTGAGTGCTCTGTTGGTGATATCTAAGCCAGCTGGGCTTAAGCTACTGCAGGTATATCAGCTCCAACCCTTATGTACAGGCATGCGAGTGCTCTTTAACTTGCTTTCTGTACATCCACTGTCTTTTCAGAAATGTCAATAGGCCCAACCACTCAGGGGAGGTGTAAAGGGCATGTGTTTCTCACAAGGGATTTATCTCCCTGAACTCCAGCTCTCAAATCCATGCAGCTGGAGCTACAGTATTGGCTGCCTGTTCTTCTGCACCCTGCTTTGCGTTGCCATCTCCTTGAATCTTATCATGAAGCTTTGCAGACTTGGGTATTTTTTCTGAAAGTCCTAGTTCTCCTCTGACTTTAAATTTTTCATAATGTTACTATTTCTTTGTCACAAGAAGAGCTAGAAAATGTTAAAACTAAGCCACAAGCATTGGAAGGGAATGAAAAGACTGTCTTTTATGATTACTAATGCCACGTGATTTTTAAGGCCTGAATTACAATTATCAAAAATTGAGCACTGCTTAATGTAGCCCCAGATCTGAACTGGAGACAACTTAGGCAGACAGCACAGCTGTGTTTGCTGTCAGCAACCAAAGTGCAGCGATGGCTCTGTCTTCTCACACTGAATCCTGGTCTCCTCTGAGAAAAGGTGCTGCAGGATTCACCAACATCCCAGGAACCTGCAGCTAGAGAAAGGGGGAAACAAACAGTTAACAGAAGAGGAAACAAAATGGCTTCATGTCAGGTGTGAAAGCTGAAAAATGTAGGGAAGGGGAAAGTGGCGAAACGTCAGGTGTTCTGTGAAATGGGAGAATGTGAGCAATGAATGAACATGGTCACAAGGGTATGAAGCCGGGAGAGAGGAGTGTGGAGGAGGACAGACAAGGCCCTGCTTTTGGGCAGGACCCTTACTGTGCAGGTTCCCAGCTGACTTTTGTCCTCTCCCACACAGTCATGCTGAATGGGGATCTGCCATATGGTTATCCGCCATATGGTGATCCGAGGCGAAGGAAAGGAAAGTCCCCCTAAATATCCATTCAGGGGCATTTTGCACTAGGAGAGAAGGGACAGCAATAACACTTGGGGGGATGGAAGGAAATATGGACAAGGATTTACCTGGAGTGTTACTTCTCTGATCTATTTACACTGCGCATATATTGCAGCAGAATCTGTGCTTCTGCATCCATACAATTCCTAGCATGTTTTAGCAGCCGCAGTGAAATACAAGAAAAACGGAAATACAATGAGAAAATGAAAGAAGAAAGTATCTTTTCTGTATGTCTAAGAAAATGAAGAGTATCCTACCGAAAGATAATTTATCTAGATTTAAAGGTTTCATTCTTCCAATATGTTCTTCAACTGTACTAAAATCTGAAAGGTGATTTCATGAAACACAGATTTTTTTTTTTTTAATTTTTTTATTTTTTAAGTGTATTTTAGGCATGTAAATGTGTGATGTGTGAATGCCACACCTGCATCTGGTTTCATTCAAAAGTTATTTTTTTCTCTGTTGTGCAGATTTCCTTTCCTGGTGAGAGAGAAAAAACTGACAAAGGCAAGCCATGAAAGGCATAAGCAAGGTATAGGGAACAAATGCACTTAGAAAGGATAGAAAAGGGAGAAATGGAAAATTATACAGGAAAAAGAGAGAAAGAGGGAGTAAAACGTAAAGAAAAGGAAGTTCAAGCCCAGTGTGAACTACACATCTATATAAAATTAAGCATATATGTAATCATATTTGTCTGACAAAACCTTTATTTTTTTTAATAAATTCCACAACAATTTTACACATAAAATATTTCCTGATATTGCACTGTTCTACCAGAGGGCTATATAAGCCTGCTAACAATATCTATCTTCTGTGCAAATCCATTCTTAAATGTTATTTTATCTCAGCCTCAGTGAAAACTATCAGCAAATTGTGAGGTACATTACTTAATGCATCTTCTTTCAGCATGTGAAGATTGTGTTTATACTATTTCTTGAGAACTGCAAAGCCTGTGATCTGATATTTTGTCATTAAAACAAAACTAGGAATATCTGTAGTATTTGCTGCTATGTTGTAAAACAAATTTGTTGACTTAAACACTCTGTCTATAAGAGCCTGGAGTCAGCTTGTAAATCTGCTGTTTTCTGGTAATTCTGACTGCCAAACATGGCATCCCTGCCAGACAAAGCTTTTCTCTCTCCAACCACACTGAAATCTGCAGGACTATTAAGGCTTCCCAGGCTCCCAAAAATGTTTAAGCATCATAAAAAAACCTTCCCAAGTAAGTGTATGTGTATTAAAGGAATGATAATCTGCATAAAGCTGGAGGTGATTGCAGTGTCTTTTCTGGAGTGATGCAATCCTCACTAGAGGGACTTTAAATTCCAATTTCATTCATTTTTCAGCAACAGAAAACAATGAGGGAAATGCATTTATGAGTTGTAAGTTTTAAGAAGAGCTTATAATATTCAGAGTTAATGTGTAGCATAATTCTGATTATGATGTAAATGCTAATAATTTACAGTACACTCAAAATGCCACTATTCTACTCTGCATGTTCATGTGAGATAATTATAGCAAATGGGAGAGCTTTTCAGGTGAAAGGGTTGTTCAGCTCATCTCCTTTTAGTGAATGGCTATAATACTAAAGTCCATGTGTCATGTTTTCATCTCATTAGATAAATCAGTAATAAATATATAAATACATCACTGACATGGGTTGTAACCTTAGGAAAGTTTCTGTAGCCTTTACTTTTCTTCTTCTTTTTTTATCTGCCGTATCAATCTCATTAGATTTCCAAGGCAGGGATTATCTCACTACATCTTTTGCTCTCATCTATGGCTCAGTAGAAAAGACTTTGATCTCATAGTCTGTTCACTACTGTAATATAAAGTAATGTTAATACAGAGTTCAAAACAGTATCTCTATCACTATTATTGGTGTGATTCTATAGACCGATACTTCTCACTGAAAGGAAGTTTTCCTTTTTCATGTTTTATCACACCTCTTTCCTTTGCACAACTCTGTCTGTTCTCAGCTGTTCTGCTGAGTGCTGTCCTGAACGCTCTTTCCCTACCCCAGAAGTCTACTCTCATGAAAGATTTATAAATTGGATTAATGTTTCATCACCTCTTAACTTAAATACACAGATTTCCTTTCCTAAATCCTCCTTCAAAAATCAAATACCCACAGCCCCCTTGACTTCTTTTTGTGGTTTGCCTTTGGCCATTCAGTGTTTCATGCAAAGCTACCCTTTTTTCCTACAGACAGCACAAACAAAATATCACCAAGGTAATTGATGGCCCTAAAAACTTGCTTCCCAAAGGACCGAAACAGCAAAGCATTCTTATTTATCCTGAATGTACTGTACTACAGGAAAGTAACATGGTTCCCCAGTGACAGACCATAAACCATGTTTCTACCGCTTTTAATACCTTTCTCAGAAGAACAGTTTCCATGTTTAAAGTTTAAAATAACTGTTTGATATTTAAAGCAAACGGATTCCATTTGCCCTTCAGATGCTTAGCTGGTCATAAGGCACAACAGGAACTCCTCTGCCAGCACTGACATCCGGCTCTCGTGCTGCTGGTGCCACAACTGATTACACTTTACAGAAATATGAGAAGTGCTAGCAGCAAGTCTAGAAAGGCTCAGCCTCTCCCTGCCTTTTAAAGGGTTTGATTCAAAATGTGATTCACAGGTCCTAAGTGTTTTTTTCCCATGCGTATATGCATTTAAAACACTATGGCAAGCCAAAAAAAAAAAAAGCAAAACCACTTTTGGAATATGAATATAGAACATATTTTTCAAATAAAATACCCTAGAAAATATTATTAAGTGATAGACTTCTTTTCACACAAAACAATTTCTCAAGGTCAAATCCTGTTCCAAATGAAATGCAGGAGATATTCACAATTGACTGCAGTGGGTTAAGGATACTTTATTTAAGGATAGGTTCTCTCCTCAGTTCTTAGCTCTGGTGTGTGCAACAAAATAAGTGGTCAGGTTTGTGGAAGAGCTCAGCAGAAATTGGTTGTCCTTGGAAAAAAGGGACTTAATCGTGTACAATAAGCACTATATATGTGACCACTAGCAAACTTTCTTATGGCTCCTAGTATTGCTTTTGTAACTCTAAATTTTAGTTGGAAGAACAGGAACAAATTCCAGCAGAATCCAGCTACCTAAAATATATAGTCAGCAACAATCACAACCTATCTAAAATGCAAAAACAGCTTCATTTTCCTAGAGAGTCATCTGAGTCATTTTTATTCCCTATTGTTTCTGTTCTATTTTTCTTTTCTTCCTTCCCATTCCACATCCTCTACATCCTCTTTTTTCTCTCTCTCTTTCCACTCTCCCTGCACCCTCATTTCTCTAGTCTTAATCCTTATGTAAGTATACAAATATCATTCTGCCCTTAAGAAGATACAAAGCTATCTTTTGTTTTCTGAAGCACACTTCTACTGAATAATATGACATTTCTGATACAGTTGAATAATGGCTTTTCATAGATATTATCTTTGAGATTTCTTGAGGCTCCAGCTCTGAACTGTTTCACCTGGAGAATTCCTATGCTCATGATAGCACTAGTGACTGAGAAGGTTATGAAAGCGATCCTGCCTCTATTCAGCTGCCTAAACATAAATGTCTAATGATGAGATAGCCAGGAGTATCTGAGATGTCCACCCAGAGGTGGCAAACGTGACAGACAAACCCAGTATTGTTCTGTCCATATCTGGACAATAGACTCAAGCCCTAAGGACCACCAACCACGAGAGGTGAGTTGCTCTATAGGCTCTGTTCAGAGAATTAAGTAAGTCTCTAATGGTTATACAGGGAGCTTAGATGCCACAACTGTCATATAGACACCTATATATATATGCTTAGATTTAAAAGTCTTAGTTTAGAGCTGAATTTCATTCATAAGGCTTTGACTGACATGAATGGCACTGTGACCATTTTCATATAATAGTGTTCCCCAAGGATTTCATATTACCTGGTGACAACTTTGATGACAAAGTAACGTAGACTTTGAAGGCTTTAGATATTAAAAACAAAGAAAAAACACAAAAACAAACAAACAAAAACCAGCCTGCTACTCACAAACTCCAGGAAAGGAGAGTCTAGATTTTAAATCCGTTTATACGTACATAACCAAAATCATACCATATCAAATAAGGTATGGGAATCAGCTGAAATCTTCGATCTGTCATGCTGAAATCTATGAAGAGAGTGATCTTTATTCAGACCAAAAAGCCTCTCTTATGGCACAACATGAACTATAATTCTGAGCGTTAGTAACAATAATTTGGTGCTAGAATAGTGTCATTACTATTACTGTGCTCCGTATGTGGAGGCTGCAACATGTATGGGTTTATTGCTCTACTGAGTTTGACACACGAGTGTAAATAGTCTTTTCAAAAATAAACTCATGATTTCAATTCAGAATTAACTGACTGGCTTTAATGAACTTTAATTGAAAGATTTTTGGTTCCATACACCAATTAGAGCATAGCAAAGCTTGTTTGGAAACATTGTGTTTTATCAATACAACAGTGCTGGATGAAAATCAATACTGTAACTGATGTTATTTTTCAAGAGGAGAAGGATGTAGTTTATCTGTTACATACTGGAGATCAGCTAGCTACACACTTTAATAGCAACCAGACCAGGAGCCCTTGACATGCAGCAAAACAAAGTCATGATTCAATCTCACACTGCTATAGAAGATTCAAATGACTACAGATTCCAGAAGGGTCTCAAAGCTGAAAAGCCAGCTTCCATGGTTTCTTACAGTATGACCATTTCTGACTCTTCATGCCAGAGTCAGCTTTGTGGCTCTATGTTCTTGATCCTACAAAGTGCTGAGAAATATCAAATTATGTTTAATCAAAGGCAGCAAGGAGTGCTTATAATTTCATCTGCTTTTAATTTTCCTGCCCAAAGTGTTGGAAGAAAGTCCATGATATAAAATGTTGGCCAACGCTGATGCAAGAGCAACCTCTTCTTCAGGGAAGTAGAAACACATGGCATTCATACGCAACAGGAAAAAGACTCTTCTGTTCATATAACCACTGACTCCAGTATTTTATGAAAGCTACTACTTTGCTTCAGCCCACTAAATTCCTCAAGATTGACATTATACAGCAGTATTCAATCTGAGGTACAGCAAGAAAACTTAAATATTTAGAATTTAGGGTTTGTAGAATAGCAATGGATTGCTGCTTTCTCTTACATCAATGTTTTTCAGTGTCATTTATAACTTTTTTTACACAGCATAGGATCACATCAATAAGTATAATTAATATACTCATTATTTTGGGCACAATCAGACACTGTACATTTAGGAGAAAAATATTTCTCAGATTTTGTTATCTTGATTGTACGAGATGTTTTCAGTGTCTAAAGTGGGACATTTCAAGGAAGCACTGAAAGGAAATGTATAATGAATGATGTCTTGAAAATTTCATGAAATATGTTTTCTTACAGAGAAAACGTGGTTTATTTGTGACTATCTGATCTGACACCACATCTAAAGTGACTTTAAGGCAACCAGTAAAGCTTTCAACTGCATAAAGCTAACATAGTCTTAAAATTGGAACCATCTTGATTAAATCATCTTTCAAATCAGCTTTAATTTATTTTATCTATCTCTACTGTGTTAGTATCTATACAATTTTTTGAGTCTTAATTTCATCAATAAATTAGCATTGATCAAAAGTCTATTTTGATTGAAAACAAAAACACATTCAGACACCAAGACTATGTGAGACATTACCATGTAGAAATTCCATTAATGGAAGCCAGTGTAGCTGAATCTTTGGCTAAGGCAACAATTAAAGTATAATGAGTATAATGTGTGTTCTTTTAGGCTTTCACACAATAGAGGTTGTTATCAGCACTCCTTCAATTTTATCAGATAATTTACAGCGGAAGAAAAAAGGGAAATTGAGAAACAGTTAATAATATGGAAACTGAGATAGCGAATCCAAAATACTTAAGCTATTTGAAACCACGAGTTCTGTAAAAACGCATAATCACAGCATCACTTTTGATCTCAACAGACTTGCAAATACACAGAGGTTTCAAACAATAGTCTCACTATGCATGGAGAAGTGAAGGTAGGGTAAATCAGCTCTTCCTTTACTCATTGTGGCTATGGGGGGCCATACAGCAGGCCTAGGGTGCAGCATCTGCTATAAAGACTATGTTTAACAAAATCATGTATTACATCCCATTGAACTGATGTGTGTCAACGAAGAGCTGGCTGAAATTCACCTCAGTATACAGAGAGGAGCAGAACACACAGTGATGAAGTCTCAGCCTCTAACTTAAGGCTTGTGGCCCTTCTTTAACACAAGAGGATGCACACCAAAGATGGTTTTAGACACCGTCCTTCAGCACATGCTGTTTGTTGATCTGGGTACAGGGTCCAGTTCTCAATTTCTTCAACACAGATAACAGGTAAGTGCTCATTTCCTTTATATGTGACCTTGCTTTCTTTATCTCAGCCACACACACCTTCAGAATAGATAGCTGAAATGGGGCTAAAGGTTGCATTACATGAGGCTTCACCACAATGCCACGATGCTGGAAAAACTGCACAGGGGCTTTCAGTGAGAGCCCAGCATGCCTTTGCTTACAAAGCCCATGCTAGGTGCCTCATGATCTTCTGACTTTTCAGGATGTGGAGCTGTGAGCTGTGCACTTCTTGAAAGGCCAGAGCACACCTGTTTGAAAGAACACTTTATTTTCTTTGGATGTGCTTACAGGTTTGAGATTAGCTGAGAAAGTCTAGCTGATCTCCTTTCATTCTAAGGGAAAGGCATTGTTAGAAGGGCATTTTCCATTAAGTGTGGAACTGATATCACAGAGCTGCTGCAAGATCTTCTCACACTCTGCAGAAATTATTGATCTGACAGGAAACCTTGCAGTTATGGACACAGGGAGAAGCAAAGCAGAGTTTCTTCTGTTGCTTTTCCTCATTGTCTGGATGACAAGCATTTATTTATGCCTTTTGTTGTTTTGTTGTTTTGACTTTTTTTTGTTTGTTTTGTTTGATTCTGTGTACACAACTGTAATTGCAGATCTATTAAATTAAAGTCCATGGAGTTTTTATATTGATATTTTTAATGTAATTTAAATCAAAATAACTGCTGGTCCATGTAATTTTCTCAACTATACAGTTAGGTATGAAATCCAGCTAAGTTCCCATAATGACTTTTTTATTTTTTTTTTATTTTCTATAATGAAGCAGGATTCCTGAAGTGAGAATCCAAAGAAGAATGATGCAGACAAAAACACTGAAGGTTTTTATTTTTTTTAATCTTTCTTTGACAAGTTACACATCTAAGTAAAAAAAGAGGTGAATTAAAATATTTAAAGATGAGATTCTTGATTCATCTTAGACTTCAATCCATAGCAAACAGGAACATGAAAGATTATCCTTGCAGGGTCAAAGATGCACACCATAGTTGATGTCTTTGTTGATAGAAAAGCACATCCGTTTTTTTATTAAATGTAGTTTCCTCCCTGCTTCCTCAACTCTCCACCTATGTATCACAGATTTCAGGAAAAAATATTGTGGATTGATTTACTTATCCTGATGCACACTCAGAAATTTATCATTAATTCTACAAGGGATTGCTGTGCTCTGATTTTTTATCAAACAAAATATTTTTAGTGCAAAGGAAGGGATGTTATATGTTAATTGAATATGAGTGTCTGGTCTTTCACCATAACATTGATCAGGTGATAGTGTTCAATAGCTCAAATTTTCCTTTCCTTTCAAATGTTTCACAGTTTCCTTTGTTATGACAGGTGAGCTTTGACTTTCAAATGGAAGGTGCTAATGTGCTAGTCACATCATCCCATTTGGTTAGTTATTTCATAAAACTGTTTTGATGACTAATCACTTTTACTGTGTCAAAATGAATCCTACTCAGTTTGAAAGGTACTGTACAGACTTAGTAGTAATGGATTAAAATTACATGTGGATAATGACTTTAAAATGTTTCAAATGCAGAAAGAAACATTAGCGCTCTGCACAGTTTGTAAACCACACACATGCCTATGCATAACAATAAGGGAACACAAGACTGGCTCCTGAAGAAGAGTCGTTAATATCACATATTGTACTATTCCTTTCATAAACCAATATTGCTCTATCTTAGAGTCAATTAGGTTTTATACCCTTACTTCTCTAACTGGAATTCTGTGTCATAATTTCGTTTCTCTCACAGTTAAAAATCTCCTCATATCCAGCCTAATTGCATTCATAGCTAGTTTATATGCATTTATTCTTGTGTCAGCACTGTCCTTTACCATAAATAGTTTTTCCCTTCTTGATGCTCACCCATCAAGGATCTTTACAGAGCATTCATATTCTTTCTGAGACTTCATCTGGCAGACTAAACAAGCAAAGCTTTTCTAGTAACATTTCATAAAAAGGCTCTCCATTGCATTGATCATTCCAGTGGCTGTTATGTTTCTGATCTGGTTCTTGATTCAAATTTTTAAAATATAACAGAAAAATGTGCAATGTTTTAGACAAATTTTCTCCAGCATCTTGAGCAAGCATTATTACCTCTATGATCCATCTGTTACATCTCAACATTGCATTTGACTTCTTCCTGTTTATTGCTTCTTATGACATTTTATGTATTGACTGGCACATGCCAGTCTCTGCTGTTCCTCAGACTTTCTCCATCCATTAGTTTGCACACAACAGTGTTTTTCTTAAAATCAGTAGCACTTTTTTTTTTTTTTTGTGAGTCACAAAAATAAAATGTAGGGTATCTGTTACAAATCTCTCAGTACTTGATTTATAGATAATTCAGCTCTGCACTATCTGAATGACAACAGCCGAAAGCAATATTATTTCACATTTTAGTTCCAGAGATCCCAAGTTCAAAGCTCCTGAACTTCACCAAGGAAATTTAGTAGTCTATTAGCAATAATTAAACCCAAATCAAAATTTTTGAAGAAAGTCGTAAGGACTTTATCATTAACATTACTTCAGTCAGTCATGAATATTGATCCTGTAGATGAACTCTAGCAAGCTCTTGTAGGTCTCATATGATGGGAATATGGAGTTCAAATGGCAAAATCCAGCTGGTGCCTTGGGTAAGCAGGCAGACATTACTGAAGGACATAATGAGACAACAATGTTCCTCTCAGTCTTGGAGACAGAAAATGAAAAATTTATTGTATAAAGTGAAAGCAGTGCAGAGACACTCTTAGGCATTACACTTCCATTAAAATTCACTGAGATGGGCAACACATGTAAAAAATCCAATATCAAAACTTAGGCAGGTAGACAATATAAAAGATATGTCAGAAAGATAAAATCACTTACAATTTGTACATACATTAAAGCATACATTTTAAAATAATGTTGCAATTGGAGAAATAATTTTGCCAAAAAAAATATTTAGGCTGAAGAACTGGGCTTGACCTGAAACGCCTGAACTGCAGTGTGCCCTTGGGCCTGACTCAGTGCAAAACAAAATCAAAAGTCACTGAAATGCTTACAAATAAAAGTGAATGCTTTTGCCATGAAGCTCTTCACCACTGTGTATGCAGACGGTTACTTCAAGAGCTTCATTAGTTTGAATGAGTTCACAAGCATCTGTCACACATCTTTAGCCAATGTTTCTTTGTCACATACAGAGAGTTCTGTCACCAAAACTGGAATGAATGCCATTAGCAGTCATGCAAACTACATGGATTTCTTGTAATTTTTTAAAGTGAAATTTCTGTAATATTCCTTGAACCCATGCAGGACGGCAGCCTGGCACTATGTGCTAGTCTGCTGATACTCAGGTATTTTTTCCCATACAGCCTTCCAAAGCAGCACAGCTGAGTTTTACCATGGTGTGAAAGTCTCCAGGAGGAAGGATGGGCCTGGGGCAGCAACAGAGCACTTGGCATGGAAAGGACAAAACTGTATTTTTACTTCTGCTGTATACTCTGTGAGGATGATCAAAATCAGGCCTTGCTGTCTGTCAAGCAGGTGATTATACTTCAGTAGTGGGCTGTGCATACACCTTACCGAATGACAGTGGGATGAGTACATGGGACTTAGGGAAATCTTTGCACATGGATAGACACCAATCAGCTCTGATCCAGCAGACAACTAACCATGGGAACAGGGGGAGCTACCTCGGGATAGTGCCACACTGATGTAACTCTTTGGCTTTGAGAATGGAGACAGCTCTTATTCAGACAACTCAGAACTCAGACAAGGGAGTTCATAACTGTCTAAACCTATCCGTCAGACAGAAAGTCGCACACCTAAGACATGTTCAAGGGTATTCCTACATTCATTTCCATTATAAATCTGACTAATCATAATATTTTGGGGTTTTCAACCACTGTAATACAATTAAAAGGGTAAAACTGGCTTCTAGGACATACAGAGCTATACGAAAATGGAAGTAGAGCCTTTTCTCTTTTGATGAAATGCCACTGCAAAAAGAAACCCACCTCATGGTGGTGTAAAAATGTCTGCACTAACTCTTTCACTGGAATACTGATGTTTAAAAAATCATACCTTCTATACTGTGGTCATAACATTATGGCACACAAACATGACAGACTATTCCCTTTCACACTGATTTCCCATGGAAGGTTCCTGATGGGCAAAATAAATGGACTTTGTGAAAGTCAACTGCAATCACAATTGTTCTCCTTTGGATTAATGAACTTCCATCGGACAGAAATGACAGAACTAACTTACAGTGATAGCTTTTCTCTAATTCTGACATTTTCAAAGACATATTAAAGCACTGCACTCCTATTGGTTGTAGAGAGGAACGAGGCAAGGAAAACCATAACCTAATCCTCCACCACTTCTCTTATACTTCTGTGTTATAAAAGAGGATTTCCTAACGGGGAGATTTTCCTGTGCCTTCCTTTATTGCTAGTTTGGTATAGACCAGCATGGTCTTTCTAAGTTTGAAGAGGTAGATATACATCAGCATTTCAAAGCTTTTCAAGTTCTGCTTCTGAAAACGTGTGATGCGTTTTTTGAGCATCACAATATATCTATACAGATGTTGTAATTACAGCAGGATAGACTGTACAATTTTAAAATCACATTGATCTTTGGCAAATTGTTTCTTTGACACTGTCATAAAGTTCAGCCTTCAAGCAAGGTAAACCTCAAGGAAACAGTTTATTTGGGGCAAACATTTCTTCTCTGCTATAATTAAAACCTAGTAATTAGGCTTATGATACATAATTATTTCTGCTTTGAATCTTGATCAGAGCAATACATTCTTCAGTGTGTTTGATCTTTTCCTTCCCTATTCTAAGCAACAGTAACCACAATAGGCAGCGGATAAAATCTCCCCATTTTAGAAATTAAAAATGCAATGGGAGATCCCTACATGGATTATCAGAGAGAAGCAGTACAGTGATCGGGAAAACAGTAGAGGAGACTGGGGTTCTACCTCTATGTCTTCCTCCAAGATGGTTATACCACCCCACTGCAAAGAAGAGAAGCGAAATATTGAAGTACTTTATCTCCATTCATTTGTGTGGCAGAAGCAAGCCCGTGGCACAGGTCTTTAGAAGAAGCAGCTATTTTCTGGCTGTGCATAGCAGTGTTTTTGGTCCCCAACTTTTGCACAAATGAATAAGATGGAAGCTGCACTGATAAACTAGTAAGATGTGAGATACCATCTTTACAGTTACAGAGTAGCAGACCTCTGATGGAGTTAGGTCGCCTGGTTAATTCCTGCCCGTCACTTAGTCCACTACAGTAAGACAGTCACTTCACCACTTAGTCTCATTTTTTCTTAAGGTTATCAAGTCCCATGCTGTAATAATTCCTGTCTTACATACGTGTTATCATTCAAGTACAGTAGAGGCACCTGGACTGTATATTTCATTAAACTATTTTTTTAATAATTTGAAATGAACTTAGCCTCATGCTGCCTCTTCTTTTTTTTTTTTTTTTTTTTTTAAGATGCTTGGCCAATGTGGCCGAACAGGTTAAGCACATGGATTCCTTTGACATTCCAATACAATTTAACACCTATTTCCTGGAAAGACCTTTGAAAATCATGACTGTGAACTCCAAGGTTGAAAGAGCCAAAGGACCCTGAGTGCTAGGCTCCTACTGATGATCTATGAACAGATAAGGCACAGACAGACCCATCCCTGAGAAGACACCTAAAAGTGGTTCTTGCTAAACATATTGTATATCCTTCATTCATAAACTATAGCAATCATAAAATATTTCCTTTGAGAAAGCCAGTTAAAATACAGGAAAGGAAAGTGCTTTGCTAGAGGTGTTTGCAAAACATTGCTCTTGCAGGTCTCCTAAGTGAAACTGAAATATGTGCTACTCATATCAAACCAAAAAATAAAAATTCCAGTCACGTACATGACCAAAATAAAACCAGGGGAAATGCCCCTTTTATTAAACCACCAGGCCACAGAGTGCAATTCAAGTGGTGGTCTGTCTCCTTCCAGGGCCTAGAAAGGTGGACAGCTGGAAGAACCTGTGAAATGACACAACCTTTTGTTCAGACCCACAAAATCTTCTCTCTGGCTCATTGCTGACCTAATCATAAATTCATGACTGCTGTAAAACCTCAGGCTGTGAGCTTTACTGACCCAAGCATGACACCCAGCTATTCAGGAGGGAACAATCTAAACATCTTGTTTCATTTTCTTTCATGAAGCCAGGAGCCCATATCACTTTCAAGTTCATTTCAGCGTTCTTGTCTGTTTCAGCAGAAAAGAGCCCACCAGGTACACTTTGGGTCCACTAAAATTATATGAAATTTACCAATGCTGAATTTCACAGAGTATCTAAGGGCAACATTTTATGGTTTAGCACACAGAGAAATGCATCATGCTGAGGAAAAAGAGTGAAATATATATATATATAAATGTGTAATGCCTGAGTTTTTGTATCCTTTAAATAGGAACAGTTCCTGAAAAGAGTAAAGAACAGCACAGAGTTTCTGAGAAACTAGCTCACTTTCAATAGCAGGGTTTCAGTATGTACCCTTTCATCCTGTCTGCTTGTGTGGTGCCACAGGGAGTGAAACAAACAAACAGAAAAAAAATAGCTTAAGGTATTCAAAATCAAGCTAAAAGTGAAGAAATGGAAGGACAGGGGTTGGAACAGGAGTTTCTAAACATATATATGTATAAAACTTGGAATTTCCTTTCTTTTATTTGGAAAATCCCATAGATGTCCTTTCACACAAACACTCAATTAGTAAATCAATCTTACTTGAAATATATTCAGTTTCCAAGAAGAGCTAACTGTACATTTCTTTTATGACAGAAGCATCAAAAATTCAAAAAACATATTTTTTTTCCATTGTCTACAAAGAAATCATCTTATACCTACACCAAAAACACCACCACCACCACCAACAACAACAAAACACACACATTATCCCTAAGCAACAGTTATTTGACACAAAGGTATTCTAAAGTTATTGTGAACTTGGGTCGAATGCTTGCTGTTTGAATGGCATTAAATTTTTGTGTGTAGTTTAATTCACTTTCAAACTGAAATAAGTGAAAGGAGATTAAATCCACTTGAATTCTGAATAAAAATGCCTAATCAAGGATTTAATAATATTCATCTTCTTTACATTTGTATTTTATTTAATTTGGATTAATGGCTCTGATAGTTCTCAGGCAAAGAAATCACGAGTCTTTTTGGCTCACTGAAAAATCAGGTTTTCCTAAAGTGGGAAGTAGTGGTAAGTAGACACAAGTGTTTTCGAAAGGTGATATTAAAAACATCTTGAATATTTGTCATATGCATATATTGAACATGCAGCCAGAGTAACAGATGAGGTTCGTTTTAGTAGATAATAATAAAGTAACAGTAGTTGACTTCAGCAGGAGAATTGTCTGCTGAAGACTTGTAAGATCAGGTCAATAAATGTTAACACGTTAGGAGAGTCACTTTCAAGTGAACCATGGGGAAACCTCTGGGAGAGTCTGATCAGGTAATGGGGGGCCAGTAGATTTTGAAAGCATGATTTTTTCAGTCATCTACCTAGGAGAAATAATTATGTATTTATTTCCCACTGTTTTTGTTCCTGCTCCAGTGGCGGTCTTGCTCAGAGCAAGCTTCTTACTGTCATGTAAGAAAAGACTCTAGGGTTTCCACATAAAAACTAGAGCAGAGACTGCCCACCCTCCCCAAAATGGAAGCTGTTTTTTGTGCCAGGACCTTGAGTCACAGCCCCTAGAGTCCCTATCCACCCCATGGCTTCCCACACCCTATTTCACCCCTGGGGCTGTTGTTGGCCCCTGCCTCATGGAGGATGTGGGACACCATCTCCAGCCCTACCACAGCCCTGCCCCAGCCTCTGCAGGCCTCAGCCCATCCCCTTGGCCTGCCCCTGGTGCCCCATGGCTCCTGGCTGGGGAATTCTGCTCCTCAGCCCCCACACAATGGTGTGCAGACTTGGGGAGGGGGGGGGGAGGGGAGAAGGGGGACAGGCAGCCCTGAATAATGAACTAGCAATGACAGTAAATCACACTCTTTCAAGAGATTCAATACTTTACAAAGCAAAAAGGTAACAGGGATTCTCCCAGATTGCTAATAGGAGGGAGCAGTTACCAGCTCTCCTTTATTCAGAGTGAGAATAGCAGATGAAGCTGACTCATGCAAAATGTTAAATCTTACGCCGACCTACTATACCCTCTATTACAATTACCATGTTTGTATCAAGAGAGTTATGTTCTCTATACAATATGTTTGGCTTATCAAAGTGAAGAATGTATGCAATCCTAAATACTCAAGCTGACTTTCAGGAATAGAGATACAAATGCAGTCCTGAAAGTATATAATGATATATAGAGAGAGAGATGACAAAAATCTCCTTGAAATATTTGCATACGAAGTCAGATTGTCTTTTAAGCACACAGTTCAAAGTTAATTGCTTACATCCATGCTGCCTGAAATGTGGTTGGAGTTTTAGTAAACACACAGATGTCCAGAAAATTCAGATCTGTGCATGTTCAGTATATTTGTGATGTCCAGAAGGCAATATTTCTTTGTGAAGATTTAAAGCAATGAGTTGGAAAGGACATCAGTCAATCTTTAGGCAAAGAAGTCAAATGTGGAAAGTCGTTTTTGCTTAATGCCAATCTCTCTGTTTCTGAAAAAGAATACTCAAAATAATGAGCTTAAAAATAGTATTAAATTACCAATAACATTTTTCTGATGTGAATTTTCAAAAGTATTTTTTTTTGAGGTAAAATTTGGTATGTTTTCAGGTCCATAAACATTTCCAGGATAACAAACAAAAAATGAAAAAAAAAAAAAAACAACAACAAAAAAACCACCTACATGTATATTTGTTTTCAGGCAGTAAACGAAATGCTTCTAAGTCTTAAATGATCAAACACCAGGATTTTTTTATTCATAACAGGGATTTTGATCACTGCTACCCAGCCAGCTCTGGAGCAAAGCACTGCCATTGTGTTCTACAGCATTCTTCACTCCCATGCAGAATGTACTACAAACATGCCCTTAATGACCTTTCATATGCAAGGGATCTTTCTTTTTTTCTTCTCTGGCCACCCTAATTTATTTCTTTGATAATCAAAATGTGAACAGAAAAGAACTCACCATCAAATTGACGGATTGTCACATTTCTGACTTGATTCTTCACATTTGTGTTAAATACATCTCCAAGCAAAAGGATTGGGACCATTATTATATAGACAAATGTTTCTAACTGATCAATAATCTCGCCTCACCAGGCCATGAAAAGTATTTACTTGCTCTCAGTGATTGCCAAAATTCCCTGTCTAATTCAATAGGCTAGCAAATGAGGACACATTAAATTGCTTTCCTGCATGTATATGTCTATTGACAAGAGATTTCAAGCTAATCTCCCTTATACCACCAAATTATTTTAATGGGTGAATGCTTTGGCCTTTGTCTGTGCTGGGTAGTAGAGGTAATCATGCTTTCTCTTCCATAATTTCTCTCCCCTGCCTGCTTGTGTACACGGAACATTTTCTCTGTAAGTTTAATGGAACAACTTTACTTTTTAAAGGAAACATATTTATTAATAATAAACAGAAAGATCCTTAAAGTCAACACTCAGGACTGGAATTCTGCATTTCGTCCAGCACCATTGACATTTCAAACATAATATCCCCATCTGCCAGACCTAACCTAAGGTATGTTTTCCTGGTACAAGACTTTGTTAGCTATGCCCCAAGATTTATGTATGTGACACAGGCTTAGAAACAGTATTCTGACAGCTACCTGATCTAAGCTGTCAACATTTTCAAGAGTTGTGTATATATCTAGTCCGGAATTCAGAACTTCATAGGAACCTGACACTACTCCTTCTCCCAGACATCATGGCCTCCCAGATGTCAGAGTAGAGTTGGGCCATACATTACTTCACTGCCGCTCCAGTCCAAACAGACAGTGTGAGAGGCAAATTATCCAAGATGAACAAGATTTCATTAACACAGAAGCATGTTTTCAGGAAGTCTCATCCACCATGCTAGACACAAAACCTTCATAACAGATCTAGACAATATTTTGCCAGGTCGATGCGTAAGTTACATGGGGCAGGACTATCTATGAACAATAGAGCTGTAGCATTACTAGATGTTACAGTCCATGAGAGGGACTTTACAAATGTATCATACAGCTAGATTATTTGAATTCACAGGTGCATAAGTTAATCAAATTAATATAAAAACTCACTGAATAAGTCATAAAACAGAGTTAGCCATACGTTCGTGGTCAACATAATACCATCCTGACATCTTATTCACTATTGCATTCAACCAGAAAATAGAACAATGTTTTTTTGCCACCCACAGACAATATTTGTTGCTCAACCAAGCTAGGGTCACATAAGTATTTTCAGTGTCTTTAACGGCTACAAATTTAGTCTGTGTATACTTTCTCATGTTAAGAATAATAACACACATTTGTGATCAGAAGTATCCCTAATTTCATGTTAACAGTCTTGACAAAGTGGATTTTTTGTTTTGTTTTTAAAAAAAGAACACCTCATAGCTTTTGAAATATGGCCCAGTAGTTCTTCAAGTAATATAGTTCTGGCATTATCTCTCTCTGCTGCTATGGCTGTGTACAGCATCATGTGTGCTGATAAAACAGTCAAATACTACTGGTCTGTGATTTGTAAACATCTGAATCAAGGGCACTGCTACATCCACTGCTCGTTCATGCAGTAGAGTGCAGCAAAACGGAACAAAAAAGATCTTTAGAGCTCTGACTGCAATGCCCCAGCATTTAATAAATTAGCTGACTCCGTGGGAAGGTTAAAAGAGGCAAGCTGTTTTGATTCAAGTTATAATTATTTTGCCTGTATAATTTTTGGCATTCTCCAAGCTTGTTTATGCCCTAGAAAGGCATGCACTTCTTCCAGCTTCATGCAAATTATTACTCTATATATGACCTTGTCAGGCAGCTGCATTGGCATTTCATTGTCTTTGGGAAATATCTCTTTTAATACATCCAAATAATTGTCACAAAAGAGGGGCAGTGAAAAAATAAGGTAAAATCTCTGGGTCAGATGCTGCATTACCCCAAATCTTTTCAGTGACTTGCAAGACATAGAAAGTGGATGTAAGATAGTCTTAAATAAATATAGTAGTAATTTCCACTCAACCAATTGATAAAACAAAAGCTTGAGGCAGCAGGGCCATACACATTTGCAATTTAATCATCAGATTATGTGCTGCATCTTGAAAGAGACATCTGAACTGCTGTCAAAGATATGACTGCAGTTCTTATTGTGTTGATATGGAATTTTTCACTGTCTTCCCACTTCTGGATACTTTCCTGAAAAGTACAGAACATCAGGAAGAGTTTTTTGCCCTTTCTCTTCATTAGACAAGACTCGACTTCAGTTGTCTCTTCCATTGTGAAAAGAAGGGATACCCAAGAATCCCCAGCTTCTCTCAAACATTCAGTACAAACGTTGCAATGGTGCTCTGTCTGCATTCATTGCCCCAGACAAGAAAATTCACTTCAACCTCAGTGTATTTCCCTGAGTTCATTTTAAAATATTAGGCAAACTTCATGTCAAAAAAAGTTTTTCCTAACAAGCCAAAAGATTGATCTCTTCATTATAAAATGAAAATTTTTTAAAAAGTAATGTTTCTTGGGGAGCAGTTCAGTTACCTGCACACAGGTACTGGACAATGTGTGTGGGAGGGAAAGTTTCTCTTTCTTTCTTTCTTTCTTTCTTTCTTTCTTTCTTTCTTTCTTTCTTTCTTTCTTTCTTTCTTTCTTTCTTTCTTTCTTTCTTTCTTTCTTTCTTTCTTTCTTTCTTTCTTTCTTTCTTTCTTTCTTTCTTTCTTTCTTTCTTTTTCTTTCTTTCTTTCTTTCTCTCTCTTTCTCTTTCTCTTTCTCTTTCTCTTTCTCTTTCTCTTTCTCTTTCTCTTTCTCTTTCTCTTCCTCTTCCTCTTCCTCTTCCTCTTCCTCTTCCTCTTCCTCTTCCTCTTCCTCTTCCTCTTCCTCTTCCTCTTCCTCTTCCTCTTCCTCTTCCTCTTCCTCTTCCTCTTCCTCTTCCTCTTTCTCTTTCTCTTTCTCTTTCTCTTTCTCTTTCTCTTTCTCTTTCTCTTTCTCTCTCTTTCTCTTTCTCTTTCTCTTTCTCTTTCTCTTTCTCTTTCTCTTTCTCTTTCTCTTTCTTTTTCTCTTTCTTTCTCTTTCTCTTTCTCTCTCTCTCTCTTTCTCTCTCTCTTTCTCTTTCTCTTTCTTTTCTCTCTTTCTCTCTTTCTTTCTCTTCCTTCCTTCCTTCCTTCCTTCCTTCCTTCCTTCCTTCCTTCCTTCCTTCCTTCCTTCTTTCTTTCTTTCTTTCTTTCTTTCTTTGAAAGAAACCATCAGTTTCAGGTTAATCTAACATATATCAGACCTGGAATGAATCCTTTCTTTTCCTGTACATCATTAAATTTGCATCTTTTTTTTGTTGCACCTGCCCAAACTGCATTGAGAGTAGCAAGCTTGGGTGAATAACATAGCTGTGGAAAAAGGTTCATGTACCTACCATATCCTGGATTCTGGGTCATTACTGACCAGCTAAGCCCAGACTAAGCTACATGCTGCTACAGTTATATTACCATTAACACCGAAGTTGATTAGTTTAAAGATAATTCCTGTAGACCTACATGACCAGCTGTATCGTATTTGAACTGCAGAGCAAATGTACCAGTGGCAACATAAAGTAGAACATGAAGCCAGTATGAGAAGAAATTATGGTGGGGCCCAATTCATTATACGCCCCCTACACCAGTGCATCCAGTACTTTAACTGTGCAAAAAGGTTTTTGGGGGCCTATTTACCCTTAACAAATGTTGGAACTGAAGAACCACCACTTTGTTCTCCAGAACCATGGCTTTTGAAGAGATAATTTTCACCCCTGAAATAACAGTCCTGTCTAAAGAACCCTTTATTTAATAGAATAAGGTGAATTGGGGTAGAAACAATACTGTAACCAATGTTCATTTTAGGTTAATTTTATTGTAATTCTTATTTCTGGGTTTTAAAATTAGATGAATAATCTATATCAACATTTATATTCCACTGTAAATATTATAGTGTATATCTTTACAGAACTGTTGAATGTATAGTATCTAATTTCATTCTGCTAGTTTAGTACAAAATTTATATTCTTACAAACAGCTTATCCAACTCAGTTTTGATATATATTTCAGTCATTTATCCACTCTGGCTTTACAAAGAAAAATGAGTTTAATTTTTATTGATCCTATATTATTAGTGTTAAGCCACAACATTTTATTTTATAATAAAGTAAACCCCAAAGTTACATTCCTTCCCTTCAGGTTTTTAGCTCTGATAAGAAGGGTAAGTCAGATGTGAGAAAGAACCTGTTAAAAAATATTTCTCACTAAAACTACTGATTTCTTCTTTAGTTCTTGGGGCTCAAATAGATTGAAAAGCTTCCCAAAGCCACAAATTTTAAGAAAGCAAAAAACCATGTTGTATGTTTTAAATCTTACAACTATGTATTCCTAGTGTTTTCATGTGCTAAAATCTGTTTTTCTTGTAAATCAACCAAGGTCATCCTTTGTTTGGTTAAGTAAATTTAAATAAAATTAACAACTGTGTAATACCCATCTATACTCACATGAGAAATTTTGTGGCTTTTTAAACCATAAAATTAAGCCTTGAAAAATGTTGTTACTGGCTTGAAATCCAAGAAAGAAATGTTTTGCATTATCATATGCCTGAATTTTTACTCTCATTTAATATCCTCATTTTGAATGAGCATCTTTCAAGGGGCTGCATGCTGGTATTGCCAGTGGCAGTACATGAAACTCCAGGAAAGCTCATTTTCCTCAGAGTAATGAAAAAACAGAGCAAGACATAGATTTTATCCCCTCCCCCAAAAAGCATTCCATCAAATAGAAAATGTGGGAATATGAAATTATAAGTCCCTGTCTAAATAACAATATGCCAAAAAAGGACCCAAGGGTTTTAGTGAAAATGCAATAAAATACAAGTCAGCAGTTAGATCTGCTTGCAGAAGCACATGCTACACTTGGTAATTATTTATCAGGAATAATTATCCAGTTGTATTTTGCACTGATAATTACAGCTTGGATTCTGCATCTCGCATGTCACCCACACTTCAGGAAAAATATTTCTAAGTTGAAGAAAACTTAGAAAAAGGCAGCAAATGATAGATTTTTATAGAATATTAAAAATATGCTATGCAAGTAAAATGGTAGGACTGTTGTTCCAAATAAAAGGTTCCATCACTTTGACTCCAAGGAAGTTTGTTTCACAGGTTGTGGTCCTCAGCTGTGCAAGTGTTTGTGGACACATTCTCAGGGGTCAAAAGGTAACTAAGAAAAATAAGACCTTCCAAAAGCAGTATTCAAGGTACCACGAAAGGGTTAGTATATTCACTGTAAATTTGTTAGGAGCTGCAAAGTGAAAAAGGCTGAAAATCATCTGGAAAAGAAAAGGATGAAAGGAGATATGGTACCATTTTTACAGTACAGAACAGAGTTTTAGGAATTGGAAAGTGATCCATCATCTGTTCTCTTTGGCTACTTGAAAGATGCCAAGAGCAAACCATCTTGATTGGCAACAAAGACCATCCAGATGGGTTATAAAAAAGCCTTCAAGCCACAGGACAGTTAAGCAGATACTTCAGCTTCTCCAGGTAGGATCTAAAGTCAGCTGCAATGCATGGAGGTGGTACCTTTGTAGCACATCCCTTAGATTGCAGTAGTGCTGAGGTACTTCTACATCACAAAATTTAGACTGCCATTCAGAGGTTGGATGTAGTTTACTGCCTTTTCTAAGAACTTAGATGATGACTGGTCCCATGGGAAAGTTCTTCTCTACTTTTTTAGAGACAGAGTTTCATTTCTGAAGTGAAATCATGACTTTTTGAGTTGTATTGCGCTTACAGGCTAACTTCAAGGTAAAATGGGCTCAGAATGCTCTTCATAATGAATATATGATAATGGTATAATCTGCTGAACTTGTTTTACCTTCTTCCCTGATGGTATGCTTTCATTCTTCCTTTTCTTCACTGTTAAAATATAGCTTGTTATAGGAACAATGGGAACCACAAGAACAGATGCAGGCAGACACCACTATATGAAGGTAATAATATGTTCTCCAGCAATTATCAGGAAAAAAAAAAAAAAGTAATCATAGGGACATTTTGGAGGACACTCAGAAGTGCATTAAGACTCTTGTGTATCACCTCACTGCTTACTAAGCAGCACAGAAAACACCTCATACTGAAGCTAACTCAGATTCAAAAGAAACCTCACATTTTTTTATTAGGGAAATGGAAACAAATAATACCTGAAAAGGATATTTGTGAAGATAGAATGTTTGTGAGCATGATACATTCCTGGAAACTAAGCCACAGAAACAGAGTGAGATGAAAATGGAATTGCAGATCTCAGCAGTCTTATTCTCTTTCAAATCTCCAGGAATGCCACATCAAATTTACTCCTTTTTGAACAGCCATAGCTCTTTCAGAAGACAGGTTTCTCCTCCCAGGTTTACAATGCAACTGTTTTCCAAGAAGTTCCTGCCTCTCAGTGAACCCTGAGCTTCCACTTTCAACCTAAATTACATCCCTTTCTCAACACACATTATTTATAAAACCATAACATTTTCATCTTATCTATTTAACAGGCAGGCACAACTGGTTAGAAAGAAGCAGGCTGAGCAGATCTCCAGCCTGAAAGAAGTAAAGAATTTGCATTTCTCCACATTAATTTATTCCTCTGAGAGTTTGGGTTGAGCTACTGACTCATTTCTTGCCAATGCCAATTGTACTTTGAAAGTAAAAACAACCTGAAAAGTTCATTTACTATGATTGTAAGATCAGGTACTGAATTTTTAAAAACAGTATTTCTGCAAAGGAAAGGTCAGAGTTTTGAAGTGCTGGGGAAATGCAGGAGTCATGGGGAATGAGCAATGTGGCTAGAAAATTGAAATCAGATGAAAGAATGCAGGAGAAATGCTTCTTGCTGTAGTTTTTCTCCAACATGTTCTTGATGGTGGACATTGGTCAAGGTCCATCTCCTATCTCCAACATGAGTTTGGATCATGCTTCCATTGCAATCTATTTGCTGCTCTGCTGTAGGTATTTCCTATGATAGTGCAGTTACAGTCTGCCTGGCTTCTTGACACTGTGCTAAAGACCATCTTGTGCTGCAGGTTTGAAGACAAATTTCTTAGTAGTCTAATTGTGTAATGGTTTCAAAACCTTGGGAGGCACCAGAAGTTGACCAGAAGTTGTCATAACACCTATGCCACAGAGGAAATCTTAGGGGTACCCTCCTGTAGGTTGCTACATTAGATATTCTGGATGACCTAACATGCGGTCCTATGCCTATGTAAAGACTTGATGTCCACCATTATGCATCCCACAGCCACGTTCTCAAGCCATTATCTGTGCTTTTGTGCCCCATCAGACCTCAGCAAGGACCCATGAGAATGGAAATGCAAGATGAGCACACAGATCCTTTGAGAACATAAGCAGAGTATGATACAAGAGATGACCAGGATATAAACACAAATGAGAAGTGGTCGGCCTCTGGTCCCTAAAGAAATGCTTCCTGGGCAGTTGGGTAGAACCAATTTCAGAGCATAGCAAAGAGAATAAAAACAAACAAACAAACAAAAGACTTATTTCCAATAGGAAATACATCTCATATCAAGTGAAGAAATAAGAGAGGTAACATGGTGTTATAAAACAGACACTTCTCCTACAAAAATGAGAGCAAGGTGAGTGTACAAAGAGAGGAAGTCCTCCAGCCCTGTCTTCCCTGGCTAAAGGTGCTGCACCTGAAAAATGTTCCTGCAAATCTGCAGTGGTTCCAGTATCACATCCAACAGAGAAAGCACACTATTTGATTTGTCATTTGCCATATTCTGCCCCTCCAACTCAGCAGTCATATGTGAGGTATTATCTTTGACTACATTACAGGAAGTCTGTGTTTTAAAGAGTAATGATTACATTTTTCTATATGTTTTCTTGTCCAACTTTCCCACATGAGAAGGTAATTGATACCAAAGCACCAAGGAAGTGTGATAGTTCAACACTGTCTCCTAAAAATCTCCGTAAAAACAATAGAGCATTTAACCTTCTCATTTACTATTTTGCACAGTGTGATATAAAAGTGACTAACAGGAAGAACATAAGGTTAAGGACTACAGATATAGGTTCTTCAAAGACAGGTACACCTCAGCTCCTCAGTTATGAGGGCAGAGCTACAGAGGTGGCCTGGCATATAGCAGCACCTATGGATCACTTGTTTCTTGTTCTCCAGCCATATGACAACCACTTCCTACCATTCCCACACACGAATATCTGTACAACCTATTTAACACTGTTAGACTGCTGACGCAGACCTACCAAGCACTTTATCAGTGCATTTGAAGGTACTTTCTGTTCTGAATGCACTCTGTAACAGAGAATCCCTGAGTGATTCAGGGATTAAACCTATAATAATCCTATATCTATTACCATTGCTTGGCCTGAATGCATCATGTATTGTAACACTGAAAGGGAGTATGACGTTTCCCCTGGGTCACATTCTTTAACACTTACTGGATTTCTGGATGTATTTGACTTGGATGCAGGACTAAAATGCATGCTAAGTAAGTTTGTGGAAGACACTAAACTGGAGGAGATGTTGACTCCCTTGAGGGTAGAGAGTCCTTGCAGAGAGATCTTGACATGTTAGAGGGCTAGGCAATCACCAACAGCATGAAGTTTAGCGAAAGCAAGTGCTGGATTCTACACTTGGGACAGAGGAACCCTGGCTATATGTACAGACTAAGGGACGAAAGGCTTGAGAGCCTCTGGTTGACAGCAAGCTACATATAAGTCAACAGTGTGCTCTGGAAGCCAAAAGGGCCAACCGTACCCTGGGGTGCACCAAGCACAGCATTGCTAGCCGGTCAAGGATTGTCCTGTTCTGCTCTGCGCTGGTGCAGCCTCACCTCCAGTACTGTGTGCAGGTTTGGGTGCCACAGTATAGGAAGGACATAAAACTTTTAGAGAGTGTCCAAAGGATGGCTCAAAATATGGTGAAGGGTCTAGAGGGCAAGATGTATGAGGAGCGGCTGAGGTCCCTTGGTTTGTTCAGCCCAGAGCAGAGCAGGCCGAGGGGAGGCCTCATGGCGGCCTGCAGCTCCCTCACGAGGGGAGCGGAGGGGCAGGCGCTGAGCTCTGCTCTCTGGGGACAGCGACAGGACCCGAGGGAACGGCATGGAGCTGGGACAGGGGAGGGTCAGGCTGGGGGTTAGGGAAAGGTTCTGCACCCAGAGGGTGGTCGGGCGCAGGGACAGGCTCCCCAGAACCATGGTCACATCACCGAGCCTCCTGGAGTTCAAGAAGTGTTTGGACAATGCTCTCGGACATGTGGTCTGATTTTTGGGTGGACAACACTCTCAGATATATTGTTTGATTTTTGGGTGGTCCTGTGTGGAGCCATGAGCTGGACCAAGGATCCCTGAGGGCCCCTTTCAACTCAGAAAGTTCTGTAACTATGATTCTATGATGCCACAATTTGCACCTCCTGGCTTATTAAGTGTTTTTAAAGTGGACTTAAAGGTCAGAACCCTTCAAATACTGAGACTTTTTTAGAGCTCTCTAGATCAAGGGAATCTCAGCCATCTTCAAGTCAATTTTTTTTTTTTTTTCATTTTATATGGACGAAAAGATGCCTAGCTTTACTTACTGGATATTTAGAACAGATCTCAGAACATTTGGCTATTAATCTGACCAGCCATGCTTCATCACAGCCCAACAATTTCTGAGACTCCGCAGAGATTATAGAATATTAGAGATAAAGGGCCTGCTAAAGCACCAGAGTTCTTATAAATTCTTGTCAATTTGTCAATTTTTCAGTTGGAAGGGATGGAAAAAAAAAAAGACACAGAGAAACATCCTAATAGAAGGTACAGAGACCAAGAGACATGAGTGTTGTAGTGAGTTAGCATTGTTGTCTTTGAAGAATGGACAAGAAAGAACTAGAGGTTGCAATGTGCAATGAAGATTAAAAGCACTTTTCCTGTAGAGAGAAGCACATCTGACATCAATTTAAAGATAATGATAGCAGTCTATTAAAGGCAAGTAAAACAAAGGGACAAGGGAAAATATGTCTAAATAAAAAGTAATGGTCACAAAGCTTAAAGAACTTAAAAATAAAAACACATCAGGTCACTAACTGATAAACAATAAACTCTTAAGTGTCATTTATCACAGAACTGAACAGATATACATAAGAAGAACAATGTTCTAAACCTCAAATGGTAAATCAAAAGCATGCTTTTAACCGAGAACAGCCTAACAGAGAGAAACAGAGAAACTCTTTTGATTCACGCTTGACATTGCAGAGATAATGGCATCACTTAAGATACTAAAGGCTAAGTCCGATGTCCCTGCTTAGGGATTTTCTGATTTAATTAAAAATAAAAGTAATTGAAAGGAAGATAGAGAGTCTGGAAACTAACTTGTTCTTTATGCTGGGGGCTGAGTGACAACTCCATACAGCTGAACTGATGGGTTTTAAATGATCTACAAAACTATAAAAACAAGTAAAACTCAAATGATATTCCCAACCAATCTTGTCACCATGAAGAATAAGACATATTTAATGAGTTGTTTTTCCTTTTCTTTTCTTTATTTCTTATTTTTTCATTCATTCAGGCTGTACTAAGATGATAAGAAGATACAAATACAGATTGCTGCCAGACTGCAGTTCACAGCTTTTATATGTGGATGCATCTTGTTAAACTCCACAGAGATGGGCAGATTCGAAGCATGTCTTGTCCAATAGGAAAATATTTTATGCAAGAATTGATATACTGCAGTCTAATAACAGTGATAGCCCTCCAGATTTCAGTTTGCAACAAAATTTGCACACAGAAACTGGATTTAGTTCATATACTTAAAATTCATAAATAGGATCTTGCTCAACATGACTGACCAAATTCTCTCAAAAAAAAATAGCAGAACTTTTCTGCCTTAAATATTTTCCAGCATCTAAAAACCTTCTGGCATTGAAGCCATCTATGTATGTTGGACAGATGCTTCACACCAGGAGAATTCAAAATTTCAAGCTCTTGACTTTTTTTGCTAGAGGAAAGTGATTATTTGCTTCATCTTTAATATAAATGTGGGCAGTTTTAATGCCACCCAGCAGGTGGCAGTGGTATGCACAAACACATGTACAAACATGTCTGCCTACACATGCACCAATGCATAACAGACCATTCATTACAGTGCTTTTGAGTAACATTTTGTGTGTGAACTTTCTAAAATCCCACGTCTACTTTGGATGTAACCCACTTGGAAAATTCAAATGAAAAACAGAAGTATGAATGTTTGAGTTGGTACTGTAACAGACCTGGATTACTGAAACACATACTGCCAGTAAAACTGTTCCAGATCTCTCATGAGAACTTCACATAAAATTTCAGTATCTTGACTTGTCTGGTAATGTCTCTGGAAAGCTAGTCATAACTTTCATCTTAATTAAAAGATGTCCAAAATTAGACTGACAGAACCATGAGCCAAAGTCTGGCTTGTGTCTGACTTGCTCTAACATGTTCTGAAACTATCCTATATCCTGTATCTTATCTTGTTAGTTGATATGTGGTGACTACAGAAAAAGGTTTTACTTTTGTGCTAGGAAGTACCAGAGAATAATTTTTGTGCACAGTAAATTCTACTTACAGAGAGATATTTTTCAACCTTCAGTTTTGTTTTTTTTTCTTTTTTTTTTTTATATACACAGGTAATACATGTAAACTGCTTAACGGAACTAGTCACAGTAATGCCTGTTTTGGTGTCAACTCCATTGCTTAGATCAGTGCACCTTGAAGGTGGAAAATATCTTGTGGAGAAACAGTTTAAAATGCTTCATCCAGACAAACAAATATTTAGATACCGTGTGAGTTCTATTCCGCGAAAGTCACATATATATTTGACTGAAATGCTGAAATGGATTCAGAATTAAGAAGGGAGAAGAAATGGCTAATGCCAACTTTTTTATTATTTTTTTCTTTTTTCTTTTTTTTTTTTTTTCAAATTTTCATTGTGCAGATCAGAATAAAGTTCACTGAACGTGAAAATAATTCACTGTTGATGAATGATACATATAAGATTTGACTCAGGCCCCTCTGTGTGTATGTGTGTAACCTGTCTTTCTGCTTTCTAATTCTGATGATTTAATGTTGTTCCTATCTCCATAGCATCCAAGCATTTCACACTAATGAATGCATGGGACAAAGTGTTGTGCTGCTTCTTGGTCCCCGTACATCTTTTTCCACCCACCAAGCATAGACTAGTGTGATTCTGGGCAATGCTGCTGTTATGAAAAAACACTTTACTGAAATCTTTTACACCTGTCTGGCGCACACATTGATCTCTAGAAATTCATTGCACAAGTGGTCCTAGGCAGAAAACATTCTATTTCCCATGTCAGTCTAGAAATACTGAAGTAGAATGCATGTGTCTTGGTGACTCACAGATGTATGCTGAGTTAAGTCTCCATTTCATCAGGTTCTCAGAAGTTCAGGGTCCCCCTGCTTACTTCCCACCTGTGTTCATGTGAAGGTGAAATATATAACAGGGGAAAGGCATGTCTGGGAACAGAGCAGAGGATCTGGCAGAAGCAGAACGCCTTTTTTATTTTCATACTCTCATGAAAATTTGACGCTGTCATCCCTCCTTCTCCTTCCGCCACCGAAAGAAGTGTAGACTTTGAAGATGCCTGTGGATAAACATGGGAGGAGAAAGAGGAACACAGAAAAAAAAACCTGAAATTAAGTGTATCTTAGGCCATGCACTAAACATGGCACCCCAGACCTTTTGAATCATAGGCCTGATGTGTCTTCCACTGACAGACCGCTGAATTGTGTCACAACCTCAGTTATGTTGAGGGTTACATGATATTCCTTACAAGAACAAATTAATGCAGTCCAACATAAATAATTTCTGTGTTTATCTACACTACTACTCACAAAAATAAGTAATGCATAGAAAAAATACTAATCATCTGTGAAATTATAATAAATATGATTCCCAAGTTTCTAATGCACCCAGTCATGCTATTTAAGGATGGCTTATTTCTCCTTTCAGATATTAACAGCCAGTTCTTTCTCTGAGTATACAGAGGAAATAAGTTACTCCATCTCCAAAGTAGTACTTTGGTTCTTTTGAAAAAGTTTCTTATTATGAACTGAGTCAGACTTTCCTGAACTTTATGAGGTCCTCTAAAATGGATGAACGTTGAAATGCCTTTGATATTATCATTGTCTCTCAGAGTAATAATCATAATTAGCTTTTTTCTAATATCCTCCTTTGGCTTTCATACAGCTAAGACTATAAAACAGACTTGAAATTTATCCCAGGCACTGTTGGGAACTCTTTTGTATTTTAAGTCAATTCCTAAATATAATCAGGTCCCTTAATGTAAACGAAAAGTCTGTATGAAGACAAAGGATTTTTATGATATTTTAGACATTAGAATCTTATTCCTTTGAAATAACCTTGACTAGGTGCCTAAACACTCTGGTGAGGAGCATAGTAAATTTTTCCTGTTCCTCCACTGTCATTTCATTCATTTATCCCTGTCTTACTCCTTTCCATCTACACAGAATCTTCCTTTCCAAGTGACCTAAACATCTCCCATGTACTTGCCTCTTCAAAAAACTTCCTCAGTGTTCTCCTTTTTGTTTCTGAATGCTTCAAACGTGTCTACTGTGTTTCCTTCTAGAACCAGAAACCATTTTCAAAGGACATGTGCCCTGGAACCTAGTAAGACAAGATCATATGAAATTATCTGATAGCTGCCTCCCGAAACCCAAGTATTCCGTCACCACTGAGGACTATCTTGTCACTTCATACTTTTGAACAGTTGCTCTCACAGGACTTGGCCTTCTGTTTGTCATTGGGGATGTCTCTCTCATCCAGGTGTCTATGGGTGTCCTAGAGGGTTCAATCATTACTTGCCGCTTTATCTTCTGCATACTGTCACTGAACAACATCATTCAGAGTACCTTTATTCTGACGTGCCTCCATTTTATCTGTTTGGAGTTTTCACCTCGGATAAAAATGTAAACCTCATCTTGTGTTTCTGCCATATTCTCATTCAAGGATCATAAGAAAAATCAGGTGGGAAAACATAAGGAGGTCTCTAGCCCAACCTTCTGCTTAAAACAATGTGAGCTCTGAAGTCAGACCAGGCTTCTCAGAGCTTTTTCCAGTTGCATCTTGAAAACCTTCACAGATGGAGACCATGCAACCTCTCTGGGCAGCCTGCTCTAGTGCTGGACTGTTCTTGCAAATTGCAGTCTCAACATCCTGAAAAGTATAGAGTGCTTCTTAATTCTCACTTGCCATGAAAACGCTGTCTTAATTGTCATCAAATTCCATCACCTGGGTGCTGGTGCACAAACACTTACAGAAATAATTCCTTCAGTAGAAGGATAACTAATTTATTGGGATTGTGGTATAAAGTCAAACACAGGGCATAGGGGATTGTGGCTGTCTGGTGGCAAGGGGAGTCTTATTGCAAGGGTCCTCACAAAGGCACCTTCAGCTGGATTGAATGAAACTCACTGATGTGCTGTTCTGCTCAGTTCTTATCCAGCTGGCCTGTGATTGTGAACAATCACTTCAGCACATGTGTAATACATTGTTATTTATTGTCTTAACTATATACAAAACAGCTCCCAAATCTTACCAAAGAGCTATGTTACACGACCATTTCTGCACCTGTAAGAACATTTTCTATTAATTATGTGCATGTGTTATCAATGTAAAATTTGATCAAATCTGCAACAGGAATCTGTGAGACTCCACCTACGTTATTAATCAACAGATTTAAGCAAATAAATTAGACTTGACAGAACAGGAGCTGCCTAGTGATACCTCTAGGGTTGTGTGAAATTCCCACCTTGACAGCTCTTGCAACAATCAACTAAATACTTAATTTTCAAGGTGGCTGGGGGTTCAGGCAATCACCTATTTTTGTATTCTCTATTGTAAAGTGATGATGATAGTGAGCTTAATTCCCTAATTTTGTGAGATGGGGGAATTATAAAGCCCTGGGAGTCTGTTGTTGTCACTAGTATGTATCTCAGCCATTTCAGCAAACCATGTACTTCTCCAGGCACTATGTGGAAGTCTCTGGTTGGAAATCAAATTAGCAAATTAGTTTACTACAGCAGCAGCGTATTGACACAAACAAATAAATTGATTTTTGCTTGAAAATTTTGATTAGTGTATATAACTGTATAAAGAAGAAGGACATTGTGTTCATTAATACAGAATAGACAAGTTTCATTTGTTCTCAGCTTGCACACATCTATTATTAACATAGTTGGGGTTCTTGTTCTAGTTTTAGTTGTTACATTCAATTCTGCTAAGCTACTGTTGGTGCTTGATATTACTATTACTTTTTTGAAAAAAAAAACACAACCAAAAACAAACAAAAAAACACCAACAACAAAAACAAACAAACAAATGTATACTTCTCCTTTTGACTCATACTTTGTGCCAATTCCTTATTATTCTCCAATAAATAAAGAAATACTGCATGAAAATGTTCTAATGTTACCTGATTAACAAGGATCCGGTGCTGACACTTGCTGGTCCAGATTCTACTTTGAGTTATCCTGTTTGAAACAGCAAGGCTGCTCATTTGATCAAGTTCAGATTTAACTCAAAATTTACGAATTTCAGAATGTGAAGAGAGGGAAGGTATATAGACCAAAGAATCTATTAGAAAACTGTTATACAAAATAAAACTTTAAGTCCTCTAAAGGTTGGATATCTGAGGAGAGAAGAGAAAATAATGATAATTTACTCTCACATGTTACTTTAATCTATGTCCATGAAGATCACTGAAAAATCTTGGTCATGGTACTTGCTTGAAAGCTGCATGGGAAAAAGTTCATAAAATCACATTCCCCTTGTCATTCAATCATTATTTGGTCTACCAGTTCAGAAACAAACAAACAAAACTGTTAATAATGCTAAAAATTTTACTTTATCTAATTTGTATGTGTGTGGTTTATGATGAAGGCAATCCTTACATATTGGAAATTCAGCAGGAAACTGAAACTAAAATATTTATAAATGCATTTGACCTGAATGACTGGAAGTTTAACTTTGACTTCATGTTGAAGACCACAGTCAAGTCTGAGAATGCAGACATCTATATGTGCATGTGTCTGTATACAGATGCAGACAGAAAACCAGATGCTCCAACCCATTAAAGACTTGCATTAATTATTTTTTACAGGACAAAACAAATTCAAAATGTTAATTTTGCTGTATGCTATGTGTAAGGAAAATGTCCACCAGCATAAGCACCTCAATAAAAACACATTGAGGTTTATGATGATATTCTTAGAAAAGAAAAATAATAAAAATAAATCCCGATGCTTAAAATTTGGGATGGAAGGTAGAAAGTGTGATCTTGGTTTCAGTCAGGAATTCATCAGGTTCACATTTTAAAATGGATATAAATAAAAACCTCATTCTCATACTAACTTTTTCATATATATATCCTATATAAGGATATACATATAGTATAAACGTAAGAACAGAAATCCACCTTGCATGCTATCCTGTGTCTGACAGTAGCCAAAACAAATGCCATGGGAAGTGTATGGGAGACGGGTAAGTACATAATGATTTTCCCAGAATAATTTTCCCCTTCCAGCAACTCAGAGATATCTTGGAGTAAAGGTGCTGTTTTTATAATTAAAAGAACCAAGGTAGATAGGTCACCACCTGTACCAGCAATAGCAGCTAAAGTAAAAGCACAAGCAAGTAAAGGACAGTCAGCTGATGGGCAGTGCTGGAGGGCAAAGTCATCTTCGTTACTTTGTCTTCCTGGTAATAGGAAATGTCAGTGATATTACAAGAATGGATCTTTGATACGTGTCCCTGGTAAGTCTAGCAGGAGATAGAAAAAGTAAGGATTCAGAGTCTGAGAATTAATACTATCTTTGTACTTGGCAATGTTTCATTTGGATGCATTTTATGCTTTTGTGTCAACATTCACAAGAGTATGGCGGGGAATACATGAGGATGTTTGTGGCAGCAAAGGTTCCCAGCCCTATATAACAGAACACCACTTGCCAGTGGCAAGTTATGCTGATTTAAAAACCCTATTTGGACTAGAAGGAGGAATACTCATTACTTTTGAAATATCTTTACGTATTCTGGAATGTAAAAATTGTTTCGATCATTTCAAGATTTCCTGTAGTGGAGACACTGATTCCCTCTGGGGCTTGATCTCAAGCTGTTTCACATCCAGAAGAATGTTTCCGTTGCTTCAACAACAGGACTTTGGTTTTCTTCCTCCTTCCTATTACTTTTGTTTAGTTATTGTATGTTAAACCAATCTGATTAAATGTGATCTTTTTATGTGGACATTCTTGTTTTGGATTAATTGAATGTAATTTAAATATTCCAAACCAATTTATATCAAAAAGAAAGAAAATCGGTGTTGGACTGGAATACTCGCTTATAATACAGTTTTCAGTGTTCTCCATTTAACTCTATGGCTTAGCTTAAACTAATGCAGTTTTGGATCTTGGACTACATATGATGCCATTCCACAGAAAATCATTTTTCTGAGACAATATTTACTGTGGTTGCATTTACTTCATCTCTCATTTCACTCTAAGAATTCAACACTGAATTTAAAAAGAAGAAAAAAAAAAAAACCTACAAAAATATTTTCACAATTAGCAACAACAAAAAACATAGCTGGACTCTATACATGTTCAGATACAAAACTTTGTGAAATCAGTGGGAAAAATGTTTGTTGACTTTAAAATTTTGGATCAAATCCAGCAGACCAAATCTTCAAAATTGATAACAAATTTTATGGTGACTAACATTTTCCAACATTAAGTGTTTATTTGTTTGTTTGTTTTGTTTTGTTTTCTTATTTAAATTAATTTTAATAAAGAAGATTCTTTTGGTTATTAGAGCTAAGCTTAAAAAAAAAAAAGTCTATAATAACCAGATTTAAGGTATTAAAAGGGAAATTTTAAAAGGCAATTACTTTTTTTTTTCTTTTTTTTTTTTTTTTTCCAAGCCAGAGTCTTGTAATCTCCCATTTAGGACAGTTTCATGACACTCCATTAAAGAAGCTTTTTTATGCTTAGGCTGTCAAAGGAAGCTTCTCCATTTACAATTTGAGTTAAAGCTCAGTGAAACTCTTGTTACGTGGAATTTATTGACAATTCTTTTATTTTTTTTCCCTACTGTAAATTAGTTATCTTTGATTAAGATATGTGTGAAAATATTGTCCACCCATACACTGATTTATGAGGAACTCTTAGAAACCTTACTGAGATAAAACACAGAGGTGGTGATTGCAAAAAATGTTTGTACCAAAATGTCAGGGGCACTCAGGTCCTTTTTATGTACAGAACAGGATGAATTGTCTTTCAGAGCCAAATGTGATGTGGATTTTTTGTCAATGATTTTAAAAGGGACAGGTCTGGGTCATCATAAAGCGAGAGCGAAATGGCAGGAAGTTCCTATTCCATGTCTATGAACAGCAATGGAAACCGGGAAAAGAACCACATGGACAGTCTGGTCCATACCAGGAAGAAATTGCCAGAGAAGCAATGCACATCTCATAATTCAGACCTGAATGGTATATGGTAGTCATATTCTGAAACCTCGTTACACAGTTTTGCTAGCTTGTGTACCATAGATGCAAGTTCAAGTTGAGCAGCAGAATGGAGAAAGTATTGTATGTATCCAGGTACCTCATGTTCCTGTTCCAAAAATTATTTTCCCACCAGGCAAGCCCACCAGAGCTCATTATCACAAAGCCTGATCCTCAGTTCTGTCATCTTGATGACACTGAATCTGTGGAGCTACTCCAGAGTAAAACTGATGTAGCAGAGTGAACAGACAAGCCTTTCTCACCTTATACATCTTGTTCCTTTTAATAACATTCTCCTCAAGAAACTGGCTGCTCGGGGCTTGGACTGGCGTACGCTTCGCTGGGTTAGAAACTGGCTGGATGGCCGGGCCCAGAGAGTTGTGGTGAATGGAGTCAAATCTGGTTGGAGGCCGGTCACTAGTGGTGTCCCCCAGGGCTCGGTACTGGGGCCGGTCCTCTTTAATATCTTTATCGATGATCTGGATGAGGGCGTCCAGTGCACCCTCAGTAAGTTTGCAGATGACACCAAGCTAAGTGCGTGTGTCGATCTGCTCGAGGGCAGGAAGGCTCTGCAGGAGGATCTGGATAGGCTGGAGCGATGGGCTGAGGTCAACTGTATGAAGTTCAACAAGGCCAAGTGCCGGGTCCTGCACCTGGGGCGCAACAACCCCAAGCAGAGCTACAGGCTGGGAGATGAGTGGTTGGAAAGCTGCCTGGCCGAGAGGGACCTGGGAGTATTGGTTGATAGTCGGCTGAATATGAGCCAGCAGTGTGCTCAGGTGGCCAAGAAGGCCAACAGCATCCTGGCCTGTATAAGAAGCAGTGTGACCAGCAGGTCTAGAGAAGTGATTGTGCCCCTGTACTCGGCTCTGGTGAGGCTGCACCTCGAGTACTGTGTTCAGTTCTGGGCCCCTCGCTACAGGAAGGACATGGACGTGCTCGAGCGAGTCCAGAGAAGGGTGACCAAGCTGGTGAGGGGTCTGGAGAACAAGTCTTACGAGGAGCGGCTAAGGGAGCTGGGCTTGTTCAGCCTGGAGAAGAGGAGGCTCAGGGGCGACCTTATCGCTCTCTACAGTTACCTTAAAGGAGGCTGTAGAGAGGTGGGGGTTGGTCTGTTCTCCCATGTGCCTGGTGACAGGACGAGGGGGAATGGGCGAAAGTTGCGACAGGGGAGTTTTAGGTTGGATGTTAGGAAGTACTTCTTTACCGAAAGGGTTATTAAGCATTGGAACGGGCTGCCCAGGGAGGTGGTGGAGTCACCATCCCTGGAGGTCTTTAAAAGACGTTTAGATGTAGAGCTTAGCGATATGGTTTAGTGGAGTACTTAGTGTTAGGTCGGAGGTTGGACTCGATGATCTTGAGGTCTCTTCCAACCTAGAAATCTGTGATACTGTGATACTGTAATAAAAAAGTATACATTTCTTCTGTATTCCTGTAGCAAATTTATATTTTCTGGGAATGAGACTTGGAGTTCATAGTATGACCATATTATTATTCTTTTTTCTGATGTTTTTTTAATTATTTTTGTTTTCTTTTATTTTCCTTCTTTTTCTTTTTATTCCTTTTTTTTTTTCTTTTTTTTCTTTTATTCTTCTTAACCCAAGTTAAGTTGAAATTGGATACTTCAGTGCTATGTTTCAGTCGTAGAAGTCAGCTCTACTCTTCATATTTGATGCTTGTCTGGGAAGGGCTCCAGAACCATGACCCTCTCTCAGCATTAGCAGAGATAGTCCAGAGCCATTTGTAAACTGTGTCTGTGGCCATTCAGACCACTTTATGCCAGCATCTGCAATAATGCTGCTCCCACTAGGCAATGGTCATGTGGTGTAAACTGAGTTTAAGCAGAACCCAGTTTTATTCCTGGCACAGGCAAGCTCTAGAAGCAAGACATTTTTCTTCTCAAGGGAATCTCAGAAATCTCCTTACCTCTTGTTCCATGGTAGAGTCAGTTTGGTTGTATTTGCATGCAGAAACCAAAGCATCTTGGAGAAAGTCGTAAGCTATGTTCTATCTGTGTTCTTTCCTTTTGTCACTTGCCTGGATTTTTTTGCTTGCAAGAAATGGTAAAACATGGATATACCTTGGTTTTATTTATTGTCAATGTTTACATTAATGTAGTTGTTTTAGCAGGTTGCAACAGTTGTGAAACCCCACCAGAGGTGTTCTTAGAATAATTATCTCCTGGTGCAGTCTAATCAGAGTAGAGAATATGACTTGGTCGAGGCTTTGATGTTTGTTAAGATGAGATCTATGCAATGATAAATAATGTATGTGTCTAATGTGTTGCAACAAGATGTAAAAGAAAATTAATTCCAGAGGCAGTTTTTATTATTCTCAAGTCTGTAACCTGTCATCTTCACTGCGAGTCAAATGCCAAATAACAGCTGAAATCCTGTTCTGCAAATGAAGTCCTTTAGTCATACTAATTTTAATTTTAAATTTAATTGTTTGCATTTTACATCTCTTACTACTACTCTGGAAGCCAGTTCTACCTCTTAAATTTTAAAACACACAAAAAGCTATTTTCCTATTCTAGTACTACAGATGCAAATGATGATGCCTCATTTCAACTGCTTCTCAGGAAGGTTATAGGTAATGAGCTGGAGAGGAAACTGGGGCTGTTGGAAATGCCTGTAGGAAGTACAGGACTTGGGGTATGAAGGATCTAGAGACCACTTGTAGTTACATAGTTTATAAAGCCATAGTAAAACAGATTTCATCAGTTCTACTGGAATGGTTTGTTTCTGTAGGAAAACATATCCATGTAAATAAGTAATAAAGTCCAACTATTGCTCAGGTTCAGCAAGCCATCAGTGGAGGCTTATACGGCTTTGAACTGGGAGTAGGCACTGTTACCATGTCTGAGACCTGGTGACTTCCTACCAGCTTTAACACCAGCTAGCTCAAGAGCGCGTCTCATAACCCAGCTCTTCTTTTGGATCGGTTCCTGAGCTTCTAATGTTCAAGCTTCATAATGACTTCAAGGCACTTCAGCAGCCAAAAACACTAAAAGATTCACTTTCCCCCTTAATGAAATGACTGGGGAGTGAAACACGGCCTTTTTTTTTTTTTTTTCTTCACAGAAAGAATCAATTCTAAACATTATATTATTACAGGAAATGAAGCATACCAGGTGGAAATGCAACGGGAATTTTAAATTGACCAAATGAATCAAACCACAAATTTGACAGAACACTAGAGATAATATAATTAGACTTTCGAAAGGTAGCATGGAATATTTTTGCCAACTAATGAATAATGTGCAAGATTTTTACTTTCCAAATGGGAAAAAAAGACCCAAAGCATTTAGATACCATCTGCTACATGTTTGATCCCTTGCACCCAATGAGGTTACAGTAGTGCATTCCCTAACAAGTGACTGGACTTGTACAAATGGCATAGATTAATCTTTTGCTCTAAAATTCAGTAGTTCCAGGCAGACCTCTGTCTGGAGCAACTGTAAAAGTGGGATAAGATGACTTTGATATAAATACCACCAAGTGCAGAGATAATCATCTGAGAATATATATCTAAAGCTAAGTTCTAGAGTTGTACGTTCAGCTGAAATTTGTTGAACATATTTGCAAACCAGCTTGGCTAATATCTATTTTTAACAGCAAAAGTTCTGCTAATTAGTTCAGTATTCAGCAACACAGCTTTCAAACACCCTTTTTCCATTGACAGATCTAAGATGTATAGACTAGCTTATGAGAAGGCAAGATAGCTAGAGAGGGGAAAATAACTGGTATCACAGCACGCAGCAAAACTATTGATCTGGCAGATGATAGATCTGAATCTCTAAAAGGACATTTCTAATAAGTTAAATAAGCAACAGCTGAAAATCCTTATCATCAATGAAAACAGAGGAAGAGAAGACAAGGACAATATTCACTGAATCATTCAGAATATGAATGAAAAGCTAAGCATGCACATAAAGTTAAATGGGAGAGATACGAAGCTTTTTTTGAGGTAGCTGTAAGAATTTATTTATCTATCTATCTATTTATTTATTTATTTTATATCTACTCTACAGTATTTGAGATAATCTTCAACTTTGTAACTGCCATGAGGTTGTCTTGGGGGTCAGTAGTTACTAAACTTACAAAGTAAGCAGTATAAATTAATGCTTTAAAACTCACTCCCTTGGTGAGGGACATTCCTATACCAAAAACAACAAAGGAGTTTCTACTTTCACATGCTCATTCATGCCATTCTGAAAATACAGTATACTCATTTTCACTCAGGGCCCACTGTGTATGTAAAACACATGCAAGACCTTCTTGGAATTGACAGATTGCTTAAAACTGGGCAGGAGGGAGATGTCTAAGGCAAAAACTCTGACTGAAGAAAATCTTTCATGGTAACTACCCAGTACAGGACCACCTATTTCACCATGTACATGTCTTTTCTACTCTGAAGGTTCCCAGACTCCTGAATACCTGTTGTTATGCATGTCCAAGGTCACACCAGTGCCAGAATCTGGTTGCTTACCTCGCACCCAGCTGGGAAGAGGACTGGAGATTAGACAGAGTCTTTACCCAAGTTTCCCAAAGGAACTCTGAAAATTATATATATATATATATATTTTTTTTTTTTTCTCAAGGCGCAGCTGCTTTGCTTTAAAAAAGAGGTGGGGGAGGCACTTTCCTCCAGAGCCCTGCTGTGGAAGTGGGGTGCCTTGATCTGCAGCCAGGGCTGGGAGCATTCCCCACTCTTTCTGATGACATTGTTCACCAAATAATTCAAAATGTTCAGCTACAGTGGAGGCACAGGGAACATAACTCTGTAGCACAGCAATTAGTACAGTCCCATGGGATAATAGGTATTAGGCAACAGACATAGTTACCTAGCAAGCTTTCCCTAGGTCCAAGTGGATTTAGGGGATCTCATGTTTCCAGCCACAGGGCCTCCCCCCTTCTTGGTGAAAGGCCTAACATTACTGAACAAATGTCACAAGGGACTGTGTGTGTGCTCAGAGGCCTGATATTTCATCAAGGGTTGCATGCATTTGGAAATCCACAGATGGCCAGGGTACATGTGTAGTGTTACTGCAAAATGTGCTTTTTGGAAAACATCTGGCTCACTAATCCTCTGCTACAAGTCGTAACGTACAACAGGTCTGACACTTACTGTGCAGACATCCTGCATTCACCAAATAGTATCCCCCCAGGGTTTCTTGTTTAATTAGTTTGCATATTTGTTTGGTTGGGTGTCTTCATTTCAACAGTGTAAATACTCTGTGTCTCAAATTTGACATACAGAAAAGCCTCACAAGACATATTTTTTGTGTTTTAGGTAAAATAGCATGGACATCTCAAGGAAAACTTCTAGTTGCTTTAATCACACACACACACACACACACACACACACACACACACACACACACAAATAATTAATATAGCCCAAGAATCCAAACTTCCTTGAGGGTGATAGGCAGGCATACATTTCTCTTATACATTCAGATTACCTATATTTGTACTGGTTGCATTTCTAGAACTGAGCAGAAGATCTTAAAAAGAGAATGTAGATTACAGACAGAAGGAAAAAACAACAACAGATCTGCGTGTTGCTGTTTTCCTTATCATATAATTCTGTATCAATCAATTCCTTAGAATAGAAATTGTAACAAAACATCCTGCTATTCTCATTGTAGCCTGCACATGAAGTAAATGAGTATAGGAGTCATAAAATCATTCTTGATTCAATGGTCTAATGTTATGGTATTTAGAAGGGGATATTTTCTGGGAGTAATGTTGCAGTACATTGCTACATTAAAATATGAACCACTTTTATGAGGTTACAGTACAGATCATTTGGATCTATTTGTAAAACCTCTCCTGCCAAAGGCTTCCTATCATATTGATTTTTGAAGAATACTTGAGATTCTCATGCTCTCAATATGGCTTATTACCATACTGTAATTCAAAAAATACATCTATTTTTGGACATTTTTTCTATCAATATTAATTAAATCCTGACTGTTCTAGAAAGACTGAGACTGAAGACAGTTTTATTTTGCCTTTTGCTGAGAAGGTTGCTCACAGACTTTGAATTACATCTGTGTGTTTTCATGAAGATAGAAAATCAAAATCCTCCTGGGTTTCTATGCTCAAAACTGCAGAAAGAAAACAAAGGTGAGGAACTTTAAAAATATTTTTTAAAAGAAGAGGTAGGAGAGGAAGAGGAGCAGAAACATAATTTATGTAAATACTGTCAGTCATTCTTATGTGCATCAAAAAGTACAAATATGCAAGGAGAAAGGAAGACTAGGAAATACGATATTTTACTGACCACTTGTGAACAGGGAGCTCGTTCCTCTCCATTCTCTCTACATATTGCTCTTCAAAAGACACTGTCCTCATTAGAAATCTCCTGTCAGCAACAGCCTAAAGGCTTTTGCTTTCCAGCTTGTTGAAATGGGAAGTGTAGCAGACATGATATAGCTGACCCCCTCATGTGTGATAGTTTCAATGACGCAGTATGTATACTTCTTTTAACAGTCAACATGGAGAAATGGTAAATTTCTTAAAGTGTTCATCTGTGTACAGGGTATTCACTGATCACAGCTGCTATAACTATGATGAAGGAAAGATTCTTCTGAGGAATAATCTTGATTTGAAGGTTTAGACAGAAACTACAGAAGGAGCCACCAGAGTTGTCCTAATCTAGTGCTCATGAATGAGTCTTTGTTTTGTAGTGTTCATGAATGAGTCTTTGTTTGACATGTTTTTAAGAGCCTATAATGAGATTTTGTGTCTTTCTTTTATGACCTTAAACAGGCCACTTTCACAATGATTAGAAAGTGTTTCCTAATATTTAATTTAAATTCTTCCATGCCAAAAGTTAATATACTTTCCCAGTTACTAAAGACATGTAGAGGAAAAAAAAAAAAAAAGCTTATTCTCCTCTTTATTATAACCTTTGACAAATCACAGTGCCATTATTATGATATCCCCTTAATATCTCTCTTCTTAGACCAAACAATACTAATCCCTTTATGAGTTTGGTTTTGATAGTTCTAATATTACTTTAATTACTACTGTAGATAATAATGAGTCTCCTTATCAAATGCTATCATTAGTAAAATGGGGAGACTATTATTTTTGTCTCACTCACATTCCTGTTTATAATGCTTGGAAGATAAAAGTTTATTTGGTGTCTAAATATTGAAAGAAGAAGAGTGTTTTCAGATGACCAGAATAAAATTGCTCAGTTACCAAACAGATCTTCTATTACAATTTTAGTGAGATTGATGGTAATTGTTATGGATTTGTAATAAGTTCCTTGGTATCTCCATAGCTGATCTTACCATCTGAAAATGTTTTGGTTTACAGATGACCTGCACTGCAAGTGACATGCTGAGGTGCCATGCTTAGAAAAAAAATCTGCTTCTCTTATGGCGTGGAAAGCAAAGAATCTGTCCATCAATATAACATCTTCCTCACAAATAATGTAGATTTCTCATAGCTTTTGTAGCTCTGATGCAAACTAATTATTTATTAAAGGTCCATAAAGTTAAACATATCCATCATCAAGAAATTGTTCATTCTAATGCCAAGGCCAAGCCCTTCCCGGGGGAACACAGCTTGAACTACCTCATCCTTCATTAATACATGGTATCACTCAAAAACAAACGAACAAACAAAAAGCTCTTGCACACTACATCCTTTAGAGTAATCACGAAATCTTTGCTTATAACTCTTCATTTTGTCTTAACAAGCAAGTAAACCCACATTCTGTTACAGGGGCCAGATCTGACCACAGAGATCACCTTGTTATCTGTTTCATAGAAATATGGCAACCTGCGTCCTGCCAGCATGAATTTGTACTAGTGCACAACTGTCTATTGCTATTGTTCCTAGTCTTATTACAGTCTTAATAGGAATACAAGCATTTTAAATTTTAAATTGCTCTTCTACTGAGCTTTGAAAATAAAGAGAGAAATTTGATGGCAGAAAGAAGCAGATCAAGTTAAAAAGTTTCTGTAGACAATGTCACTCGTAAATTTAGATTTTGGTAATCGGTGATTTTGTAGAGCATGATTGCCTTCAATTTTTCACAGGGAGTGAAAAGTTCTTAAGTCTCTTTGAGGATGGTGGCTTTTTGGATTTGAACATACAGTGCCTGATCCTGGAAGGAATGTGATACACTGGTTGGAAAATTAAGAGTAAGAAGATGAGAATATTTGCATTCTTAGACTGAATGAGTTCTGTCCAGGATAACCTCTGGTGAGAAATGCTCTCCTGGAAAGAGAAGGGACAGCTTACTGATTTTATCATATTGTCATCCCTTGTGTTAGAGGATGTGCCTTTCCAATTGTTAGAGAGGACCCGGGAGAGATCCTGGGCAATTATTTAATGCTCCTGTTCATGGGCTTCTCGTCTTCTTAAAACAAGTATGAGAAAATCAAATTCAAAATGGAGAAGAAATACCTTCCTGTGGCCAATAATTGTTATAGTCAGTCCAACGCTAAAGAGATTCTCATAAATGGACTAAAATTGAACATGAAGCTCTCTCCAGGCAGATACACTTTCTTCCACAAACAAACAAACAAACATTTACAAGGTAGACAGAGGTGGGGGAAGATAAAAGTTTTTGTGGCTAATATCTTAAGAAATGGTGGGTCTTGTGTTCCATAATGAAAGATGGGAAACCCACTACAGATAATGGATACATAAAGCCAATGCCAGTGTCCAGATAGAATTTAGTTTCATTCTGCCCGTACAAAATAATAGGAAAAAAACTCATATGCTTAAAAATAACATTGTTCTATTTGATAATGTTTTGATTAATTTCTAATCGTATTCTAAATTTAAAATGGGAGAAAAAAGTATTTTATATTAATCCATACGTGTCAGTCAGCAGTATAAGAAACCTTATGATCCTGTGAAAAAGATTTTTATAAATGTTTTCATTTTGCCATTTTAAATTAGATTTGTGAACATCTGATGGATTTCTGTGTTCAATAGGTATCACAGAAATGGCTTACATTATGCTGTAAAGAAAAAAAGATATTTTCCTTCGGGGTTTACACCACCATTTGTTGTACATTCACTATTTTAAGCTAGTGTTTTCTGTGACTTTAATCAGACAATGTAATTCAGCCTTTTCAATCTATATAATGACACTCAAAATGTCAGAAAACTTTAAGGACAAAACAGTATACAACCTCTAGGGAAAATATACTTACTTTATTTTCCTTTAATATATGGTTTTATTTGCCAGCTTCTTTACTATGACTTAGCCTGAAGAAATTTTGCCTTTTGTCATATACTCTGGGAGTGTGGAGGGGTGATCTTTACGAAGGCGTAGATGTTTATTAGAGTCAAATTGCCTTTAAACGCTTTCTTCATGGTCCCAAAGAAAATCTATTGTACTGATCAGATCAATTGCTTGAACTTACGTAGTGCTCTTAAACCACAAGTGACTGTGCTTCTGGCAGGAATTCCTGGGAGAAATTTTATACTTTGTGTGTTAGAGAAGAGTTTAAACTACATTATCATTATAGCCTAATCTGTACATAAAATTTATGAATATGTGGATTCATCCCAAAAGAAAGTTTTGTAGAAACTAAAATAAATATGAAAACTAAAGCAAGGCAATAATTCATAAAGTGAATGTTTTAGGTCTTTTTTGTTTAGATTTGTTTTGTTCTGTTTTCTTCAAAAGAAAAACAAGCAAACAAACAGAAACAACTTCCTTCTTATTCCAGAAACAATTATTGGCAGGCTTGTTTAAAATAAAGATACCTCCTATATTTTGTTGATAAAACATCAAAAGTTTCAGCATTGTCTGGAAAGAAAGTGGAAAAAAATATATATGAGGAAGCAAGAGTCAAAAGGTGTCTTGAAATTAATTGGTAGTGTGAAGACTATCAATAATAATAGTAATTTATAAAGAAATTGTAATGTCATGAAGGATAAGATGGACAAGAAACACCATTGTGGATTTTCACTTTGGCTTAAAAAAATAATAAAAATCAAATACATTAAAAATTTGACTTAAAAGTAATTTGAACAAAATAATCAGGAAAAAGTATTAAAAAGTAAAATTCACTAGACAAGTCTGGTAGGTTTGAAGCTGTGAAGTGTTCAAGTACCAGCCTGAGAATGTATCTGAGCTGGAAGAGTCTGAATTATGTAGAAGAGAGGAACCCTTAAATCTAAATGTCAATTTTGCAATGTAATTGTACAATCTATGCTAAATTTGAGTGCAAAAATATTTCCTATAATGCGAAAATACAGTTGTGAGTTATTACAATGAATTCAGAGGTAGTCATATGACTAAACTTGATTGTACTATGCCATACTTGATAGAGTGATGTGGAAGAGCCACTTAATAGGAAATCTTTATATCATCTGAATTAACAGTGAAAATACATAGCACTGTAAAAATAAAGGGACAATCAGAGGGAAAACAAGCATTAAGACTTAAGACCCAAAATAACCTTCCATGGAGTGCAGATGTTTACTGAAGCATAGGTATAAAATTTTATTGCATTTGGTTGAATGGCTGCAAACAGAAATTTCTTGTAATATATGATGAGGTTTTATTCAGGATGGTGCTTTAGAAACAGATGACCCTAAAAAGTCTGGGTAAAACCCAGAATGCAAACCCTCAGAAGTGGTACAAAGATCCAGGCATATAAGTGTAATGTTTAGACTTGACTTCAGAAACAGTAGTTCACTTGAGTCCTTGACAGAGAGTCCTGCTACCATGTGTTGTACTTGAAAACCTCACTGAATTTCCATGTAAGACAATTACTAAGAAAATGAGCCTATAGGTGAAAGGCAATCACTTCAGAAACACCAGGCAGAGTAAAAGGAAGGAGAATAGAAATTAGTGCACAGTCTTTAAAAAAAAAATATATATATATATTTTTTCCATTCATCACTGTATTTTCTAGAAATTATCAATGTTGTTAGTTAACATCAAACAAAATGCAAGAAATCTTTGAAGGATCAGAATACAGCAAGTCATTTTTTTTGCAAACAGAGATTTGCACATGTAAGAATAAGCAATTTATTTTAATATGTGTGAGGCAAAGGATGACCTAAATGCTTTGTTTCTATTGCTATGTATTCTCATATCTAAAACAGTGTTTAGCTTTTTTTTTTTCTGGGGTTCTCCCTGGTATGAATCTTCTTTTTGTTCCATTTGAGTTAATGGATCCTGTGATATTGTTAGAAAAGACTGCTAATTTTGAAGTGGAACACAGAGGAAAAGTACGAGCAATCGTAGTTATATGATTTTTTTTTTTAATGTGAAATTAAATAAATGAAATAAAAAACAACATCACTAACAACAAAAACTACTTATAGAAATTGACTGAACTAAGGAATACAGATCATTCAGCATGGAATAGGTCAAGCGGAACTCTTAAGACTGTCCTGGAGAAGAATTCTGTAGGAAAGGATTCCAGATGTAATATAACCTAAAAAAAAAAAAAAAAAAGTGTATTGAACCAATTGATTAATAGAGTAGTTATCAAAGGTTTATTGTGAAAATGAAAGGATTTATTGCAGGGGCTTCTGAAATAGTGTGCTGTGGATTGAAACTAACTAACATCTTCTTCACGATGAGGATGACGGAGCACTGCAACAGGCTGCCCAGGGACATTGTGGAGATCTTCTCTGGAGATATTCAAGACCTGTCTGGACGCCTACCTGGGCAACCTGCTCTAGGGAACCTGCTTTGGCAGGGTGGGTTGGACCTGATGTGCCTCTTGAGGTGCCTTCCAACCCCTACAATTTTGTGATTCTGTGATTCTGTAACATTTTCAAGAATTACCTCAATGACGGAATTAAGCATATTTCTTACATTTCCTAATGGCACCATCCTACAAGTACATTTACCTACACAAGCAATCTTGACAAATTCAGATTACTGGAAGCCAGCATAAGAAAACTGTAAGGCTGTCCTACAAAACAAGAAGGAGTTCAATATACAGAATATAGGGCAGGAATAATCAGCTACAAAGATAAAGGAAGGGGACAACTGATTGGGGAGTAGTTCTGCAGGGATACAAGGCTTAGAGAGGATTATAAACTGAACTTGAATAAATCAAGCATTCTTGCTGGGAAAAAAAAAAGAAAAAAAAGAAAACACACAACAAAACAACTAAACAAATCAACAAATACCATCTAGGACCTCTAAGTAGGAATACAGTTTGCAAAGTACTTGAAGCAATTCTCCAAAAGCCTCAGGTTATGGGCATTCATGGGATCAGGAGTAGTGAGAATCAAGTGGACAGAGTCTGGTGTGAATAGTAGTGAGAAAAATCTGTAGTCATGCAAACAAGCTCACCCTGGGAAAAAAAATGGGACTGGCTGGCCAGAGGAAGAGTCAACTGAGGAACACCTCAAAAATTATGAAAAGTTGCAAAAGGTTGCTGCAAAGAAGAGGGAACTAACCATTATTCATTTTATTGGTGAAAAATACAAGCAGTAATCAGCTTAAATTCAAACAAGAAACATTCAAATTAAAGAGCAGAAAGTGTTTTGATAGAAATGATTGTGAAATACTGTACTTGAGGAATCACAGAGGACAACCTCTGTTATAGAAGATCTTTAAGAACATATTAGACAACCCTGTCACAATGGTCTTGGTTTGGGACAGGACAATGAACTAAATGATCTCTTTCAGCACTGTATATTTAAAGTGTTAGAAATAAAGTGATACTGGGATAAAGTGAGACTTGTCAAAAGGAATGCTCAGTGAAATCTTGAAAAAGATTATGGGAAATAAGACCTAATTAAAAAAAAAAACCACAGAAAGGGTTTTATACATATAAAGACACTAAGGAAAAATAAATAGTCTATAATAAAATAAGATTAAAAAAATAGATTTTAAAAATAATATTGAACTAAAACAGTTCTAATGCTTCTAATTACTACTAATTACTTCTAATTAGAAGTTCTAATTACTTCTAATGCTGAAAAAGTAATTGAATAACTAAATAAGAGCAAAATGACAATGGGAAATTTTGTCTTCTGAGGTGGAAGTGAAAAGGTTTAACATTTTAGGAGGACTGGGCAACCTTCACTCAAAAAAAAAAAAAAATTATAAAATATAAAATACTTTTGAGAAAATGTAAATGCCAGAAGTTTATATTATCAATAACAAAAATAGAAACTATATGCCTGAGGAAATAGAGCTATCAATAGCTACAAATCCACTTTTTCTGACCTTAATATTATGCAAAAAAATCAGAACAATATTTTGGAAGAAAAAAAATAATTGAAAACATACAGATAAATTAAAAATGGGGTAAAACATAATCTACATTAACCAAACAACAGATTGTCCGAGGCTTGCCTGATATCCCAGTAACTATTTTTACAGAAAAATTTTAAAATAGCATTTTTTTTTCTATCTCATCTTCAAATATGGTGCTTTATTGAAAATAGTTGGTTAAGCCTGACTGCGCAGGAAATCATAAAAGAATTCTGATGGGAAAAGAAAATGACTTCTGGAAAATGGCACCTAGTCATGCTTGAAGGGGAAATATCAGTCTGGACAGAGGTTACTGCTTTCAACCATTGATGTCTTTAAATGTTTTTCAGCAACTTAAGGACAAGAGATGTGCTGAAGTCTATGGCTGAAATGGGGCATGGTCAGCATATAAGGACTGGGAAAGAGCAAGGCAGCTGTAATGCATGAGTAATAGAAATGGGATGAAATTCAAGAGCACAAAAAAAACCCAAAAAAAAAACAGTAACACATTTAGGGACAATGGACATAAATTCGTGATGTGAATTAGTAGAAAATGAGATAAGCATCAGCCACGTAGATGATAAAAACTGCTTCTCACGTTCCTCTTCCCTCTTTTTTCCCCTTCAGGCAAGGGTTCTGCCCCCAAGGACATAAATTTTGCTGAGTATTCCACTTGGGTTTCCTTTTTCTAGGAAAAGTAACAAAATGCCTTGAGCTGTCACATCACTGGCCAAGCAGCTGGAGGAACCCACCTCAAAGGCAGAAAGCCGTAGGGCACAGCATACTGGCCCGTGTTGAATGCAAGATACCTGATATAACACAGTATTACACACTAGCAAATTGCTTACATAGTTCATGCCCTTGCAGAAAACACAAGCCTAAGCACCCTCATTGAATTCCTGTTAAACCTGTTACTCCTAGTTCCTCTTTGCACTTAGTCATGTCAGTTTTATCACTGTCAATACATCTTACTTTGGTAGATCACCATAATCTTTAGTGTAGCCTCACCTCTTCAACTTTAAGCCTTAACTTCTGACATGGGTACTCGACTGTATGCAATTAGGGTCATTTCTACCGTGAGAAGGATCTGGCCAGTACAACCAATCTTGGGAACACTGTGATTTGTGACTACACGAGCCAAATCCTGGGAAATACACACATTGTTTCTACCAGAAATAATAGAACCCTGATGCTGTTGTAAGGTGAGAAAAGACATCATGTGGAAATCAGTATGTAGTCTCATTGCCCACATTCAAGAAAGACCAGGTGCAGAGATGGGTTATTAAGCTTAGCTGTCATTTTGATGCCAATGTGTCTATCAGTGGGCACACCAGCTAGTTTGGATCAGGAGAGCACTTTTGTAATGAGTACGCTTGTCCCCATTTACTGTGCTTGTGTTCACTTCCCAGGGGCTCCCAGAGTACACAGACAAAAATATTTTCAAACAAAAGTGAGAAAGACTCAATTCGTGGGGGTTTAGTACATGAGACCAGAGCAGCAGTTGCATGAAATGAAGCCAGAGGATCACACAGGTCTTGTGTGCACTAGTACAGGAGCTAAGTAGAAATCTACCATTGTGTACATGCTGTTTTACCTCTGAAGGGTCATAGTGGTGCTGGCAATGGTAAGAGATGGGACTATAACCTGGTAAAACCCGCGCAAGTTAAACCCCTGGGGTTCAGGTGCCTGCTCCCATTTGTGCAGCCTGTGTTAGGGATGCCACTGGAGGCCTGCTCAGGTTTGATGGCACAGAGATGGCGTGGCCTCACCTTGGGACATGACCTGTAAGCAGAGGAGTGTTAGGGTTGCAGTCTGATGGTTAGGCTGCTGACTAGGTGCTAACATGAGGTTAAACTGAGTGAACAGGATGTGAGAAACTGCTGGGCTAGACATGAAAAAATATTGGTTCTAACAATGTGAGAAGCTGGCAAAAGTAACAGATAGCACTGTGAGAAGTGGCTAGATTTTAGAAAAAGATAAGGAGGAGATATGTAAGAAAGCCAGATTTCACAGATAATTGGTGGGGGAAAAAGGGGAACATTTAGGAAGCAGAGACTTACAAGACCACCAGTATCTTGAAAACTTATTTGTAATACTGTATAAGTTCCCTGCATAACTACCACAAATACTAAATATACTACAGACTTATACTACGGATGCAGCAAAACTGACAACATTGGAGAAAAAGTAATTAGGGGCAAGTTTTTTTCTTATGCTGAATGTAATGAAGATGGTAAATGGGATGAACTGTGAGGCAAAAAAGGGAATATGAAGGGTAGTGAATTGTGGGACTGGGGCTGTTCAGGAGTCCCTGTTGAGCAGTCCTACTACTGATCACTGCAGTTTGGAGCAGGACAGTAAACCCACAGTGTCCCTCATCCTTGTGCCTGGATTTTTTTCTGCAGGCAGGAGGGACCTGGGTTGTTCCACCCAGTGTCAGTGAGGGGACCAGGAGAGCTCTTTTCCTAACACTGATGAGGGATCTACATCTGTAGAGTACTGTCTACCAGGACCATCCCTTTCCTGTCTCCTGTAACCACTACCATCACCTTAAAATGCATGTAATGTGCACATCAGGTCTTTAATACCTACTGCTTCCCTCTGTACATCTACTGCTTCTACTGGTCACATTGATTCCCAGTGTAGCTATACACTGAGAAATCAGTGCACAAAAAGAGACTAGGGCCTTCACTAGTTCAGCCCACCTGAAAAGAAAAAAAAAAAAAAAAAAGGCTGAAGCTGGATGTCTTCTGTCATTATATATTTATCAAAAGAGGAAACTCCAGAAAAATAAATAAATAAATAAATAAATAATAATACCTATTTAGATTAAAGTACATTATTAGGACAAGAATAGATAGAAAATGCTGACAGAAAATTAAAAGAAAATTTCTGAACAACAGAGATTTGTAGACTGCTTTCCAACAGAAGAGGCAAAAATGTTGAATCTGCAATACTTCGAGAGTCCAGGTAAAATCTATTTATGTAGTTCTGGTGCAACATCAGGACATGAACGTTAGAAAAGGGAAAGGCTGACCCAGTGAGAATAAGTGGCAGAAGGAACTGTAGAACTGAGAGTAAATAAAAGCAAATTGCTTTTGCTTCCCAGAGGATTCAAAAAGCCCTGCAGCTATGCAAATCAATACATTTGTCCCCTCAAGTAATCTACAGTAGTGCTGCACCTGCCCTTGCTTAAATTGTGAAACCAATGCAACTTTGCAAGGAACCACTGCATGCTATAATAAGAAAGATTATGCATTTGCAGCCCAGTAACTGAAGGAATTAAAGACTTATGTACTCAGAAAAAGAGCTTTGTGACAATTTAATCAAAATGGGGAGAAGTGTATGATCTGGACTAGCCCCACACTTTTGTACGTTATGGACAACTTGTCTCTCAGACTTAGGAAAAGCTAATATGTTTTTGTTGAGCATGACAAGAGCTTTCTCTGCAATAATGGTGATTTACAGTGGTGAATCAGAAAGAGGAAAGAGTGTTATTAATACAGCTCCTTGCTGTTTCAAAGTGAGAACTCATATCATGGCAGGATTCTCATCCAAATGGATCCATTCCTCACCTGAGGAATCAAACTGATTGATTCGATTCTAACAGTCCAAAATGACACTAGAGTAGCAAGTGAAATTGGATTTTGGTATTCAATAAAATGTATTACTGCATGTTTTCCAGCATAGGAGAACCAGAAATTCCCAAATAATCTGTAATAACATTTACATTTTAAATGCCTAAACTGTGGCTACTGAACAATCTTCAGTTATTCTTGAGCCACCTGCTGAAGACAAAACCAAGCTCAACAGTCTAGCAGAGTTAACACTTGGGGAAAAAAAAAAAAAAAAAGAAAAGAAAGAAAAAAGATTCTGTTGTTCCTTATTTTAGAATTTAAACATTTCCAGATTAAGGTATTCATGAATGATGATGGTGGGTATAGGGTGTAGTGGAGTGGAATTAGTAGAGTAGAATAAAGTAGAGTAGAGTAGAGCAAGAGAGTATAGCGTAGCATAGCATAGCATAGCATAGCATAGCATAGCATAGCATAGCATAGCATAGCATAGAACAGAACATATGCCCTTGTCAAAATGTTCAGGTTGCACAAGCAAAGCCAATTAGGAACTCAGCTGAAAAGATCTTTTTCACACAGGGGGGATTCTTTCTTCACATATAGCTTTATGTTCTCAACAACTAAAGAAAATGAATATGCATTTCTAAATAAAGGAATACCAGCAATTGTATATAAGCTTGAAAGGGCTCTTGTTTTGAGAATCATCCATATTTTTAAGTGCTCACAATTATATGTTGAAAAAAATCTAATTTTCTGAAATTGTGCCCTAATTTGCTCTCCACCAGAAGAGAAGGGTTTTCAGACCCTTAAGCAAAATGCGTTCAGCTTACTATAAACATTTTGAATACATAGACACAGCTTGCAGATGTAATTTAGTAGAATGGTCTCAGCAGCAAGAAAACAAACTTAAACCTAAAGTTTAAGCCTGGGCTTCTCTATAGCTTTTATTGAAAGTTATATAAAAAAGTATAGCTACAACTTGAAAAGCTATGAATTTTTAATCATGCTGTTTCATACAGGCTTACTAGATTGTTGGAAAGAATATACGGATGATGGACTTATTTTTTACTTTCATATCTAAAAGCAGAGCTATACACATCAGGGGTTTCCCATGGGTTGTGATGGCATCAACATCAGTAGTAACTCTCAGCTACCATCTATGAAACATACAGCTTTTTGGAGCAACATATACTATTTAAAAACAAACACACACACACACAAACAAACAAAAACTAATTGTATCATTTGGAGCTCCACTGATACAGCTGCAATGCATAAAAGGAGACAGATGAGTCAGTTCTGCTAAAGTACGCAAAAAGAATCTAGGAGTGAATTTCTGTTTCTACTGAAATCAATGGTCAAACTTTTATTCACTTTAGTGGCACAGGCCTCCACACATATTTTTGCCTGTAGACAGTTCTCTCCTTAATATGCCTAACCTGAAGAGTTATGGGTTTGGAAGAGAATTGTAATTTACTGATATTTTGTGAAAACAAAAAAGTGTTACACCTTCCGCAGTAACACCTGGAGGTGGATTTGATTCTAAATAGACAAGTACAAGAGGAAGAAGAATGGCAATAAACTGATCTGCCATTGCTCCTCTGAAAGGTGGTAACTGTGAATTTGAGAACTCCAGTCAGGTTATGAGAATAGTTGCACAGCCAATGTTATGCAGCAAGGAATACTGAATAACCACGTTGCATGGTTATATAAAACCGTCTTTTTAAAAATGAGGAAAATAAATGCATCTTCACTTACAGAGAGCACTACATTCTTTAGCAGCAGAGGGGATGACAGACCATGTGTACTGATGTATGCCTGTAACCCGTACAACATGCAAATGGCTTGTGACAGTTTATATATGTAGATCTTTTTTTTTTTTCCTTGCAGAGTAGGCTCCCTATTCAACATAATTTTCAGATGAATATTTTTGTTGACATAAATAGCATCTCCAAAATGTTCTAGAGTGTGCATAATGCAGTTACAAACTCAGATAAAAAAGTCACACTAAAGTAGAATATTTGCAACAGAAAAAAAAAAAAAAGAGAAACAGAGAAAGAGGGAGAGAAAGAGAAAAAGAGATACAGAGAGAAAGAAAAAGAGAGAAAGAGAGAAAGAGAAAAAGAAAAAGAAAGAGAAAGAGAGAGAAAGGAAAGAGAAAGAGAGAGAGAAAGAGAGAGAGAGAAGGAAAGAAAGAAAAAGAAAGAAAGAGAAAGAAAGAAAGAAAGAAAGAAAGAAAGAAAGAAAGAAAGAAAGAAAGAAAGAAAGAAAGAAAGAAAGAAAGAAAGAAAGAAAGAAAGAAAGAAAGAAGAAAAAGAAAAAGTAGGTCTCACTCATTTAGCAGACATGCCACAGAGGAAGAATTAGGGAAATGGGATTGGCTGGAAAAGATGACTAATGTTAAGACAAAGGATGAAAACAGAGGAGAAACAAGACTAGGAAGTATGTCTGTCTTTAAATTCAACAACTTGGATTTTTAGTGGCTGCTGGACTCTTTCATTCTCTTTAAATTTTGTAGGAGTTGAAGATGGTTTGCTTACTGATAGCTAGAAGATATAGCTAGAAGATCTTTGAGTAGTTTGCACTTGATTTCTGAATTCTGTGTGAAGTCCTGGCAATGACTAATGAGGTAATGATACTGTATTCCTAGTACAGCATGAGAGCAGCAAGAAGTGCTTTAAATATGCCTGGGTCAGCAAGGTGGTTCTCGACTAGATGAGCACTGTGATGGATGAGTTAAGATGAAGATTTCAGCAGAGGAGGAATGAGGAAACAGCAATCATGGATAATGCCATGGTGTTCCTAGCAGGAAGATCTGCAGACTCGGGGAGGCAATAGGCTACAACATATAGATGACAACACTGAAATAAAATTCCTAGCAATCCTCCCCCATCAGAGAGATACGTCTGGCTCAGTTAAGGACGTCAGAGTGCAGCTGCCTTCTCAGTGACTGTTAATGCTGCTCAGTTGCTCAGTGACTCCAGACTAATACAAGGGCCTCCAGCCATGCATTTGTCACCAAAGTTGTTCCACGAGTCTCAATGCCAAAACAGTCTCAACCAGAGCCCCTTAACATAGGCAGCATCATTTATCAGACAGAACAGAACCTCACCAGTTGCTCATGCAGGAAATTGAGGCTCTCTCTTTAGTCTCTGCAGCATAACAAATGTAAGTGACAAGTTTCTGGTAGCTGTACATGGAGAACTCCTCTTGAGCTTGTGTGTCTCAGTGTACCTCCCAGTCCAAAAATTTAAATGGTCAAGTTGCAATCTCTTTTAAACACAGAGGACCTCATTTTATTACTACTGGGATTGTTTTGTCTCAGAGGTAGCTCAGTGGATTTCAACTCTGTTTTCATTTAACGGCAGGAAGAATTGTACTACAGTAAAAAACAATGTGGATAGAAAATAGGATAAAATCTCACTGCAGTGCTGATTTCTACTGCAGAATTACAGACTCAGGGTAAGAGATATATCCCTGGCAGAGAGAAAGCAGTCTGCAATGAACATAGATTCATAAATTTGAAGGCCAAAATATGATTATTATGATCATTTATGCCTTCCTGGATAGTTCAGGTTACAGAATTTCCCACAAGTGATTCCAGTGTCATATCCAATAATTTACAGCTGAACTAAAGTACATGCCCTGAGAATGATTGGAGTTTTCCATAATGAGGATGCAGTGTAGCCCAGTATGCCCTGAAAAAACATAGAGAAAATACAGAAAATCTCACACTTTATTTTTTTTTAAATATTTTTCAGCATTCTTTCATATTTTATTATATATGTGTGTGTATATATATATATACTTCCTGTTTGTAAGTCATTATAGTCATATTGTTAGATTGAACTTGGCTTTCAAAAGCAAAACCATTGTTACAATACTCACAGCTCTGCTACTAGAGACATTCATTAACAATTTTGTTCAAATATCCAGTCTGACATATAGAAGACCTAACACAGAGCACACACACCACAGATGTATTTTTGAAGTGAGGGTATATTTGTAATGAATAGTGTACGTGGCCTGGTCTCTTTGGCTTCTGCTTTGTATTAGCATTTTTTTTCAGACACAGTCTGTACTTGTGATCACTGTGCATCTAGGGACGGAAATATTTTAACATGCAAGATGGATTTCAGGCAGTTTTCTGTGGGTGTTCAATATATCTGCCTTTAGCTGTGTCAGGGTTAGTGTGGCATTAAGAAACTAGTTATTTGGTACAAGGAGCTTGCAGTCATTCAGCTAACACCCTTATGAACACATCTGCCCATCTGGAGGATGAAAAAGAGAATTTCATCTTAATGTTATTTCAAGGCAATGAGTCAGTTCTCAGCTCATGCAGAATGGCTTTCACTTACTGAAGTCAAAGAAGCTGTAAGAAAACCTTTGGTAGATGGGGATAAAGTCATCTTTCTAAAACTCCTGAAGTGGTGATGCTACCTGCCAGAGATTTGTTCCCCAGCTTCTGTGACAAGAGCATTTCTCATCTGAGTCCCAGCAAGCTGATTCCATAACATTGATGCACCCACCAGCATCCAGCCACCAAGGAAAAAGTTCAAATGAAGGAAATCGATGGACTCCATGGTGTCTCACCTGTCCTAGAATAACCATGCAGCCATTAGAAGTCCACTCCTAGTTCACTGTATAATGATTTTTATATTTCTTCTGGAAATCACTGACTTTTACCAGTCTTAGTAGCTCCTCCCCTGGAAAAGGTCAGCGTCTCCCCTGGGAGGTGCTGCTCACAGCATGTGAGAGATTGCCTGGGAGTCATACCCTTTTGTCAGCTGACCTTTAAATAAAATAATGTCAGTTTGTTAACAAGTAAGTTTCATTTGTTGGAGTCTTTGGTGTTAGTCTGATATGACTTGCCATTTAAAACATTTATCTGATGTTTTTCTACCCTGTGATCTCATGGTAATGCCATAGTGTTAATCTTTGAGGTCACATAATAGGCAGATTCCTTCTCTAGACCATATATGTAAGCTTAATTTGAATAGTTTCCTCTGTCATTCAACTACTTATAAGGAAATTCAGATATAAGTTCAAAGAAATATTAGAAAATTTCCACAAGCTTTTACACAGGGTGGGAGGGAAGGGGGACAACGAATAATCTTTCATTTTTTGTCCCTGTTTAGCAATCCTGGGAAAACTGGAAAAATGTTTTTGATTGATGTCATGTGTTTCAATAAAGCAGTGCTCTGTTCCGCAAAACAAATATCATAACAATCCTCTCTGTACTAAAGGGACAAATATCAAGCATTTTACTAAAGTCAATGAGTGCAAAACTGTTTTCCAGCCAAGGATTTGGCTTGACATTTGTAGTGTTGAGTATAGTTGGGTGAACATGAATCATCCAACTTTGAGGCATAAATTTAGACACACTTTCCTGAACTTCTAGGCTTTTCCTGTTGCTGCCTGTACCCAGAATTATAGGCATCATATTAGACCTTTTGGTGAACACATAAATTATTCAGTAGCAAAACATAAAAATATATATATATCTCCTGTTGGACTAGTCAGGGACATCATTTTTCTTGTCTTTCTTTCATACTCTTACGCAGAGAACAGAAAGTTGGGCTTTAAAGGACCTTTACCTAGGTCCAAGAAGTCTTCAGACTACAAGTAATAGGTTAAATGTAAATCTTCCCTAGAAATTAGCTGAGTCCCTGCTGCACAACAGGTCTTCCCAGATTGCTCATATCAAAAGGCATGGAGTACCTCCCTGCCTACCCAACAGGTTTCTTTCCAAATAAAACCAAGGAAAAAATGCATACAGGCAATCACTACATGGGGACCCAGGCTATAGAATATAACAGAGCATACCTGCCTCCAGCTGATCTTTTCTACTGAGAAAAGAAGAAAAAGTTAGGCCATCTAGCCTGACTGCTTGTTATCAATTGAAAATCAATGTTATCCAGCTATGGCCACTAAAATTCCAACCTCTCGGTCCTGCAAGTGAGGACAAGGAGAGAGAAAGAGTACTTTGCCATCAGAGTCTGAGAGCTGTTCAGAGTCATGACACTGAGCAGGTAAAATAAAACCGAATATTCCTTACTTGACACTACAAATGCATAAATAAATAAATAAATAAATAAATAAAGTAAAACCACAAACCAAACTAATCTGTCAAATCCAAAGGAAAATGTTCTTCCAAACTCCACTAATCACCTTGATCATGAATGTGTGATTGCTTTACACGCGCCACACGTTTAAAGACAGGGTCCCCCTGCAACTCCCTGGCACGCTGACAGAGCCATGCTGATGATCTGCCTCCAGCTGTGCCCCATAAGCAGTGCTTCAGGCAAAGATGCACACACACGCACAAATTCCAGATTATTTTCCTACCTCTGCTTGATGTATCTTCCTCTTAATGCAATTCTGAAGTTCACATTATCCCTTTTAGTCACAGCACTGCAGACAGCTGATGTTAAGGTAATTATCTATGATGACCCTGAAGTCCTTCTTGGAGTCTAATGTACCTATCATGTTCATTACCATAATATCTGAGTCTCTATAGTATCAAGGCATCTGAGTCAGTCATGTCAATCTGCAGAGCACAGCCTAGAGAACAGCAGCGAAGGAAGTAGATGAGAATATAGATTCAGGAACAGAAGCGTAGGATTTTAAAGTTGCAAAAGCAGATATTTAGGAGATCAAAAGGGGAAAACAATTTTTCAGTAATAAATAAATAAATATTAGTGACAGTGTTTCATTGGAAATACTAGTGCAGAAACCACTTTGCAAAACATAGCACAAAACTATATTACAGGAAATGGCAGGAAATCTTTTTTACTAAGAACAAATAGATTGAACAGAAGCGAATTGCAATAGAAGACTGATGCCACTGTCATGTACACTGCTTACATCAGGAGTAATTTCATCAATTTCATCAGTGAAGTTACACGTGTGTAAGAGTGTTAAAAGAGCAGAATAAAGCTCAAAGTAAAGGAAATTCATTTCTGTATTATTACTGCTGTGTTGCTGTGGACTGTCATATGAAAATAGTGTACATTACCCAGCATGGCTTCTGTCAAATTATATATTCACTACACTCTTAAAGATCTTTCCCTGGTTATTTCTTTCTTGCTGGTTAGACATTAACTGACCTCCCTTAAAAAATGACACAAGCTTCCTAGCATCTATAGCTTTGCAGCACTAATAGAGGAAGTATCAATCACACATTTCTCTGTTGAATTACACACCTCCTATTTGTCACTGTATTGTGGGAACAGCCATGCTGGAACAACAGTGCCTCAGGCTGGGAATTATCTCACCCCACTTTACGTATCTTTTTCTAAAGCAGTCAAACTCAACTCTTCTCATTGCCAAGTACAGGCATTTCTGTATTAGGACATAAACGGTATCTACTTTAGGGGTAGGTGAGTCATGATCTAAAAGTGCCTTTATTGGCTGCAAAGGGAGCCAAGAGCGACTAGATCAAATATAGCCTTCTACAATAGACAGCTACACAGAGTCAGCTGAACATCACCCCCGCAGATTATAATTTTGACAAATCACACACACGTTTTAAACCCAATTTGTTCAGTAAAGCATTTTTTTAACAGAGCTTTTGGCAACTAATATGGGCTCTAGAAAATAGGTCTTTCTGTACAGACCTTCCCTGTCAACACACGTACAGGGAAGTCTGTGCCACTGTCTCTCTCTCACTTAGACAAGCACTATGCTACTTACCAAAGGACAGCAGTCCATAATTGTATAGCTGCCTCCAAATTACCTTAGTCCTCTGGACTGGCCTATTTAATAAAGAGATGGAAAGTAAAAAGTTTTCATGAATACTATAAAGAAATCAGATATTTCTTGCTATAAGTGTCAGGTTATTCCAGGAAGTCCACCTACTCTGTGGGGTGTGTTGTCATATGTTGCCTCATACTCATGCAGTTAAGTGGTGTCCTCATTCACCTTGTGCTCTTTCCTTCCCATTGCCAGTGCGGGTACCAAACGATACGTGACGGGCTAGAGGTACAGCAGTGCAGATGCACAGAGCTGCATAACTACTCCAAGCCAATCCATTAGAAAGTAGCTCTGGTCTGCAAGAATATGATCAGAGTAGGGCATGAAGGGCACTGGCTAGGCCACCTTGTGTCTTTCATTTTCATTTCCATTATAAAAGTAACACACAGACAAAATTAGGTAATTTAAAAAGAGGATGGAGGCTGTTAAAAATCATCACAGGAACAGAAATACAAAATACATCTCAAGGGGCGTGATTTGCTTACAAACAGAAATAAAATAAATTTATGTCCCAGATGATCAAGAAACAACTCTAAGTAGAAAATTCCAGGTAGAAACACACAGGTGGAACAAGTTGCCCAGAGAGGTTGTGGAATCATGGAATCATAGAATCATAGAATGGTTTGGGTTGGAAAGGGCCTTAAAGATCATGTAATTCCAACCCCCCTGCCATTGGGAGGGATACCTCCCATCATAGCAGGTTGCCCAAAGCTTCATCCAGCCTGGCCTTGAACACTTCCAGAGAAGGGGCATCCACAGCTTCTCTGGGCAGCCTGGTCCAGTGCTTCACTACCCTCAGAGTAAAGAATTTCCTCTGATAAAATCTAATATAAACCTACCCTCTTTTAGTTTAAAGCCATTCTCCCTTGTCCTATCATTATACCCCCCGACAAAGAGTCCCTTCCCAGTTTTCCTGCAGGCCCCCTTTAGGCACTGGAAGGCTGCTGTAAGGTCTCCCCGGAGCCTTCTCTTCTCCAGGCTGAACAACCCCAACTCCCTCAGCCTCTCTTCGTAGGAGAGGTACTCCATCTGTTTGATCATCTTTTGGCCCTCCTCTGGGCTCTTCTAATAAGTCCATGCCCTTCTTATGCCGGGTGCCCCAGAGCTGAATGCAGTGCTCCAGGTAGAAACCAGATTAGAGGGGGAGAGTTGTGGAGTCTCCCTCCTTGGAGATATTCAAAACTCTAATGGATATGGTTCTGAGAAACAATCTCTAGATGATTCTGCTTGAGCAGGGGTCTTGGACCAGATGTTCTGCAGAGGTTCTTTCCAACATCAACTGTTCTATTATTCTGTGAAAACTCACATAAGCAGCTGTTAGGAATGTTGGTCTACAGGAAACAGAGTTGATGCGTGTGTACCTGTGCTCCGAAACCAACTTGTGAAATCACCTTTGAACAGTCAGCACTCTTACTGCTTTTAGAGATTCTTGTTCATTCAGCTATCCAGTTAAAACAGAGTTGTAGACTTAATCTCTGCCATACAAAATAATTGGAATGTTGTATGTCTCTTGCTCTGCATGCCCCCCTTAGTAATTACTTCACAACAAAGCTCCAATTTCTGTTGTGCAATTTCAAACATAACAGATCTATCCATGTTAGCACTTAATGCCAGCTTTCATCTTTATTGATTTTAAGATGATTCTTACCTAGCAGATGTTGGAATTACTCTTACTTCCATCTGTTCATAAAGAGTCATAAAAAATCACAAAGTTGTTTGTGAATTAACCAATCTAGAGAAAAATCATGTGCAATAATAAAATTGTTAAGATGCCAGTGCACAGCAGGGAAGTATTTTCAAGGTATTGAAACTGAACAAAAACAGATGACTTTTTTCTTCACAAATATTCCACATATAACCTAAATTGACTCTCTTCATATGAAACATTTAAAAAATGCGTGCTTCACCATGCTTTGGATCCATATTTCAGATTGATTTGGACTTCAGAATCAAGATCTGCCAAATGAGAACCAAAATCTGGATACCAAGCAGGGAATCTAGATGAACCTTTATGTTTTTAAAACATCGATTATTTTGCAAATAGAAGCATTGAGACTCACTCATGATACACTAAAATGAAATGTCGAGCCTCCAAAGAGAAATCAGCAGTTCTGGCTTTCAGTCCTTATCTTATAGATTTAGCCCACAGTCTTAGAACCCCACAGCTGGTACATTTATACAAGTTTACATTGATTATGTTCTGTATCTTCTAGAGCTGTTGTAGTTTCAGGATTTAACCGTCTTGTACTCTTGGTAGTATTTTTTTGAATATTCCCATGTGTTGTCTTAGGAAGGATAGACAGTCTGTAGATGCAGAGTTTTCAAGATAGCCTTATCTTCCTTTGGCATTTTGTTAGTTGTTAAAAGTTCAGAGAAACACTGAAGGAATTTGTGTTTAATATCTTTCCCAGAGAATGATGTACAAAACTACTCAATTCTATTTTCTGTATACAGATTGTCTAGAATATTTTTGAAATCTTTCTTCAAAGTCTTTGGGAGGAGAGAAGTCTATATGGAAAATTCTTATGTGATACTGAATTTTTATAGAATTTTAAGAATTTATATGAGGTGAGATGTTCTTCTTTTAAAAGCTCTTATAGAACCTTTTGTTCTTCCATAAATTTGCATCTTTTAAAAATCAGATGGTGTGAGGTGGTTTTTTTTTTTCTCCCCCCCCAGCCTAAATGTCATTATAATCATTAAAGAAAAACATATAGAGCTAAATAAATTATTTTCCTAATTGTTACTTTGTAAAAATAAACCTCATATATTTACTAGAGCAGTTATTGTTGCAAGTATTTGTTCATGCTTTGTAGCTTTTGCATTAAGTACAGAAGGAAGAGATGTCAGTTAGATCACATGGACATACAGGACAGCTTTGGAAGTCACCTACTTGTTCATGAGGAGAATGAAGGACAAACTCAGCCAAAAGGGAAACATTTTCCCAGTTTACTATATTAAATGTCAAATGATGAGTGTCTTCCCTATGGGAAAATGGCACACAGGAATAATATCAGCAACGTAAAAGCTTCACAGAGAGAATTTCAGCCCATGAGACCAGGATGTTTGAATTAGAGGAACTTAGAAAGATGGGAAAATTAATCAGCAGCACTTTCAGGGACATTTTGGAGACACCTAATCTTCAAATAGGCATCAGTCCTGCCTAAAAAGCAAACTGAGAATTATTGATTAAGTAGAAGTTCATAAATACCACAGAAGCTGCAAAAGGTAAAAAAAAAAAAAAAAAAAAGAAAAAAAAATAGATCCCACATGAAAGCCTTTTCTTGGGTAGCAGGTAGGGAAGGGGCAGGATGTCCTCAGAGATCTGTTTGAAATGGAGATAGCTGTGGAAAAGACTGTGGTATAAGTACACAGAGACAATGCTAAGAAATCATCAAGAAATCATCAGGCAAGAGCTCCAAGTGAAGCCCAGGATGAAATAGTTGAATTACTAATCATAGTATACAATCAATCATTTAAAATTTATTTGGTTCCTAGAGGCTGTAAGGTAGAAAATGGGATGTCAATTTTCAAAAAGTTTCCATGGGAGATTCAGGGAATTACCAAACTGTAAATATGATGTCTGTATCAGAAGGATCAGTAAAAGAATATAAAGGATGCGTTAGTGGATCTCTAGATAAATACCATCTGAGTTAAAAACAAACAAACAAAAATACTAAAAATGGCTTCTTTAAGGGGAAGTCCAGCTTTAAAAGTGTCTTAGAGGGTATTGAAAGGATCAAAAAGTCTGTTAATAATAAAAAACTTGATTAGTTTATTCTATTTTGATTTCCAATATGTTTTTAAAAGAAACTAGTGAAAAAGGTAGTGGGTAAAGAGAGGAGGCCCTGGCATGTCTAAAAAAATTGATAAACTGTAGGAAACTGAGAAAAGGAGTAAATAAATAGTTCTTACAGATCAGGAGGCCAGCAGTAGATTCTTCAAGGATTTGTGCTGCTGACCGATGCTGCTTAAAATATTCATAAATGACCTAGAAAAGAGAATAATCGATTATAAGGTTTGCTGATGGTACAGAATTATTAAATTTAGTAAGATGAGTTCCAACTGTGAAGTGTTGCAGAATAACTGACAAGACTGGGCAATAAAATATCATATGAAATTCAGTGTAAACAAATGTAAAGTGATACCAATGAGTAAAACCAGTTCAAGCTTCAGAAAAAGTGGATTCTGAGCTGTCTGTTACTTCTGAGGACTGAAAATTTAGAATCATAGAATAGTTCCCAAGTTATAAGGGACCCACAAGGGTCATAGAGTCCAACAAATGACTCCACACAGGAGCACTTCAAATCCAGACCGTATGTCTGAGAGTGTTGTCCAAGGCTCCATTCTGTGACCACTGCCCTGGGGAGCCTGTCTCAGTGCCCAACCACCCTCTGGGTGCAGAACCTTTCCCTAACACCCAGCCTGACCCTCCCCTGTCCCAGCTCCATGCCGTTCCCTCGGGTCCTGTCGCTGTCCCCAGAGAGCAGAGCTCAGCGCCTGCCCCTCCGCTCCCCTCGTGAGGGAGCTGCAGGCCGCCATGAGGCCTCCCCTCAGCCTGCTCTGCTCTGGGCTGAACAAACCAAGGGACCTCAGCTGCTCCTCATATGTCTTCCCATCTAGACTCTTCACTATCTTTTACTATTCTACCATTAAAGAGAACTGACGCTAAAATGGAGCTCTGGGGAACCCTACTGACTGGATGCCACTCGGCTGTAATCCCGTTTACTACAACATGTTCACCCATCATATTATTTTTTTATCTAACTGTATGCTTGACATTTTGTCCAGAAGGAAACTGTGAGAAACAGTATCACAAGCTTTGCTGAAATCCAGAAAGTTTACATCAGCAGGCTTTCCTCAGTCTACTAGGTGGGTCACCTTGTCGTAGGAGGAAATGAAGTTTGTTAAACGGGACTTTCCCCTTGTTGGCTATGATCAATGACTACCACATATTTGAAATATTTTTTTTATAACTTTGAGTATAATATTCTCCATAATTTTTCCATCCAATGAAGTGGGACTGTCAAGCCTGTGTCTTCTTGCCCTTCTTGAAAACTGGGACAACATTTACCAGCTTAGAGTTGACTGGGATCTCTCCAGATTACCAAGACTATTGAAATATTTGAGAGAGGTCTCACAATGACATCAGCCAGCTCTCTGAACACCCTTGGGTTACTTAAACCTGTACATCTTATGGTGTTATCGCTTGGGGGTGTTATAGCTAGTTCTATGAAAATACCAGATCTGAGCTCAGAAGGATTTAAAATAATAATAATAATAAAATAAAAATTAAGAAGAATAAATAAAGAACAAGTCAGGAATGTGTTGAATGAACAGAGAACAAGGGAGAAAACACCTCTTTGCTACATAAATTCAAAACTCATCCGTGATTGGCTTTTCAGCTTGGAAAACATATGATCTGAGAGGTGTGATAGAGATCTACAAAATCAACATGGCCATGTAGAAGAAGGAGAGGGATGGACTACTCAACAATAATTCAATCAATAAAAAATACTCAGTCTTCATGAATACTCAACATCAATGACAAAACTAAAGACCGTAAAACGAAGCTAGTGGGGAAAAAAAAAAAAAAAGGAAATATTTTAAACATTGGGCAGAGGAGCTGTATTATTTCTTGCCAAAGGTTGTTTTGCATATAGAATATTTAGATGACCAAGGGGAGACTGTATGAAGTTCTGGAAGAGATATCCAATACACGTTTGGTAAAAAGACCTACAGTAACAGGCATGGAAAGTCCACTGAACTGGAAAATGTTGGAAGCTAGGAAATCATTAGGGAGAACCTTGTCCTCATACGAGCTGGTTCTTTGCTCATTCTTCCCTAGAGGTCTGTTTATGGCTGTCTTCAATGAGATCCAAAACATTACTCATGGTAGAATAAAGCTGTTTGGTCTCATTGAAAGTATTTATTAGTGATTAAATGAATGATTATTTCAACTAAAACAAAGAAGTCAAGATAAGTTGGGTTCTAGAATCAGAAAGCAACACACTTCAGCTTGTGTTGTACCAAGGTGGAAAACAGAGACACAATGATTTCAAACTTCTGTACCCACAATTAAACACCTGAGAATTCAGCACGCCTTGTAGGTATCCTTCAATAAAATAGTACTGCACATGTGCAACAGAGGTTTAAACAAAGATACAAGGTATTAGACACTGTGGCCAAATAGTTTTTCGATTCAAATTCTGAACCGCTACAAGTGTTGTGTTTTGTCCTGCCTCCCCACCCCACCCCACCCCACCCCCACCCTACACACACTGCTTTTCAAGGAATGTAGAAGCTATTGAAAATAATACATTTTAAGTTGTACCATAAAATCATGAATAGTCGTTGATTATTTACACAGGTACATAGACTCACAGTCAGTCTCCTTTACAGACCCTTAACATAATTTACATTCAATTAAGAGGTGCAGGTTTACCACTACAATTAAAAAAAAAAAAAAAAAAAAAAAAAAAAAAAAAAAAAAGAGCATGAAGAGCTAGCACTTATTGGCTATAAAACTAAAACCATAGTCTATTGAAGTTAAGATAATTTTAACAATAGCTTTGTTTCGTGAAGATGCACAAGGATATTTTTCTCTTCAGTATATTTGACTAATTTAGTTTAATGCTGAACTGAAGCAAAGCTGTGAGATTCAGAGCATGTTGAAGAGAGAGGAAAGTTCATTTTCCAGTTTCAGTTTGTAAGTAATGATGAGGTGTGAAATGAATTCCTGAAAGGCAGGGAAGCAAAAATAATCTATTGAACTAGTGATTGTTAATACTTTCTTCATATAAAATAAACTAATTAATTTTGCCTTAAACCTTGTTTTGGCAAATCTCTTCCTTTCTTCCTTCCTTCCTTCCTTCCTTCCTTCCTTCCTTCCTTCCTTCCTTCCTTCCTTCCTTCCTTCCTTCCTTCCTTCCTTCCTTCCTTCCTTCCTTAATTTCTCAATTTCTCAATTTCTCAGTTTCTTTCCTCTTCATTTCTATGGTTTTATTTCTCCAGTAAGCAATATCAAAACACTGTTTTGCTTCATTTTTAAGTGAGTGCAAATTAAATGAAATTCATATTCAAATGAAGTTTATACAAAAAATAAATAATTATTTGTTTTTGTCATTGTTTTGGCTGGGACAGAATTTATTTTCTTTGTAGAGTCTTGTATGATGCTGTATTTTGGATATTTGATTAAAATAGTGGTTATAACACACCAATGTTTTCAGTTGTTGCAGAGCAGGGCTTACTTACATAGAGACAAGGAGTTTTCTGCTTCTCGTGCTGCCATGCCACTGGAGAGGCTGGGGATGCATAGGGAGCTGGGAGGGTAGCACCAGTGAACTGCTTTACCTAGTGAACAGTCTGTATCTCAACCCATGAGCTCCTGCATTTTTATCTTTCTTCCACATCCAACCTGGGGAGAGTGAGTGAGTGGCTGTGGGGTGCCGAGCTGCTTGCTGGAGCTAAAGCACAACATTCCATAAAATAAAAAAAAAAATCACTATTTTTTTATTTATAGCATACAAAGCTAGTAATACTTGGAATCACAATTAATGCATTTAGTTTTATAGCAGTTTATGCAATTTATTGCAGACATGCATCCTTCACTGAGCAAAAATCCTCATTAAAGTTAACAAATTATATTAGCTAATTAGAACAGATTTTATTTTGGTGAATATCTTAGGAAAAAAAAAAGATAAATATTGTTTAAATTAATGCTAGTTGATTTAAATGATACTTAAAATCACTGATTTAAACCATACACCTTGGTGCATTGTATACACCTATTGTTTTTATATTCAGGAAATGACATCTCCTTTGGAAAAGCTTGAAATCTACTCCTGTTCCATTGTTAGCTGCTGAAGATTTACATTTGCATTTGCATTTGCATTTGATACTATTCTGTCATCTAAGTTTTGGAGCTATATATTCTAAATTAATTTAAATTTAAACTAATGTAATTAATGTAAGCAAGTGCTGCCTGCTTAATCGGCTGGTGAAAGATCTTTGTTAAGAAATCTGAGTACAAACACCATTTCCACATAGTTGTCATAGATGTGTCTAAGGAAACTAGACTGGGGAGTCACACAGGAGTGTGTACATCTGCATTTCTGAACATTTGCAAGTGGCAGTTTGATATGCAAATAATGTGAAAATAAATGTTTCATAGTACAGCTAAAGAGAGTAAAATGGTAGAAAATGATAAACTACTGCACTACAACACTCAGCTGCAGAAAATTAACATCTAACATGATTGTGTAGTACCTTCAAATTCTCCATGATTTTCACCTATGAAAAATCAAGATCTATGTTACTGTGTTACTGAATTTTAACACAGAGGAGAAAGCCAAGGTTAATTTCTAAATGCCATTATGCACAGAAATAGCGTGCTTGAAAATTCACAAAATAAAGCAGGAAAGTTCGCAAAATAAAACCCCAGAAAAAAAAAAAAAAAAGGAGTTGGCATTGATTTATTAAAAGAATTGTATTTAACTTCTTTTGATCTAATTTTCCTTAAGCTCAGTAATCTGTACTGGTGGAGCTGGCTACAAATTTGTATGGAGTAAGCAGCCAGTTCACAGTGCATCAGAGGATGCTAGTGTGAGGGAGACTGATGTAGCAATCAAAAAAGCTGCACTACCTGCCAGCCAAATCCAAAGAAGATATGCCACTGACACAACAACAAACACAAGCCAAATAATTTCCCCTGCCTGTTCATATTTGTCAAAGAAAAAAAATATTTTTTTTCTGAAATACTTCTTAAATTCAAATGCAAATGCCCATATAATACTTGGCAGGTAGCCTAACTGTAGAACAAATAGACTAATTTGGGGAAATAAAAGAAAAATAGTCACATTATAAGGGTAGATTTTCAGAGAATATGATTTGTTATATCTGTATTGAAACCTGAGAGCCACAGGAGAGCACAGCAGTTGCTTTGTAAAGCTAGATGATGAAGGATATATATGGCAAATTACATATGAAATTGCACATTACATTTGAATTACAGATTAAATTGGAAGAATGCAAATGATTCAAAAGAAGGGTAACATTTCCATGCTTTCTTTGCTCTGGTCCTTACCAACAAATAAATAAATTAATTAACATTTTTTTTGTTTGTTTGTTTGTTTTTAAGTAAAATAGAGTATAAGTCAGACTAAGAAAGTTTACAGAATATTTAGCTGACATAGATGTACTCAAGTAGGTACGTCCAGATATAATTCATCCTTGAATGAGTAAGGAAATAGACAAATTAAGTTTTGATTACTATCTTTTAGAAGTCTTGACAGACAGATAATGTCCAGAGGACTGGAAAAAGCCTACCTAATTCTCTGTCTCCAAACTAATGGGGAGAAAAGAGGACTTAGTGAAATACAGATTTAATCAGCTGAGTTTCACACAAATATTCTGGAAAACATATTAAAGGTTCAATTTGTGAGCGAGATAATAAGATTATAAATAACGAGAAACATGTGTTTGTCAAGAAAATTAATATGAAACTAGTCTAGTTTCATTAAATAACTCCTAAAATAAGAAGGAAATAAAAATATGTGATATAACTTGATTTTAATAAATTTTATGGCATTATCTGGCACAGCATGCCTTAAACAACGTAATGAAATAAGAGTAAGAAGCAATGACACTGACATGAGTGAATAATTTGTTAAAAATTGGACTTCAAATTGGCTTACCTATAGTAAACTCTTAAAATATTATGCGTGTTTCATTCTAATCAGGATTTTCATTAATGAATTCCAATAAATAATAAATGTTTAATTAGGAGGGTGGTCATTTAGTGTGCTTCTAAGTAGGCTGAGAAGTTTCAAACATTCCATTAAAATCCAAGCAGATGACCCTCACTGTATTTTCTCTTTCTAGAAAATTAGGCAACTCATAGATTAAATATAGTGAATTAGTTTGGACTGAACTGATGTCATAAAACAATATTGTATTTACTCCATTTTCCATTTATCTCCATGACTTAATTATTCTTCTCTTCCAAATTTGCTCCAAACCTTTTCATTATACTTAGGTCAAACTCGCAGATCTATAGTTTTTAATATTAAGTTTTGCCTTCTTTTGGACATCATTACTATGATGCTGTTCTTGCTGATGCACCATCCTCAGTTATACAGATTCAATAAGGTTTCTTGCTGCCAACTTTGAAATTTTATCTACTAGGTTTTTCCAGTATTATACAACACACATTATTCTTTCCCTCCAGTCTAAGCATAGGAGCTTTGCTTCCATCTAAAATGGATAGGCCCATTCCTCACTTGTGTTTTAAAAACTCCAGGGGAGATCACAGATGCTGGTGCTGACCTTCCCTTTGAGACAATGCTTCTCTGGCTAGCCTGTTCTGTAACTTCTGCAGACATGAACTCAGCCCACACAGTGAGCATTAACACGGCTTCCATTTGCTCAAGGAGTGTGTCAAGAGTTGTGGCAAGGGCTTCCTGCAGGATGAACAATCACCGCTAATTTGCAGCTCACCAGAAAGGGGAAGTTCAGAGTCTGTGACCCTCAGCTCCACTTATAACTGAGCATCCATGAGTATGCTCAGATTGTTAAACCTTGGGTTGATTAATGAGCCCTCTCAACACTATCCTTTTCAGTCCAATCTCACATACCTGGTCTTTTTATCAGAAAACTCTCTTCTCCATCTTATGGAGTGCTATAAATTACTACACTGGCAACCACTTACAGTTAGATAGAACCACACCTACACCTGGAATTTCTCTCTTCGAAAATTTTATCTTAATACATTCTATCTTGGAGGCTTTCTGCAGAGTCTTAATATTGCCATCCCAAAGCAATCTGAACCAGAGAAATTCTGCTTTACCTATGCTATCACTTATCCCTCCAGTTTGTTGCATGGTCAATATGCAACACTATTTATCAAGTGTACATTTATTCCTACCTTTCCTGAATAGCTTTTACCCTAGTGTTATTCAGACTTCTTTTCTGCCATATTTCTGACATCCCTACAATATCGTGTTTCATTTCACTCACCAGTACTGTTTTGTTGCCTTGCTTTAGTGTGTGTCAGTGCCTTTTCTCTGTATATGTCAAGTCTGTTAGCTAGATTAAGTACTCTTTCACTGTTCTTATTCCCTTCAGCACTCAAGAACAATACTTGTCTTTTTGTATTCCGACGTGGTATTTAGATTTCTTGTAGGACTTGTAAGATTACTTCCTTTATTTTCTTCCTTATCTTTCCTTCCTAAATTCTGTTTCAACCTAATCTCTCCCTAATTTGTGAATATTCTTCAGGTTTTTTTTTCTTTTTTCTTTTTCTTTTTCTTTTTCCTTTTTTCTTTTTTCTTTTTTCTTTTTTCTTTTTTCTTTTTTCTTTTTTCTTTTTTCTTTTTTCTTTTTTCTTTTTTCTTTTTTCTTTTTTCTTTTTTCTTTTTTCTTTTTTCTTTTTTCTTTTTTCTTTTTTCTTTTTTCTTTTTTCTTTTTTCTTCTTTTTTTCTTTCTTCCTCAGCTTCATGCTTCTGGGTTTCAGTTATATTCACCCTTCTTCTTGACTTAGTCTTCACCACAATATGTACCCAATAAGTACCAATTCCAGGCCCTGCTCATCTGATCAGCACTCCTGGATAACACAACCTCTGATTTTTATTCATTCACTTGTCTTTGTTCTTTCTTCTCTTTGCAACATCCTAATTTGTAATATACATTACTGCACTCATGTCTGTTAAAACTTCCAAAATATTTTGACTTCACTTGCTTAAATTTTAACTTATATAAGATCTCCTGCCAAAATACACTTCACACATAATATTAAGAGTATTCTTGCTTCTAAAACCTCTGCTAACTATCTGGAAGAAGATTTCATCATGTTGAAATAAAATCGTGCTTATTATGGAGTACTTACTGTCCTCTGCTGTTTCAACTCTGTAATCCTAGAATTAGCTTTTTCTATAATTTCTAGCTTAATGTGTCCAGAACAAATTTTGTTCTTCTGAATAAAGGAAGCTGAAATTTTCTGAGTTACCAATGTTCCTGTTTTACTATTAAATTCCTTCTCCATGCATACTAGATCATGGATTGTACTAATTCTAATGCCTAATCATAATACAGCATAGCACCACAATTTTTTACTTTTAATTCTACAGCATCTGATAGTATATATTTTAACTGTTGTCAGAGCTAGACGGATTTTTAATGCCCTTGCATATTTTTTCTACTGGAATTTATGGAAAAAAATATAATAATAATGCTTCAGACATATGAGTGTAATAATTACTTTTTTGTTTGCTTTGAAAGCATCAGTCATGGAAGAGAATAGATCCTGTTTTCAGATATGATCTTTGTTTTAGGGGCTGGCGACCAAATTTTAATTTAATTTGATGTATACCAAATACCCAGAGCTTGCTGTGAGGCTTTAACATCCAAAGTTTTGGCCCCACAATGGATGTATGTGCTGAACATGGATTTAGACACGATTTAAGAGCACAGCTTCAAATCCATGGTTTTGAGAATTCCACACTTAAATTCCACACTGCCAAACTGTGCAGTTGCCAAAGCTCCATGATGCCTCAGGCTTTAATTTTTAAGTTCCCAAGCACATTAAGCTCTGCCACTGTTCGTTTCTAGTATCACATATTTCCTGACTGATTTGACCTACTTGCTGCCTAATATATACCTACACACCCAATGAAGCACAAGATTGGTAATACTGCTCTCTGCTAGTAACCTCCATACTAAAATGGAGAAGATGACTTTCTCTTAGAGCATACAGGTAAAAAGGCCAGGCTATCACAACACACTGCAACTGAAAGGAGTGTACACTCTTGGAATCTCTAAATATTAGATAGACATTTCCTGATTCAGAGCTTGTTAAGACTTTGTATAGCAAAGTCCTATGTTGGACTCTACCTTTGCAAAGAGAAATAATTAAACTTCAAATTAAAAAAAAAAAAAGCTGAAAAAGGCATTTTGTTACATTTTGTACAAACCATTGAAATCTGACCAAGTCATCTGGGCTAACATAAGCATGAAAAATATATTTTATTAAGGGAAATCGTATTTTACCAAATTTTAAGGCTCTGTTTGCTTTATCAGGCTGTTTACACCAAGTCAGGATATACTCTAAAAAATAGAGTCAAAAATAGGATGTTGTGCAGTCAGGAATTAATCTGGAAAAGGCAGCTTGATATGTTGGACATTCACCTGGAAAGGTGGAAACCTATATATCCACTCCACAGACATTATCTAATTTTTAAACTAATGGACATATGAATTTATGATGTCAAGTACATGAACAGTACAAGGAGTAAAGCTTAGATCAGGTCTGGAGTAGCTTGTATTGGGAAAACCAGAATGAGTGCACTGAATATGTAATAAAACACTGCTAGCCAACTGAGGTAGAATAGCTGTCTTCAAAATGGGAAATACGAGCCTTCTGTAGCGTCTTCAAGAATATCTGTCTGTTGCTTTTATTTCAAACCCAAGGCCAAGCTCATTAGCAGAGAAAGACACTAGAAGAACACAACTATAAGTTGACCCCAATGGTTGAAACAGGCTATACCTTCCCATGAGCTGGAAAAGTTATGTGACATTACATTAATAACTGACTTGTCGCCAAAGCACAATGACATACCAAAACAATCTGCCAAATTTCAACCCAGTGTTTTTTAGGCCTAGAAAAGAGAAATGCTTATGGATTTCATATAATTACAAAGCATGCTACTCTTACTCTGCATTCCAGTGTTAAAATCTACTTATTCCACACTGGGATGGAAGAGTAGAAGCTATAAGCAAGTTATAACTCCCTTTGCTACAGTACCTGAGACATTTGATAAGAATTCAGAAGACAAAATTTTATGCTCATCTCTGGTTTCTCAAATAGAAAATAAGTGTAGAAATAAAGTCTAGAGATAGTCATGCTTACTGTTGCCTGGAATATATTAGGTTACCTGCAGTCTGCAGTGTATAAAGGAATCAAAGGGAAGGTATATAAACTATGTATGTGGGTTTATGAAGTGTCATGCATATAACTTGTTCAATTGCGCTGATTTATTTTTTCTATCTCTCTTCTCTCTCCACACACCCTTTCTTTCTCTTCTTCAAGATATCATATTTTGAAACAAGGTTTTTGAGATAACAGCACACGTGTAGTTCAGGATGGTTCTACAGGAATTCTCTATTGTGGAGCTGATTCACGGGACATTGTTGTGCTCCTGGAGAAGGCAGAGAGCAAGTACGAGGGGCAGAAAATGTTGCATTTTCCTGCCCCAACAAGTAACAGATAGTTAGGCAGGAGCAATCACTGCTAAACAACTGTCTGATCAAGGGTGCACTGAGCAAAACAACTAAGGTGATTGCAGATGCCCCATCCCTGGAGGTGTTCAAGACCAGGTTGGATGAGGACCTGGGCAACCTGATCTGGTGGGTGGTATCCCTGTCCATGGCAGGGGGGTTGGAACTAGATGGTCTTTAAGGTCCCTTCCAACCCAAGCCATTCTATGATTCGATTCTATGATGGATAAGGAGAAAATACTGGATTTGTGGAGAGAGATTATACCAGTGGTTTAACAGTAGTACCGCTGTTTCTGGAATATTATGTCTACTCATTCTATATATCATTTAAAAACAGCTCACAAATTGAGAGGTTTCAAGATGATTGAAGGATTGGAAAACATTGCCAACAATGAAATCTTCAAAGGTCTGAACCTGCATAGTTTAAAAGAAAAAAAAAGTGATGATTATGGGCTGTAAGTACTAATTTGGGTAACAATCGGATTGTAGCTGGCATGTCATCCTTGTAGATAAAGATAAAAGAAGATCCTGTGACTGCAAATTGAAGCAAGGCAAATTCCAATTAAGAAATAAATAAATAAATAAAATTAATAAAAAGAAAAAAAAGGTAAGAATTTTAAGAATAGTGATAGTTAACCACTGAGATAATCTTACAAGGTTATTGTTAGATATATTACTTTTTTTTTTTTTAATAAAAAGAATATATAATTCAAGACAACTAATTCAGAAAAGTCTTATCATATGTATTATTCAAGAGTTTAGAATAGGTGATGATGATGATAATAATAATGCAGAGCTAATGTCAATCCTGAGCATGTGGAAGTCTGAGCTTATTTAATTCAAGGAACATTTTGCCACTGACTTGGTTTCATTATGTCTTTTGATTTATGTTCAAAATTCTTTCATCCCACCAGATTTACTGGTAAAATAAGCATACACAAACTCTAGCTAAAGTGAAGTATGTTATTTCTGAAATAATTAAAAGGTGTTCAATATGCTTGAAGTCTGCCATCAGTTACTCCTAATTCAGTGTGGTACAGCTGAGTCATGGACACTGCTCATGGCCTGAGCTCATGGAAGTGATCCCAGTTACAGGCAACACTCCAAGAATCATTTTTTTTCAAGCCCAATATCTGTGTGCTTGTCTACAGTACACCACCACAAGCAGTTAAGCTGGGACAACTGAAGACACAGCAGATCATGCCAGAACAGCGTGATTAAAGTCAAATCTTGCTCTGCTACAACAGGAACTTTCAAAGCCATCTTCACCACCAAAGGCTACACCTCATGTAACTTATCTCCTCAGGCAGGATACTGGACAGAAGTGGACAGTAATGGTACGCTGACCCTTCATTGCCTGGCTTTTTAAGACAGTAGATTTCTTTCTCAGAAGTAAATTTAAAATGTGCCCCTCATGTTTGTTAATGAAAGAATGAGGACTGAAGTGCTTTTACCACAGAAGAGTTTTGATTCAAACCACAACCCCACATTACATTTTCTAAAGGCTACACTTCACATTTCCAGCCTCAAAAGGAATAATAGACGGTCTTAATGGAATAGTTGTTTGAAGCTCAGCCTCTCTGATACGCTGTGCATTACCACAGAGGGAGAGCGGGACTGTGTTTTCCTTTGTGTTTAATGCTCAGTGAGCTGCTGGCTCAGGATTGCCTTGCTTGGAGGTGTGCCTTCCTCACACATTAGTCTTTTGCTTAGACCACAGGAGCCATTTAAATAGCACTTGATTCTCTGTATGGCAGGAAGAGTTTTGAGCAATATTCCCTTAGTAATTCCACCCTGGTTCAAAGTAGCATCCATATACAGTTGTATCTTTAAAAGACAATTTATTTTTAGCATACAGTTCAGGGGTAATCTAACTAAAGATTGAGTTAAGGATACTCTTTAACATTTTTTAATGCCCATATTTCACATTGCATGTGTCTTTGGTTTGTACTATGGAGAAGCAGTAATGTAAAGTTTATACAACATTTTTGGGGGCATTTTTGAATGGACATGTTATTTTTAGACCAGGTCAGTTATTCCCTCAACTAGCTACTATATTTTGATCTGCTGCTGACAGGCCGCAGGCTGACTTTCATGTGTCATGTCCTGAAAAAAAGGGGAGAGAAACAGTGGAAAGGAAACAAAACTGAGTAATCTCTATATCTGCACAACATATACAGAACAAAGAAACTCAGCAAAAAATGTCCATAAACTTCCGTGTAGAAAGGTATGCTAGCTGAAAAGCCATCTTCAATAGCTTCTTGTTAATCTTTTGATGGAGTGTCACAGCAGTTTAAGAGCCTGCATTGCCCCTGTCCCTGGTCAGTTGCTCCATGAACCTTGTCTGGAAGTCACCCAGTCTGGAAGCAAGGTCAGGAACTCAACTCCGTCTAGTCCCTCACCTTGGTGGGATCAGTTGCATCAGGTGCCCGCGATTTTTTGGCTGGGTGACTGCTGGCATTGGCACAAGGGAGAGGGGGAATATGCCTCTCAGAGAGAGGCTTTTGAAGAAGTTCTTCATACTCTCTGGCCTATTCATTCACACCATTTCAATTTAAATATATATATAATAATTACATATATATATATATAAATATATATATATTATTTTTTTCTAGGAAATTAGGACATATTCCTTGTGCATGAGCACATACAGAATCACTAGCACCTTTTACACACAGCATCTACTAAGTTTAATAATGTATAGTATACAAAACTTTATACGAAAATTTAGAATGTAATGTATACAAAACCAAGCTGCAATGAAAATTTTATCTCACACAGAGATAAAATTCAGCAGCCTCTAACCAAGCAGGTTCTCCATTCACTCCCTCCACCACTGTTAACCCGTAGCTCTGCAATAATGGTATTGCCATTACTAAGTAAGAGGGCACAAGATTTGTACTGAATTTTCAGGGACTCTGAACTGAGACTTGTCAAGTCTGCGCTGCCTGAACTTTTCCTGACTTGTGTGCACCTTTGTTTTATGTGGTTTTGCTGTGACAGCAATTTCTCTGCTTGACTTTCTAAGGTGTCTATGGCTAATATCTTCTATTTTTGCTTACCTTCATGTGGTACTACCGTGGTTTTATACATGGCTGTAAGAATCAGTTATTCTATATAGTAGGAGGAGATATTTACAACTCTAACACAATGGTGCCATGTAGAGAAATACAAGCCTGCGACAAAAGCAGCGACCCTGAGAACTGGAGAGGCAGTGTGTGGCACAGAAAACTACAGGGCTGGGGTGATAAGAGATGGGACACATGCTGGCACTGGAGCGCCAATGGCTATAAACTCACCAGCAGGCAGCTAAAGAAATGCTGACCTGGAACTGAACAAAGCTGGTTTTAGCAGTAACAAAGAGAAGTAAACAATGTTATCTAACATGAAGGACACCCTGTAGAGTAAATTTGGATGTAACATGGAGCTGCAGAGCAATGAACAGATGAAAATGTGCAAATGTGTGATAGCATATATATAAAAATGAGTAGAGTAAGGAAGAAGAAACCAGCAATATCAACATCAGATTCTTGCCAACAAAAGACTGCGGAGGCTGATGACTTATAGTCTTGTCCTCCGTGGCTGCCCAAAGCTATTGACTTTAAGACCACAGATGAAATGGAAGGGTAAGCATTCCCCAACAAAGGCACAGAAAACTAAGACCTGTGTGTTAACATTTTAGTTGTACTATTGATATTATTAAGACTTTTTCTGTATAGAAGTGCTTTAATAGTAATGCTAATTGCATCATTATTCTCTCTCTCTTTTTTTTTTTTTTAAGTCTAACAAATAGATCTAGACCAATAATGATTCTTAAATGATTCTGTTAAGATTTCTATTACACTAACAATATATTCTTGGCTTTACGTATATGTAATGTGATTCCTCTTTTCTCATAAAAAAGATTTTGAGTGTAACAGTGCCTCCTCCTCTGTTTTGCTTGCTCACCAATTTGTGAAAAGGACAATGACCCTGCTGATGGAGTGGAGCCACAGCCAAAATAACTCTGAGGAAACAAACAAACAAACAAACAAAACAACAACAACAACAACCACAAACAACAGGGAAACAAAAAAGAACATCAACCAATGTGGTGGTTTTACCCCACTGGGTAGCTGAACTCCACTACAGTGGCTCTCTCACTCCCCTTCCTCCACAGGAAAGGGGGAGAAAATACGATGGAAAGTGCTAAGGGGTTGAGATAAGGGCAGGGAGATCACCCAACAATTATCATCACAGGCAAAACAGACTCAACATAGGGAGATTAATATAATTTATTACCTATCACAAGCAGACTAGAGCAGTGAGAAACTAAAAGTAAACTAAAGACACCTTCCCCCCATCCACCCTCTTCTACCTCCTCCCCCTGAGCAGTGCAGGGGAATGGGGAATGCAGGCTGTGGTCAGTCCCTAACACTTTGTCATCTGCTTCTCCTTCACAGTCACTCCCTGCCCCTGCTCCACGTGGGGTCCCTCCCACAGGATGCCATCCTTCCCGAACTGATTCTGCATGGGCTGCCCACAGTCAGCAGCTCTTCAAGAACTGCTCCCACACGGCTCCGTACCATGGGGTCCATCCCCCAGGAGCAAACTGCTCCAGCACGGGTCCCCCACGGGCGGCAGCTCCCCCCAGACCCCCTGCTCCTGCGTGGGCTCCTCTCCACGGGCTGCAGCTCCGGCCCGGGGCCTGCTCCTGCGGGGGCTCTCCATGGGCCGCAGCCTCCTCCAGGCCACATCCACCTGCTCCACCGGGGGCTCCTCCACGGGCTGCAGCGTGGAGATCTGCTCCGTGTGGGACCCATGGGCTGCAGGGGGACAGCCTGCTCCACCAGGGGCCTCTCCACAGGCCGCAGGGGAACTGCTGCTGCGTGCCTGGAGCACCTCCTGCCTTCCTGCTGCACTTGGTGGCTGCAGGGCTGGTTCTCACTCCTTGCTCCCCTAGCTGCTGTTGTGCAGCAGGTTTTTTGTTTTTGTTTTTGTTTTTTTTTTTTCCCCTCTAAAATCCGCTCTCCCAGAGGTGTAAACAGCATTGCTTATTGGCTTGGCTCTGGCCAGCGGCAGGTCCGTTTTGTAGCCATCTGGAGCTGGCTCTGACCTGACATGGGGCAGCTGCTGGGCTCTGCTCACAGAGCCCTGCAGCCCCCTTGCTACCAAAACCTTGCCAAGTAAAACCAATATGACCAGCCAATGAAAACCAATTGTTTTTTCCTCATCTGGTTATTAATACCTGATCTTGCCCACCACAAGCTCCGCAAAAGTGATGCTGCTATCATGAAAATTGCTATGAGAAAAGAATGAACATAGCTGGGCTCTTCTTAAATCAGCTCCATTACCAACAGAACCATGGCCATAAGCAATGTTCTGGCTTTGGGACAGAGCAGAGAAGACAGAACACTCCCAGCTGCTCCAGCAAAAGCTCAAAAATAAGATGCAAGCACTTTAGTTATGTTAGTCATGAAAAACAACAATATGTATTATTTATTTATTTATTTTGAATGAGAGGGTTACTGTGATGTAAACCAAAAGTCATTCAGTTAAATTTTGCTTACGTAAGACAACCAGAACTGATAAAAAGTGAACCTGGAGACACAAATTTGAGACACCTGTAAACCTACATAATGAGCTTTTAAATCAATATGCATACATTAGGAAATTAAACGGCTCACAATGACTAAATTAAAATTTCTGTCCAGCCTTGTTTTGTGTCCAGGACAGCTCTTAGCTTGACAATGTTGCCTATGAAACACTAAAGGGACCATGAATGGTCGTGGCCTCTCAGAATGAGGGGAAATCACTGTGATATGAGAGAAATCATTCTGCAGAACTGACATAAGGAAACTATATAGAGATATATGTGTCATTAATGGTTTTACACAGCTGGATCTTTCTCTAACTATTCTGGGGGAGAGAGAGGAAGATGATCAAATTGGTTTGATATTAAATATTTGATATTCTCCTGCTACAGAAAAAGCATGTTTAACAGGAAAATATTGCCAGAAAAAATGCAATTTTTGATGAACTTCAGATGCACTTTAGAATTTCATTTTCCACCAAACAAAGACTAACAAAATGGGAGTTTTTTTTCCTATCTTTTTTTGGTTCAGATTGAATTTTTCAAAAATTCAAATAAATTGTTTTTGTAATTAAAAAAAAAAATCACAATAAAAATTGCCAAATTGTGTGTCATTGTATATTGTGATTAATTTCTAACATTTTTCCAATACCTTCTATTTGCTAAAAACACCAGAATCATCCTTTCCGCAAGAGAAAGAACAGAGCTTTATGAACTGCATGAGCTCTTTGAATAGTCTGATTAAGTCTATTGTGACTGAGATGAGTAAAATGTTATTTTACAAATTGACATTTATTTTCTCTGAAATCATCATCAATTTCTCCCAACTAAAAAAATAAATTTCTTTGTCAAGTACACGTAAACCCTCTACAAGTCTATAATTTGTACCATTTTCTGTTTGGATTTCAGGACATTACATTGGCTTCTGTATCTGTTGTTCAAGATCCTCCTAGACTAGTAGAAAATATTTCTTATGCTTCACTTAAGCTCTTCACTATGCTATTAATTAAAAAGTATTCTTGACTCCACTCAACTACATAATTAAAAAAATCTTGGTTTAAGCATATGCAACGTCTTATTGAACTCAAATCTTCAGTGTTGATCAGTACTTAAAAGCTTGGCAGAAGTTGTCCTGAGAGAATGATTCTTCTCTCAGAGCAGCTCAGTCAACAGTTCTCTCTTAGTAAAATGATGTCCTCTTCACTCATTAGTCTACTTCTGGTCCCCTTCAAAGAGGTAAGTGTTATCTTTTGCTTCAGGACTAAAGCTCCATACTTGTACTTGAAAACTTGAAGAAGTAATTAAAACATCTCATGAAATGGGATTTTTTTTTTTTTTTAACGAGGATTGAGAGGTTTCATTAAGTGTGCTGCATGTTCCCAGGAAAAATAAACTTAACTGGTCACCATAGTGCTGAGCACTGTAATGTTCTAAGGTTTATGTTCATTGTCTCCTTATTCTCTGAGAAATTCAAAGTGGTGCCAATAATAAGAATTGCATCAGTAAACAGCCACATAAACCTGTTAGGTACCACAGGAGACAGGTGTATCTCATAAATCCCATCTGACCTCAGAGCACCTTACAAGTTCCTCATTTGGATCACCAGCTCAGCTCCAGCCAGGAGCTAGAAGGAATGGACATTAGTTACTGGACTCAAAAGCAATTACTTTCATAGATATATCTGTGTATCTATCTGAAACTGCAAACCAGAGATGCCTTTATTCCTCTCCTTAGCTCTTGATCCATCCGATCTTCAGAAGTTGTGACATTTTGTAGTGTACTTGTCATGTAACTTGACATATAATCATTTCTTCCCCAATTTAGTTTATCATTTATGCACTCTTAAAACCAGCAAACACAACCAGAAACAGAAACCTTACAAATTCAAAGTTTCTTTCAAGCAGAATTTTATCCTTTATAGAAATAATGCTGTATATTTAAGGTTTCACAACTGCAGAGCTGAGTTATTGACTAAAATGTTACTGTTCTAAGTACATGATTGTTGATATGGCATCCCTGGATCATAGAAAAGTAGATTAGGTCCTGCCCTGAGGCATTATTTTTAAATTCTGTACAGGTTCAGATAGCATATAGGTCTGGAAGTAGCAGGTATTAAAATGATGAATGAGACATTGAATGACAATGTGTAATGTCTCAGTATCACACAAATGAGATTATTGATTTCCTTTTAGCACTAAAGACTAAGACACTGTAATCATTCTAAGGACATTCCTAACATTTCAGTGATCACATGTGAATACTGGTAACTGTAGTTTGTCTTTCAGTGAAATAATATTCTTTTTTTAAAAAAGATTTAAGACAAGAACATGACACACAAGTAGCTATTTGTGAATCAGCATTTGAAGATCTATTTCTTTTAATCTGCTAAATGTAATGAAAAAATTTCCATTTCTACTGAAGACCGTTTCAGCAACTTTTAATCTAGGCTCTAGTAATGGTCATTTTATATCAGATACTAAAATATGTCTTTAAGATGGCAACTTCTTTCCTGCATTCAAGTATTCTCCCCACTTCTGCAAGTGCTGCAGATGGTCACTAATACTTAAAGCTATTATTAAAACCATTAATTTTAATGATACAGCATATGTGCTATAAATTAGGCTCTTTCTTAAGTGAATAATCAAATAAAATCCTAAGAGAATTGCTTAAATTACCTGTATTCCTTTAATGTTATGATAAAGCAGTTTGAAGCAGTTAAGAAATCGAAACCTATTTTGTACTTCTGTAACTCTTTGTATACAAACACATCAGAGCACTATAGGAATATTTGTAGGTTACACTTGAAAGTGACCCATTATTGACCATCATTACTCATCACTATTGGAGAAACTCCAGTCATATAGGAAATAAGGTTAAATGTGGCTGCCTAAAATTAGATACATGAAGTATAATTTTCAAATTTGATTTGTAACTCTACACGAAGGCAGGTTTGATTCTCAAAGTTGCTGAATAACTCTAGCTTAAGTTATACTTTCTTCAGTTCCTCTGAAAAGTCAAGGGAAAAACTGTGAACCTGACATCCTTAAGATCACCAGGGAACATAATGGCATTGATAGTGTAAAACAGATCTTCTAAGTCCCATTCTTGCCATCAGCTACCATGAACTTTGACAGGTACTGCATTAATTTTTTTCAGAATGTATTTCCATGTCCCTTAAGGCTTCTCATACAAGAATATTTCTGGTCTAGAATCATAAATGATGTTAACTTATTTGTATTAATTTTTCACCCTTATTTTAAAATAGATTTTCAGATCTTGAGAATACATCTTTCCTCAACAGATTGCAAATTAGGGTATATACACAAGGCAGGTTTATTTCCTTTGTAGCTGCCCTTTTAGCATAGAAAAGGTAATTGATATTAGTATTGAATCATTCACCCTGCTGCACTGCTTTTAAAAGCCAATACAGCCATATTGGTAATCTCATGTTCTGATCACTAACATCAATTACTGTTCAGTCAGACACAGAAAATGAGGATCTTGGCAAACCTTCATGCTGAATTCGTAGATAGAATGCATAGAAGACTAGAAGATGAAAAAAAAACCTCTTTCAACATATTCATAAGTATCGTTTCTATTTTTATTTGGACTGTATGCAAGAACAGACAAAGAATGGACAAAGAACGGACCAATAACTGCAATAAGAACACTTCACATATCATGGTGCTTTTCACTAATTTGCCACTAAAGGTAAATACTTTAGGCTGTCATAGCTTCATTTACCACAGTACCAGTCGCATTGTGCTTTGACTTTTGAGCCATTCATAAGCAATGGCATTAGAGCCATATTTTGCTGTTTTCAGGTAGCTCCTGACTTGTGTAATTTAATCGTTGCTGGCTTTTCACCTGATATTTCTTCTTTGCAAAGTGCAGAAGAACAAAATCCAAAGCCCATGAGAGTTATCTCTTTTTCTATAACTTCCCATTATAAGTAGTGAACATTAACAAATCTCTTGTCTGGGTTATTAAAAGAAAGTCGGGAGCTACATAACCATGGAAACACAGCTTCCAACCCCCTCAAGCACATGACTGCTCCAAGCAGGCAAAGCTCTGGCAGCAGGAGGGCCTGATCCAATGGACCTTGACACCTATGCTGCTCTTGGTATGGTGACAAACGAGACATTAAGTCTTGTTCAAACTCATATTCAGTGGAATTTTCATTGTGTAATTTAGCTTTTCAGGGGAAAAATCAAACACCTAAAGGGACATGGGAGGTTTTTGTTTTTGTTTTTTTCCTGTTAACTTTAGTGAGTTTATGTGTTTTTATTGCTACTATTAACTCATGTGTTATGATAGCATCCTTAGACCTGACCATGGATCTGTTTTGTTTTAGGCATTTGCACAAAAACACAGTGAGAGGCAGTTCTTATTGTGAGGCACTTATATAGCTTACAAACAAAATAGACAAAGTACCTGGACAGGATAAAGACCTGTATTTCACCACATCTTTAAACACATGCTTACTATCAGTCACACCATCAGAAAATCAAGTTGCTTTTCTAAATCAATGCCTAACTGATCACAAGGATACACAGAAAATCTGTGCTAGAGTCAAAAGTTGAATCTACATTTCCCATGTACCACTGTTGCCTCAGCAACAAAACCGTACTGTCTTCTTACAAGAGACTTTCATCTCCTGTTCTGCTGGTCAGGTGCTTTTCACCAGAACAGATTTCACTACAAATTTAAAAACTGCCACTATCACACTTTTTTTCCCTGCTCCATAAGGGAAGACTACAACCAGAGATCTTCACAAATGTCTCGGAAAAAGCTGTTATCTTCACATGGCAGGTATTCAGGATGGTGACAGGAAAGATGTTGAAACTGTGTTATTTCAACACTTCCTCTGTTGTTAAACCTGCCATTTCAACATTTTGCTGCTTGGAAAGCTCAGATTTCACCTGAATTATTATTCCTCACAGACCATGCTGTGTAGGGCTGTTTCCAGAATGCTGGCATCTTCAATACCTAAAACTAGCGAAAGAATTTTGCTTAACAATAGCTTCAAAGTTTTTTTTGCTGCTGAGTGATGTATTCACCGTATTAATCTCAGCCTTGTGTTCTGAGGGCTCCCATGTCCTTGCAAACTTTTGGCAGGGGGTTGTGCCATACGGCCCTGCTGCTGCAGGTACCACAGGATTTGCCCAGGAAATCCTGGGCTGCAGCACAGCCATGTAATGGCACTGTCAGAAACCCCACTCTTTTCTTCTTCTAAACACACCTTTCAGCATTTTTTTCAAACATACAGAAATATGCACAGTTTACATATTATTTATTAAATAACTTTCAAAGAAACCTGCAAAATTTCTCCTTGGGAATAAAAAGAACTGTGCATGGCAGTCTATAGTCGTGTTGCTTGCAGCACATTTGAAAGGCTTTAGTAGTGCAGAGGTGAGAGCTATATGCAAACCACAGCAGAATACAGACACCATTGTTTTAAACAGAAAAATCCCAGCAGTACCCAACCACACCTGTGTGAGTGCTTCTAGAGGGCTTCAGCAGAAGAGGCGATTTTGAGGATTAGGAGACACCATTTCCCTGGTCCTATCTGCTTTCTGTGATGTCAGGAGGGACATGCAGAGGTCCAACTTGGGTATTTGACGGTATGGTGGCTTCATGACTGTCTCACCATCCTGTGGAGGATACCTTCCTTAAAACAAAGTTAAGGCTCTGTTTCCTGGGATGCACACATATGTATGAGCTCACTGGTCACATCCCTTCCAAGCAGAGTCCCACTTATCCACAGAATATCCTAACATAAATATTTCCTCACCAGAATGGTAAGCAGCTGGGCGATAGGGACAGTCCATGATACCTAAACTATCTATCTCAGATTTCTGTGCTCTCACTAGTAATGCTGAAAACCTGTAAAGTCACTTAGTCTAATGTGAAGTGCCCATACAGAGTACAAGAAATCAGCAAGAAATGTTGAGGTAGCTCATCCACTTGGCCTCCAGAGTACTCATCCGTCTTCTAAGGATGAGAATGTAATGGACCAGCAGTGCTGCTTTGATTACTGCATAATAATCCGGTAATTACAGCAGTGATCCAAGAAGTTAAAACCCTGCACGTGGCTGCATCCACAGCACTGAATATCATTCCAGGAGCACATGCTCTCTTGCATCAGCTTGCTTTGTCCCCCTCCTGTTAAACCCAAACCACTGCCAGTCAAGAAGCAGGACCTAAATGTCTAGAAGGAGACCAGGCAACAACGGGGATCTAGCTTCATGGTATTATTATTATTATTATTATTATTATTATTATTATTATTATTATTATCCATTGGGATTGGTTCCAGACCTTCTTGCCAGAGTTATATGCTGGTTATAACCCATGAAAGTGTAACATAAGCTGTATGGCCACTTCTGGTAACGCAGTCCAGCCAGAGGACTGTTATTCAGAGGACAGATTACTACGAAGATCAATGCAACCAGACAGACACTGAAGATTTCAAATGGCTGTTGGCTGACACGTGGTGTGGTTACACTGTAGGCAGGAAATACCTTCTCCAGAGCTTGTAGAGCTGGCTGAATGGCTAAATGAAATCACATGCTCAGAAAAATTCCAGGTTGAATGGGGAAACACATAATGAACTCAGGCACCTCAAAGTCTCTTTTGGAGATAGGTTATTTACTGCTTGGACTTCGGTGAAATTTAGATGTGTATGAGAAATGGCATTTTCTTATGCCATCAATATTCCTTTCCAACATCTGACAGAGAAGTTAAGGATAATTCACGTTATTGCACTTCCCATTTGAAGAAATTTGCTGAAAACAGGAATTCTGTTTCTATAACAAAATCTGACTTTAGCCCCAAAAGTACAATGAAAGCTTTGCATCAAAAATGACAACTCTATGACATATCTAATATAGTGTGAGGAGTTCAGCTGTCAAGTACCTGGAATCTTCCCCACTGCTGCAGATTGATTTGCTCCAACGTTAGTGCTAGCAGAACATGCCATTCCCATGTCTCCCATCTAAGAAATGTCCTGGACAGATTGCGCTACCAGTTGGAATGCATAAAATTAAAATGTCAGATTTAAACAAATGTAGCCATAGCATGGTTTGGAACCCCCTCCAAAAGGAGTAGAGGTAATTACATCCAGTTGCAGAAACTGCTCAGCCATGTATTGAAAGGCTTCCGCTCACCATCGTTACCAAGCTGGTGAGTGTCATGAGAGGGAGAAGAGCAGGGGTGGTTGAGATGCCAGGTGTTATGCACCAAGCCCTGGAAACGTGGTTTCAGATGTGCAATGGTAATACCATTAAGTGTCACATTGGGTAACTATAACCCATTCAGTGCCATTTGTCTAAACTTTTGAACTCCTATCAGCCAACTGATGCCATTTTGGCCATCACTTGTCATTCCACCTGGTCTTAAAATGCCTGCTGCATCCTCATATGCTACATTTGTTGAGCTATTTAGAGGATAATGAATGGAGTTTGTCCTCCCTATTCCTCAAAGTAGCCAGCTAGCTTTTACTTTACCATGCTACATAAGCCTCTTCCTTCTGTTGACTGTTAATGATAAGCCAGCTAAATACCCACTCTTTAATTAAGTTCATCCCAGCAAACTGTCACAGAAAACTGTCAGTTATTATGAGAATACTGTATTTTTGTACAACAGAAGTGAAACACAAAATATCCTGGAATGTAAAATCAAGGCTCCCTGATGCATAGGTACAGAACCCAATTTCTTGGTAGACAATTCTTACTTATCAAAATATTTTGCAAATAATATAAAAAGTGGCCGGGGAGAGAGGAAGAGGAAGGTAGAATCATTACTAATTGCAGTGCTGACCATTGTAATAATGGCTCTTTCTCTGCCAGAGATGGGTGTCCATGTGACTGCACATAGCCCTCAGGCAGGGTATGGGAACTCGTCTTACTCCTATTATTCCATACAACTGAACAACAATACTTAGGCATCTAGGAACCATTTCATCTAAACAGAAGGGGATGTTATGATTATAGTCACCTATGGGGGCAAGCATCCCTGAAGAGTATACGGACAAGTTTGCTGTTAGGACTTTAGGGGATTTTATAAGTCCTTAAATTTAGGCAAGATTTAAGTAGACTAAATCTCACTAAAACTACAGCTTAAAGGGGCAAAACCCACTATAAAGGTTATTTCCCTTATACTTGCAGCCCTATTGTCTGGATAAGAACAATGGATACATGAAAATTTATCTTTGAAAAAGAACTGCAGGAAAACCTGTCTCTTGGACATGCTCCTTTATCCCCACCGTGTTAGGTACACATTCACTTGGAAACTCCAACTACACATGCATTTCGACATGATTCCTGAAACATACTATCCTATTTGTTAGATATTCCGTTTGCATCCCATTAACAATTAGGTTTAGGACCACCATAAGGGTCACAGAGTTGTCAGATCTTGACTTGGCCAGTTTCATTACGTGTTCAGCATTGACAGCCTGAATTCAGAAATTTCTTGTCATCGCAAAAGAAAAATACTATACATACATGCATGCTCATATATCCATCATACTAATTAATAACACTAGGCATCGTTTTCTATTTATAAAAGTGATGTTTATGTGCCTTAATATATATATTAACTTATCTAAATATAACAAAATTCTTGTTTCTTCTTGAATCAGCCTGTTCCCACCTGTTTAACTATTAGTTAAACATGTGCTAACTCATGAAGCTGGCACAAAAGCCATACAAAGACTGATGTGTTTTTGCCATGTAGGAGTTCCTAACATCTGGTATCAGGATTAATTCCCACTTTGCTATTAATTTGGAACTATCCCTTAATACTCATTAAATTTGGGATATCGGCTATCATACAGGCCCAAGAAAAGTTCTCGTTTATCCTTTTTATTTCCTAATCAATCTGAGAATACACAAGAAATTAAACAAATATTTGTCAAACAGCAGGTCACATACAGAAACAGATGCAAGCACCGCTATCCTTCTCTGTTTCTGTGCAGGACAAATTATGTTCCTGTTATTCCTAGCAGGAGTGCTGGATCCTGGTGCTCATTAGGGCTGAGTCAGTCACTGCTGCACAGGACAGCCTTCCAGAAGTACCAGGCAGATCTTACTGGACTCTTTATGGTCATAGTGAGGTACCCAAATATCTGCCAACCTCATGGTGAGCATGACCATGTTTACAGCATGTTAAAAGCAGCCTGGCTGAAAGACATTTCCAGAAAGCGGAAGTAATAATAAGTAAAGAAGTAAATAATTTTCTGTTGATGAGCAGAAATTGGAAATTGTATAATAAATCTCTCTTATTCAAGTCATTATTGGCTGTGTCATTTTCATGGAGAGCCTCAGTTTCAAAGACGGGGAAGATATTTTGATACTACGTCTGAAGAAGAATGCAAAATACTGAGTGTATTTTGTGTTTGTTGTGATACACTGAGAATTCTCTGTTATCACAGTCCAGTACTCCTCCAGTTCTGAAGGTAGGTGAAGTACTCTGGCTATGTTATTTAAATTCAGTACAACTGAATCGTGCATTTGCTGGTTATGCATTTGCATCATGTAGTTGCTGGTTATGAGCATGGGAATAGCAAGAGCTGGTCAGATCCCACTTCACTCCCTGTGGCTAGGACCGTGGCATTGTGCTACCCCAGAAGATGAAGAGGATATTGTTAGTGTCAGTCACATTACCATGTTATCTACAGATGTGGATCAATGCCGTAGTACACTCGGTACATGAAGAATAAACAAAGATTAAAAACAAAAACAAAACATTTTCAAATTGTGCTTATACTTAACACATTTCTAGGCAGAGAGATAGAAGTTTCTGTACTAATCTGAAATATTGTTTATGTACTCATTTAACATTATATAATTACCATGTAATCATTTTTATTGGGAATTAGAAACATGTTACTAATTCACTGAAATATTTTTATTCTGTTCTAAACAAATAGAAGAGAAGAAACAAATCCTAAACAAGTACTGCAGATGGGTGTCCATTTTTTAGCGTTTTTTCTACTCACAACACAAAAGTGGCTCCATACCCCCAAATTCTCTGATCATACATAATAAGATAATCTTTGTCATAACTGCATCAGGTCTATACTATGAAGTACATATTTTTAATCATATTTAGTAACTAACACTCAATTATCAGCTTGAAAAGATTTTTACTGCATGTCCTGCCAATACCAATTAAGTTGCTATTGATTTCTGAATAAGTGAATACCTAGATTTATTGAACCAAGAGCTAAATACTAACTGAAGAGATGCCAAGGTAAATATTCTCCTTGAGCAATAATAAATCTTGTTGTTCATCAAAATAAAAATGTTGCACCTAGTCTCACATAAACTGAAATCTTCTGCTCAGGTCTCCAATCTCTCTGTCAGTACTTTGTGTCATAAAGGATGTTTATGACAGAGGGGAATATTCGTCATAGGTGAGAATAAGGATGGAAAGGTATATCTAACCAACTCAGGGGCTGTTTCCATTATATTCTTTAAAGTAAATCAGCTGTTGTTCTAAAATATTCCAGGAAACATTTCAATCTGTAACCAAGAGAACACACAGAGAACAATTGACTGGTTTCCTCAACTGCAGAGGTTACTCTGATAGATCAATATGTTCAGACGACAACTCTTCCTCCAAACTGAGATAAAACAACAGAGAGAATTATATTTCTATCTTACCCTAATGAGCTGGGCAACTCATCTCAGCCTCCTTTGGAAATAATCTGAAATGCTGGAAATTTCCTATTATGAACATTTTAATCGAGAACAGTTGAAAAAGGAATTAGATAAGAGAAATTTCTGATGGAAAGATATCCCACTTCTTTCCTATATAGATGAACAAAAGAAACAAACAAACAAACAAACGAAAAAAGATTTAAAGTTTCAAGGAATTCATCATAATAAATTAAAATTAATTTTTCATACCTGGTCTTTTATAGATCTGATCAGTTATTATCTGCTTTACAGATAGTCAGAAATTGTTGAAGTTGGCCAAAGTTAGATAGTATCATTTATATTTCAATCATCTGAATTATCTGCATGTGTAGTCTCAGTAGTAATATATTATTCCCTGGAGGCAGCTCTTTTGGACTCAGTGGGATTTATACTGTGGTAACACAACATTCAAATCAGCAACAAGAGGTGCAGCTTAGGGCTCAAGTGACTCATGTAGTCACCCAGCAGATCAGAAGGCAAAGCAGGAACCACATCAACATGATTTCCAGTTCCCTGGATGGAATTTTTAGTCACCAAACTATTGAAGGTAAAAGCTTATAAATAAATAAATAAATAAATCTCTGGTATTATAAACTGTCAAGTAAAAGACTTTATTATACATTGAGTTTAACTCTTACCCAAGATCAGAATTAGAAGTCTACATTTCATTTTATTAAGTTAAAACAGAACTAAAGCACCTGCTTGTTTAGTGATTGTTATGAGATCAAAGCAATCAACACAATTTCACTCTGAGAAGTAAATAAAGTCATTAACATACCTTCTTTGATTGATTAGTAAATTAAACTTTCACTGACAAACTGAAGTCAAGCAGCAGACTAGGAGAACAACAAAATGATTCTACATGTAACTACTGCTTGAGGAGCAACCCCCTTGTGGAAATCCTAACCCGAGTGACTAATGCACAGATCCAATGCTTTGTGTTTTGTACAGATGCAAAAGCAAATACTGTCAGGGTAGAAGGATAAACAGTGCAAGTCGGGATGTTAGGGTGGGAAATCACATTTCAAGAACTGGATGAACTTCAGTGATTCCTCAGTGAACATCAGGAGTGAGATATTCACCATGTTGCTGTATAACTGTTGCCATCAGAAAATAAACAATTTAAATGTTCTTTTATCTTTATAGAAACACACTTTCAAAAAGTTGTGTGCACATAGCTGATCTAGCAAGTTTTCTGAGCTATATAAGACAAATAAGATGCAATGCAAGTTCTTATTTTTCACACACACGTGGCAGGATTCAACCTTGCATTAGAAAGCTATTTTATTTGTGTGTATGTGTGTGCGCATTGCATTAACCAGTTATTTCTCCATACAATTTGTAATAACAGCTACAAAATAAATTCAATTAAACATAGTCTTTGGTCAGAGGGTTTCCATCCTGTACGTAAAAGTGTAAAAACTTACAAGAATTTTCAAATAATTATTTGTATTGCTGCTGTTTCTCCTGAGTACATCTCTCCAAGACATTAAGAATCCATCTCATCATTTATTTTTACATTATTTGACAATAACCAGGGGGGTGGGGGAGGGGTGGGGGTGCAAAGGGGGGAAATGAAGAAATTCATTTTTATTGCTCACTCAGCTTCAGATTTTTAAATTTAAATCACTTACAGTTAACAGGATTCTTATTCTTATCTCTGAACCTTGTTTTTCTTGTCTCTCTCATTTGTTCTGCTGTGAACTGTCTTTTTAATTCCTGCAGGGATGTTCCCACAGGTCTGTTGTCAGCAGTACAGTAGTAAATGTTCTCTTCTTTCAGCTGGGAGAACCACTCATTTACATTTCAACTTTCATGCTGCCCAAAATTGTGAAAAATAATCAGAGTTTATATAGTTCTGTTTATATATCACCGTTACTCCACAGTTCAGACCACTATAATACGAAAATCCTACCCAGTATTCACAGAGAAAAATGTCAACCCACAAATATGGACATAACAGATTCAGTCACTAGATTCATATTCAGGTGGCTGAATCTCAAACCATGTTGTACTATGGGAAGAGGACAACAGCAATTTTGTAGGTAAATATTTCAGATAAATTAGAAGATGAAAAGAAGGCAAAAGTCTCTTATTCACAGCTCTTTTTATTTATTTATTTATTTATTTTTGTGCTAAATTCCAGAATTGTAAAACTGTGACTGAGCAGAGAGAATGCAGTGAAAATTGTTTGGCTCACTTTTTGACTTAGGAGTGTATTGCCATAACTGAATTCCAATTTCCAGCTAAGAAGATTTTATTGAAAACTGACATTTCTGAACGTTTGGAAGATGGAAAATGAACTAGCAATAACATGCATAAGGGAATAAGCCTGATAGATTTTTATGAGTATGCCCCAATTGCTATATAAAAAGTTTAAGAAATCTGTAAGGAAAATTAAAAGCATGTTTCTTGTTATTGCAGACAGCAAAAATTTAGGGAATATGTACTGGCTTTTAATTGTTATTTTTTTATTCTTTTAATCAAATTAACATTCAGGAAAAATGCTAAATCAGCAAACCTCTTCTACACCCAAAAAATGAAGATAGCCACAATCATCTTTTCATGCACAGCCCCGTAAAAGCCTTTCTGCCATGCCCTAAGGGAACCACGCAGCAGACCTGCCCACCTTGTTTTTGGACAGTACGATGAGGCTTTCCATAAGATGGCTAAATGTCTTGGTGGCTTTCTAAGAAGGGTGTCTGTCCACTGTAAACTTCACTAAGCCTATCTGATTTAGTTGTTATGGATCACAAAACTGTCAGAAGGTAGTAAATTTCACTCTGTCCTCACCTGCCAGGTTTAGTTGTCAGCACAGGGAAGTCATTTAAACACACCAGCACCTTCAGTGCATGAGCAGTGCCAGAGAATCAAACCTACAAGGGCTTCGCTCATTCCTTTAATAGGGCTATCTACATGCTTCAAACTAGGCATTTGTGTTTTGCCTCAAGTCTCAGTTTTGTCCCGAGTCTCCTCCAAACATTTCTGCACAAGGAGCTGGTCATTCAGGAGGCAGTCCAGCACTGGGATCTAGTGCTCCTTGCTTCTTCCAATTATATTTTCAGAATGTTTCTTATATATATATATATATATGTCATTGCTTAAACTGCCACACCTTTATAAGCAGGTGCTTAAGTCCTCTCTGGAGAGCTGCATTCCACACTGCTACTCCAGGTTTATTGCAGATAAAGCCATTGAAATCCATGAAGCTAAGCCGACTGGCAACTCTGAATCCCTTTTCTTACTTTTTTATTTTTATTTTTAGTATCATCAGCCTGTACAGGGTTAGTCTTCATAAGACCAACATTTCTGCCTGGGCCAGGATAAATCCTCAGGTGCTATTTAAAATCCTTCCATCAACTTCTTTCTCCTACAGGTTCAGGGATGAACATTTCAGACTGACTTTTTCTGAAAAATATGACTCATTTAAAAGTGAAAAAAGGAAATTTGAGAATGTATTCCCAGTTCATCTTTGTGCAGGGATTAATAACTTGATACTAGGGTTTACTAGAGTGCTTAGGGAGATGTCTCCTTCTCCCAGATGGCAACAGCTCATCCTCACTTGAATGTTTCCTTGTCACCCAAGGACCCCCCTTCCTCACTCAGTTCAGCTCAGCTCAGTCTGGAAAAAGCAGTGCGAGAGCAGACCGTGGCTCTTAAACATTGATTCTACCTCCTATGCCAATAGTAAGATCGGGAAGTAAATTTGTAATCTGAAAATGTTAATATTAAACTTCTCCTCTAGGGCCAGGTTTTTCCCAGTGTACACTGTTTTAAAGCAGAGTATCTTCGCTAACTCCTGTAACATCATATCTGATTTGCAAATGAAATATCTCACAAATAAATAAATAAATAAATAAAAATTCTTACTTTTGGTCTCGCTGGAAGAATTGCCAGGAAACTCTTCTTCCACAGAACTAAGTTATACTTTAGAACCTAGTTTTGCTTTCGGTCAAACAAGTATGCTTTGAAAAAATCTAAATACAAAATAACCCAAAATCTAATATTTTCCAGTCATTGCCCCGTTGCTAATTTATTCTTTATGTAATGAAGAGCTGGGTAGCAGACAGATTATTATTTCCCTATTTCTCTGAGAAAAAAATGGGCTTATGAAGCATGCTGGATCATTCTTTAGCTAGCAAAGAAGTCTTCAAATGGTCTTGCATAAAACCAGAAACCAACAATCAAAAGAAAATGCTTCATAAAATTTCCACAGTAATTTTTTCCAGAAAAAATACTCAGAAGGAAGCTATACTCTTCCCTTCCCAAAGTTCCCCAGATCCAACCACATGAAAATTTCTAAGTAATGAGGAAAAGGCAAAAACCCAGAAACTTAACACCTCTCCTGTAGGTTTTGTTTCGGTGCCAATCTACTTTCCCAGGAATTTGTTCAGAAGTTGTAGCAACAGGCAGCAGCACAAAATCCATAAATAGAGAGGTCATAGTGCTTATTGGACATTTTCAGGTTCTAGATGACCTTTTCTCCCTGCCAATGATGTTGACTTTAATCCTATTAGATGTTTCTGTTGAGCTGTGGCGGTAATAGGTCACTGCTGAACTGTATGGACAGCTTGTGTGGGAGAAAGGTTTCCTGTCTGTGTTCATTATATTTATTATAGATAGATGGGGAGTGATTGTGGTCAGATCTGATTTAAGTTTCAGATGAGGGTTCAAAGTTTTGACCCAAGCTTAGGTTTGGATTTGATGATGTCCAAATCCTGCAGATTTACCTTGTAAGACCTCTGCCATCCTAAACTGATGCAATCTTGCTCTCATGATGTTCTATGTCTAAAGTAGAACCAGAAAATCGGGACTTTAGTTTGGACTTATCCTAAGAGTGACTCCCTAGGAGTAGATGGAAATCTGAATATATATATTTCATGCTTCTAGGAATTAAAATATCACTCCCCCCCCCACACCCCAGCCATCTTTAAATCCTATACATTTGCTGTCCAGGCTTCTTGCTGAGCCCCATGGGGCTCAGTATTTTGGAGCACATTATCATTCAAGCACTTCACATTTACTTATTTTCTTCAGTGACCTAAAATATGTATTAGATATCCATTCATATGTTAATATTGTGTCACTTTCTTTGAAGATCAATTCTAATCTTTCATCCATTTCTGTCCTTATATGAACATTCTGTGAGAAAATAAATGCCTGACTTGTGAAATACATACTAAAATAAAATGCTAATAAAAATAGCTATTGAACTGAAATATACAACTTTCAGATGTGTTCCTTTCCTTTTTTTTTTCCCCACTCTTTTTGCATGCCATCAAATTAACAAGTAGTTCCAAGAATATTAGGGTTTACTGACTGTTTATTAAAAAGGGCTGTTTGTAAGAAATATATAAGTCAATTTGTTCAAAAAGCAAGGAACTTGCCTCCCTTTTGAAAATTGGCATTACTATATAACTTCATTTAGACAGAAAAAAAAAAGTACGTTAGATCATTCTAAATAGAAATGTTTTTGCAGCATTTTAATACATGACAAATTTAAAATTATTAACCTATCATATACTTTCTTTCTCTCTATTTTTTTTTTAATGGAAATAAGGATTTTTTGAGCTCTCCAAAGTGAAGGATGTCTTAAAAGAATATTTTGCCATGAATGAAAAGATGACGTATAGTGAGTGATAGTCTGAGGAAATTTTGCTGGAGAGTTTATTGGGATCAAGCCTCATTATTGGGATCAATACTAGGTAAAGTTCCTAGTACACTTGCCATTATGTCAGAATGATGCTGTATTCCCGTAGCAGCAGAGCACACATTTTATGGGCACTGAACTTTACAGGAACCTGTCATCAGTTTAAGTATAGTGGACATAACAGGACCTCATTTCTAAGAGCAAAATCACTCGGGGAAGCAATACCTACATAGAAAATACAGGGTTTAATGACAACAAGGAGGAGTCATCAAACTCCCACTGTTATGCTTTCAAATTTAACTAAATAACCAGACACCCAGAAATATTTTTACTATATCTTAACTAATTCCTTTTAACAATATTCACAAACGAGCTATTTCAAAATGAAGGAGAAGAATTTATTTCACAGAGTCTTCAATATTATTTCATTATATTCAGAAAATGTTACACTATAACCTTGAAATGACATGGTCAGGTGAAAGAAAAGCCATAATTGTGTATTATTAAATATATAATTTAAAAAGTCTTAAATAAAAGCAAAATAATCCATTGTGACAAATCAAGGTTTACTTGCCTTTGATATTTTTCATTTTTTCTTCCGGTCATCTTCTAAAAGGAAATAGAAATCAGAAAGAAATGAAGAATACTAGGATGCTGAAGCAGTAATCTTATCAAGTTTTGTCAGTCAGAGCTCATATTTTCTTAAGTTTCCATAACACCTTCCATCTGAATTAATCAACTCACATACAGAATGCAGTTCGTGTTTTAAAAAGTTTTTTTTTTTTTCCCCTCAAGATACAACTAAGAAATTGGCAATTGAAAATGGATATGGTATGTCTTAGTGGGACAAATTCGGCTGCCTCAACAAACAAGTCAAATTGACGCAACAATTAAGACTCTCGAAGCAGTAGCTGTGTCAGACACTTCCCTTAACCAAATTGCAACTCTTGATTTACATAATTAAATGTAATTCTTCTTGCCACCTGCATAACATGACAAACAACTGGCAATAATTTTTAAAAAGCTTTTAAAATATATTACCCTGAAGTGGTGCCTCTTTAGACAAAGACAGGTCAAGATGCACTGAGCTGAGATGAAATACTGAAGGATGTTCCAGGTAGCAGAAATTGGCAAGCGATTCTGATGGGCTTTATATGGATGTCTTCCACTATTTTTTTGTATAAAATATCACAGAGAACATCCACATTCTAGACAAGGTTTTGTCAGTACATTTTTTTTTTCAGCTGTAGAAATTTTTTTTTTTTTTGGCCTGTTGCAAACACGTCTCTGCTGAGGAATTTAGCTGCAGAATCTAATTGCTATATTATGTTCTCCATCATTCCTATGATACTCCAGGGAAGTAAGAATGAGAAATTTATAACTGCAAAAGGAATCTTTTCACCCCTTTGGGCAGATATGTATTGAAATACTTTTAAATGGAACTTCAAGCATTATTACTTTAGCAGGCAGTTATCTTTATTCTAGCCACATCTGGTACTCACCCGATGCTTGTAAGTCCACCCAACTCTTTCCCTCTTTAAAACAATCCAAAATGAAACTGTTAAGAATGGTATCATTATGTCATCATTACATCTCAGAGTTAGTGTTCCAAAATGCAGCTGAGCTAACTGGAAACATTTTAATTCTGTCAGACGTTTGACACCTGGGTTTGATCTCATACCAAAATATATCAGAATTAATTTGGGTGAACTCAGTAAGTACACTGACTCCATTTGTGTTTTCCTTTCTGCCAGCAACGAGAGTGTGGTCTTGTCTTTGGCACACACACAGTTGTAGTGCCATGCAGGAAAAAGTTTGTCTAAAAAAAAGCTGGGAGCCCTTTTCTGCTGGAGAAGACACTTCACAAGACTAGCATCTCGTGAATGTTGTGTTGTATTTCTGAAGACAGCCCCAAGCCGAGTTTCACCTTTTGTGACCTTCCATCATGCACAGTTCTCCCTGATCTGGCTTTTTTTCATGCAAATAATAGTCACTCCCTGGTTCTCAGTACTTACAGGTAGAGTAGTTAAAAGGAAAACAAAATTTTTTCCTGTTCAGCACCAGTGAGAAGATGAATATAGTGACTCAAAAAGAGAACAGGATAAATGCTAGTTAATCACCAGAGAAGTGTTCATGTTTTCATGCTATCAGATTTCTTTTTTGCTTATTTGGTTCGAATCTTGGCTACAGGTAAATCACTTGCTAAATATCCCAAGAATATGCATTCTGTCCTTGAACTCATGACATCTTGCCCCTATTCACTGGACTCTACAGACTCCCTGAGTACATCATCTATTATTCGAGATATCGTCCAGCACTCTTCACCACCATCCCCATCACCCACCACCCCCACCGCCTCCCATCCCCCCAGAAAAAGCCTACAGATCTTCTCAGGCTGTAAAGAGGCACTGACATTTGTCCGTGTTAGAAATGATCATTTTGCAACCTCATCCTCCCAGATTATTTGTCTGAATTGCCCTTTTGACTCTTCAGCAACTGTACTTCTCATGCAGGCTCCTGAGTAAGGCGTGTAGTTGGCTGCAACTGCTTTGGACGTGTAGTCTCTCACCCTCAGCTGAATTCAGTTTGCATGGGGGCAATGAAATAGCGCCCTCCTCCTCAAGAGGGATTTGGTAGTATTGTAACACTACTTGTATTTGCTCATTTGGCACATTTTTCTGCATGCCGTATTTCTGTTGTATCCAGCTTGTGGGTTAAAAGACAGGCAATATTATATAATCAAAGCAGTGACTATTCCCAGGAAATCAGATGGGATTCTTTCTTTTGTTTTCATTCACAAGCCTTTTGCTTCAGTCTTCATATTAGCATTGCCACAAAATTTTAAGATCTGTTTCCTAATGGCTCCTTAAAGGAACAAGAGTTAAAGTTTAATAGACAGAGCTCTTACCAATTAAATCTATGAAGTAACCAAAATGACCATATTAACATTTCTAAACTTGAACTGTTTCTGAGGGAAGAAATAACCTGAAATTAAGAAGCCAGGCACCCTGCAATGCGATCAAAAAATCTTTCTTCTGTCTATTCCAGACGCACTGGAATTGGCAAGGACTGACCGTATGTTAGTGGTAACCCACAGACCTATACATACAAGATCGTGCTAGTACAAACAGACTTTGGAAAACAGGAATGAGAGAGTATGGGAGGAAATGCCCACACATAGGCCATTACTAGTGCAGTGTTGAAGCCTGAAGGAAAACAATAACTTGCTCCATATGCCCCAGAAACATCCACTTCCTTGTGCTCCAGCTGAGCTGAGGTGGAGAATGTGGGGCATGAATTCATACCAGAAATGGATACTAATATAATCAGATGAAATGGAGAACAAACTCCTGGAACTGATGTCTAACCTACACATTCAGCCCCAGGTAGTCCATCACAAGTAACAGCACTAACCCCAGGTGAAATTAGAACATGTGTAATCCACGCATATTTCATTTTCTGGACAGTTTTTCTCTCCTCTTTCCTGTTCTTGTAGTGTCAGAGTGTACATAGCTAAATTTATCTGTTCTTTCTGCTGTTATCATTAAGGAAGTTTCTTCTGACTATCTTTCACTTAACATTATTGTATCCCTGATCAACCACCCCACCTACATACATTCTGTGAAGCTTTACAGTGCCTTCAGATACCAATCCTATTTACATACGTTGTATATTTTCTCTTCTACTAATAAAGTACTATCACCCAACAGTTTTTTGTATCCCATCTGGCATGAATATAACTCACAAAGTACTTAACCTGAGCCTGTGAATAACAGCTATTCTTTAGAATTATTTAGAAGATGATTTAATATTGTGTTTTATACTAAAATTGAGCAATAACTCATGGAGTAATGTACACCTATGGCGTCAGGACTGCAGGGCAAAACAACAGGCCAGAGGACTTTCAATATTGTCAGAGGGCTCCGAGGGCTTTAGAAACACTGAACTTGGCATGTTGTACTGTGAGCAGGAAATGAAAGGCAAATAACAAGATGAAAAGGCTCTGAATTAAAAATGCCAGGGGTACAACCCTTCTGACAACAAAGCAAACAGATTCTTGCTTAACATTACTCTCCATAATAATAGTAATTGTTAATAATAGCAAGTTAATTAGTTCTCCACTGTACAGAGCAGACTGCAGTAGGAATACGATTTAGAAATTGTAACAAGCCTATGGAGGTTTCTCACAGTGGGAACTGCTTACCCAGTTTTGAAGCAATAACATTTTGATGCTGTGAGTAGTCCTGACACCAGCTAGCATTTGTCATTTCCATAGGCCATCTTCCAATAGTGGCCACTGACAGTAAGCTATTTTTCTGCAGTACCCGAAGGGAACTGCTGAACAAAAGGGTGGATTTACAGTGGTATTTGAACATCTTGAGTTGCAAACTACCTACTCAGTGTAATTTACAGAAGCATCTAAGCGCAGTAGACTTTATCTGGACAGTAGTCTTTGCCAGCCAAACCCAAGTGTGTCCTCAAAATTTCCCTTCCATGTGAATGAAACTTACATCTACAATGCTTGCAAGGGCAAAGTGGTAATTTGCACATGCATTCTGCATTGCTGGAGGGGCCCTTCTCACTGAGCTTGCAGGTCCCACCCAGTGGAAGGCTGGATGAGGGGCAGATTCTGTCTTGAATGTCACCTCAACATTTCTCTTAGCAGTGGAATCTTCTAACATGATGATTTTTAAATTCTCACAGAGAAAAAATGTTCTGAGGCTTAATATATTAAGATAAATTAATTGCACAAAGATGTTCAAAATGAACATTGCATAAATGCTGGAAGATTTATCATTTAAGATCAATTAGAAAAAAACATTTTAAGTATTGTCTAAAATGTATATAAGTGTATAAATCTTCAAAGGAAATCTTTTGAATGAAGGTATTCTTTTCAGGAGAAAACACTGTGCAGGAAAAAGATGAAATATTGCTTAAGTAAATGCTGTAATAATGTAGCTGCATTGGCTAAAAGCACTAATAATATCACATTAATTACTTTAAAGTGTTAAATTACCTCCCACTACAAGTACCAGAGTTCTTCTAGTTCAAGCTGAGCTGAGACACTTTATATCCCATTCATGTATGCTAAGAGAAAACCAAGAAGAGGAGACGTGATAACTATCTAAAAACAGTTGAAGTGCATAAATATCAAGGAGGGAGACATGTCACAAGGTAATAACAAGATGACACAAACAAAATAATTTAGGCTGAATATGAGGAAAAAAAGTCTTAATAATTATAAGGCCTATTGGTCTGTGGAACAGTCTTTAAAGGGAAATAATAGAATCCCCATCACCAGGGAAATAATAGAATCACCATCACCAGGTATAAGCATAAGCACACTGGAAAAAAAATATGAAAGAAAATACAGCAGAAAATGATCTTGATGTTACTTGAGATGAAGCAGATTATTTCAATTCTTTGTGTTCATCTTTAATATCTGTGATTCATAATGGACAAAGACAAAAAGAAAGCAAATAATGTAAGTGTTCCAGACTTGCAGGGACAGAATCAGTTTGACAGATAAACATTTGGAAGACTGTTTTGCAGGTCTACTGGTCATTCCATGAAAATATTCATTGTTCAGGATATATATACATAGATTAAAAATATTAATTTATATTTAAGTCTTCAAGTCTCTATTCCTTTCCTTCTCTTCCTCTGGGGTTCATTTAACAAAATAAAAAAAATAAATAAATAATAGAGTAAAAAAAGGGACTATCTGATATTTATCTTTATAGTTCTTGTCAGAGCATGATTGCTATGGAAATTGTTTTCAATGAAGCCCAATTTCTCTTGCACTTTTATTTTTATTTTTTTTTGCCATGGATACTTTCATCTTTATAAGCACTAACATACAGAACTGACAGAAGAATGTGTTTTGTAGTATGACTTCTGTAAAAAAATACTGAAATTTTAGTCTCCCTCTAAACTAAGGCACTTGAAGAGAAGGTATACAACAGTATTTTCCATTGGTAGAAGAGAACATTCAAATTTAGGACAGTGAAAAAATAGTGTTTATTGAGTATCCATATAGTCTTTATAAATGTTAAGATCACAGATGCTAGATTTTTGTTCAAAAAGTCTCTTCAGTTTCTTTCTCAAGTCTGTATTCTAGTTATGAGACAAACTCTTCAGAAAGAAGCCTCTGAAGGTACCTTCACCCTCTTAGTCTGCAGCCACTTGAGCAGATACTGTCTTAAAGAAAAAGTGACTGACCTTGAGAAATTTCTTCTAAGCTTTGTTCTAAGTGGAAGATATGAAAGCATAACAGAGCACAGTGTCTTAAGCATTTCATCCATGATAGAGACCCTGTGATACCCTGAGGACCATAGGTACTCCTATGAGTACCTATCAAACTCCTGAGAGTTTCCCATCAATGCCTATATCTACAGTGTAGAAGGTGAAATATTTTAGCTAATCCAACTCTTGTCCAGAATGGGAACTGCATATATGACTGTGAATACCATTTTACCTTAACGTTGAATATCTATCTATGCTCCTATCTTCAGCAGAAATACAAAAGCTGTCCCATGTTTTAAGCTGGGGCAAATAAGGTGTCCCAGCTCTCAGTGATGAGAATATTTTGATACAAAAAGGCCAAGCAGTCAAACATGAGGTTTCAAATCTCCTAACCCTTCTTGCTCTAAAACTCAAACATGGCAGAGGCAAGCCAGTATTGTCTGTCTCTGTAGCTGAACTTTTTATCATGTCTGTAGAGCAACATCTCCATTTATTTATATTGTGCTGCTACAGCAATTTAGCTATGTTCTGATTCACTTCAGAAGGGTTAGGATAAACAGAAGAGAGACTTTTAAAATAAAAATTCTCATCTCCCTTTTCTTCTTTATATGATGCATTGCCTTTAAGTGTGTAATACCTATTTTCACCTCTGATTCCTTCTTCTCAGATGTATGATATCATGTGTTCATGTAAACTCACTATCAAAATTTCAAGTACATATGAACCAATAGTTCCATTAGTTCTGTCTGCTTAGTTTCTTAGTCATCATTTTCATGAACAAGAAAGAAATATGAGCAGTAGAAGGCTAATTCTTGCAGATAAGTACCTCCTAGTCCCCTTTTTCTCTGAACAAGTACATTGTATTCCAATTTCCCACTCAGCATCCATTGTGACTTACCAGAGGAGGTGGAAACACATCCATTTTCTGCTTCTGAGTTTGGGACACACTGATTGACAGACATGCATGCTGATCAACTAATTTTCAGGTATATTTGCCATTCCCATAGCAGAGGGCAGTAATTTCTTCCTTTTCTACTTGGCTGCAAATTTTCATGGTCAGCTAGTTTGCTATGGAAGAAGAGGAATACACATGGTTGGGAAAGAAAAGGGGAAGAAAATCCACTATTGCAGTCCTTGTCAATTGTATATGGAGAAATACGTAACTTCAGCCTCTTAATAAATTGAAAATAGCTCACAACAGTACCTAAAGATTTTTGAAACTATAAAATGACAAGTGATTTTACTTCCCATTGTCAGTTACATTTCCTAAGTATCAAACACTACAGATACCTGGGATAGTGAAGAAAATATTTTTGTTTGTTAGTTTAGTTTTGTTTTTGTTTTGTTTACAGGTGCTTCCACTTATATTGGATTTAGGATCATTAGAACTTACTCATACCTAGATAGTAAAAGAATCAGATAAAATTTGGTAAGATTTTTTTTTTTTTTTCAGAGAAATCCTTGGAACCACCTGAAAGCCAGAGTAACAAGCCATGTAAATCCACTGCTTTGAATAAATCTATAAAGAATCCAAAATCTAATTTGCAGACTTGGAGCGGTGTGTCAGTGTATAGAGAAAACTCTAAGTTAGAACTAGCTGCAGAGAAAAATAAAAGCATCTAGGAAGAATGGATAACCCTGAAGTATCTCTTTCTCTTGAGTTTAAAGAGAAGTGATTCTTGAGCCATGAGAAATACTGCCTTTAAGGGCTCAAATTCTCAAATAGAGAATATGCTTATGTTATGTTTAGCCATCTGAAGTTAGATAACCAGCCTAAGCTTGCCTTCTAAATTCACTTTGTAGGTGGAGAGAGTAACATCCCATCCTCCACTATTTGTCTCAAAGAGGAATGAATTGGCCCTTTAAGGAACCTGCTACATTTTACAGCTGGTTTAGAACAAATGGCTAATTTTTAAGTTGCTGAATTAATTAGATAACTTCTAACATGCTGTGTCTTGTACAAAAGATTTGCAGCCACATGCAATGAGCCACAATAAAAATCAGGTGACCTACAAGCACTTTTGATATTGACAGGTCACTGTACCTTACAAGGAGAGAAGAGGAGCCAAAGTGAAACCAGTAAAAGCCATAGGCACCTTGGCATTAGAAAGGCAAAAGGTAGGTATTTCAAGCAAAGCAATGTAAATTTGAAAGCAACAGAGAAGCTTCTTACGCCAGGAAGGATGTATGCTGCAGGCTTTCCTTGATATTGTACCTGGCGTTTCTCCATCTGCTTGTTTGCTCTGGCCCTTTCTTGAACTGTCACTAGTTTGTGGAGCACCTCAGCGCCTGACTTCTAGCATGTTACACTCTGACGGAGAAATAAGAACTTTGTTTTACTCCCTGGGAAACTTGAGCATACCAATCTTCTCATACTAGATCAACAAAAAATAGCAGACTGTTCTCTTCAAAAGAAAAAGGGAAAATACATAAAATCTGCCAATATTTGTCTATATTTCTCCTCATTCCTGTTTATTTATTAGTCTAATAGACAAATCGCTCAGCTATGAAAGCAACAAATAAAAATGTATTTTCATCCTCTAGCTGAAAGAAGACTTGTCTAGCAAAACACATGCATGCTATTCATCTGTGCAGGGTCAGGTTTTATCAAGATATTTTAAACCATCTATTATTAAATATCTATTATTTCAAAGTAGCTAATTAGTTAAATTCTATCTTTAGTTGTAAAGAAACTCTGGTCTCTTACTGGATGTCTAACCTGTTCTTTGGTTCTACAACAGAAGTGTCAAGGATCTGATTCTTATTTGCACTAGGAATTATCATAAAGGTTTTGAACAGACAAATTCAGAGGACTTGTGAAATGTTGGTAAATCTCAACATTAGTGTTCTACACCCACTGTACAGGATGACCCTGACACAGAATACAAGACAATGCAGAATCTTAGGTTCTCAGACTTCAATGTTAATTTCTTAGTCTGTGCATCAACATTTTTCCTCTTTAGTTTTCAGAAGCTGGCTGTATTTTAGATCTGCAAGAGGCTGTGAATAATAATGTGCATTAACAAGATAGCAGAAGACACAAGTCATTGCTGATTGCATATCCAAGTTTGTTGTTAATGACTACATTACTTGCTCAAAAAGTAAACAAATTCCCACTTGGAGAGATCCAAGATATGCCAGTTGCCTGGTTGCTAAAGAATATTAACACTTCAGCAAAGAAATGCTCAACTGTGCTGTCATTTTCAAGGGATGAATTTCACAAGTAATTCTTTTTGGAAAGGATGTCTAAAACACTTGAAAGTATGATAAATTTTCAAAAGAAACACAAGGATTTTAATCCCTTCATTGTACACACTATTATAGCCTTTAGCATCAAGTCAAACACCAAAATGGTTAAGTAATGAAACAAACCTTCAGATATAAAATATATATATTTTTTGCATTTATTAAACTGAAGTTCACCTCTTAGTGTTACATTTTAAAACACCTGCACTTCTTTTACCAACAGTGTAGTAAAACAATCCTATGTGCTTGATTAGAATTAGAATTCATCTTGTATCCCTGAGATAGTTCTACATACCTCCACAGATGTCAGCAGGCTGAATTGTTCCCATTGATTTCAGCTGAGTTTTTGGCGTGAGTCTGTATTGTTAAAAGGTTAGGTTGCTTCCATAAAGATTCTTATTTAGGTATTTGTGCCAAGTTCAGCCCTGAAGGAGTTTATTTTTGGAATGTGGGAAATGTAAGTAGACCATCCCATTAATAGATTTATAGAAAGTTCTGCAACATACAATATATTTCACGTTCGTCTTTCTAGTTAAACATAAAGCTATAGAATTCCAGGATCCACGTAACTAAGCCTGACTTATTTTGCCTAGGAAATGACTCATTACTAGCTTTACAATACACTGCTTCCTGAGCTGCATTGAGAAGAAATAGGAGGTTCCAACTATAGACATAAAAACAATAAAACATTGTCTAAAGAGCCAAACAAGGTGATTTAAATGAGAGTTAGATTCCTCTTCCCCAAAAAACTTTCATAAAGAAATAAGAAGCAGCAAGAGTTTCCCAAGTAAACAATTTTATAAGGGACCATCAGAGTGGGGCAGTCATTGAAGGACTGGCTGCTGTCTGACTCACTCAGAAAGTTCAGGTAATGGTTGCTCATAGATGAGTCTTTCCTGACCAGGGTTGCTGACTGCCATAGCCACTGCTATGAAATAAGCTGCTCTTGACAACCAGCATAACATCTCTATACTAATATCCAAATCCAGGCCTTATGCTTCTGGAACAACGTTTGTAATGCTCAATTGCTTCGAGATTAATTAAGCCACATTTGATCTTCCAGAATAATTATATTTGTCAGCTTACCCTTTAGTGACAAGGCCAGGGAAGACAACAGAAAAGTCTTGAAGAACTATACCATAGTAACTATACTGTGTCCTGGGCAAGGGTGCATTACTCTAGGACAAGGGCCTAACTACATGTAGACACCACACCAAAACGAGGTAACTCATCAACAAATAGGCTCCAGATTTGTACTATTAAAAGTTCTTGCAAAGCCAGGACCAGACATGTGCTGCTGGATTATGCGCCATATTTCCTGATGCATCTAATATTTGCATTGTAAATACAAATGGCAAAACCTAGGTTGGATGTAGTATGTCTTCAGCAGTGGTTCAGTATTACTTTCTCCATCTGATCACTCATACCTGAGAAACACACAATACCCTGTCATTATTTGCTTATTATTAAATCATGCATGCAAGTTTATAAAGTATTAATGCAATTTCTACTTACAAGTGTGACATTATATTGCAGTTGTTTATGCCATGTCATTTAATTTGGCTTTGCATGTGGATAATTTTACTTTGCAGAGCTGAAAACAGTGAGGTGCAAAACAAGTACTGTGTAAAAACAGAGTACGCAGTGTACATTAAGGAACGTTGGAAGTGTCAGTACAGCATGTGAGCATAGTAAAAGAAAGGACGCTATTCCTCGAGACATATCACATTGGCTTTGTCAGAGCAGCAATGTTTGCAGAGAGCTATTCTTGCTCTCGGTGGTGCTAACACCCATGCTTTTATCAAAATCTCACAATACTTGGCATTTTTCCGAAATCCTCAGAAATTGTTACTTTTTTTTTTTTTTTTTAGATGGAAATTTCCTACTCCTTACAAGGTTTTTGGAAAGTTTGAAATGTACAGGCCCAGAAAGAGACTCGGAAATCTGCCACGTTATCATTATTTTTGATATCCAGATTTTTGATGAGCTTCATATTTGTAAATCGTAGTACAGGCTTTTCTTGTAAACTGTAGCTATACATTTCAGTATTACTGTTTAGTTAGTTACACTTTCATCTTTGGTTACCCAGACTATTGACTAACTTTAATACTACTTAAGGACCTAAAAAAACTAAAGTACGAACAAAACAAAACAACCAACCAACCACCACCAACAACAACAGAGTAAATCTGGATGCGAAACAAGTTTCCAATTCACAGACTTATTTTTCCAGAAATCTGATTTTGGTTTGAATCAAATGAAGCAGCAAATCAGCAAAAACTTTATGCCAAACGAACAGCTCCCCAGACACCGCAGTTTTTCAGTGAAACCAATTCTCTCGTTAACTCTGCTTCCAAGAGAATGAAACATGATTTTGCTATAGAGAAGTTGCTGGGGTCTCCCAGGTTCCCCAGCACAAAGGCAAACCTTCCACTGGTCTTCCTGGGGACAGTTTTCCTGCAGTTTCCACCCCTAGCTTTCTTCTGGGACATTTTATATATATATATATATATATATATATATATATATATAATTTGAGAAAACACTCAGCATCACATACAGGTTTTGTCAATGGTGCAGCTGGACCAGGATTCTGGGAAGCTAAGCAAATTTAGACTTTATTTATTTATTTGTTTATTTTTAATTAGGGCTATTGTATTCATCTTCATGGGAATAATGGCCAAGGTGAATGTATTCCCAGTACATGATAGCCTGTAACCACAAAGTGATGTTCCAGATAGAAACAGGCACAGTAAAGAATGTTGTGGAGTCTGATAATATAGCAGTTTTGGGGACAACTACTGCATACACGTCTGAAAATAGTTATATCTCTTTTCAATATTGTCTCTCAGAAGAGCAAATAAATATTAGTGTTGGGTGAGCAGATTGAAAATATGAGCCTTTCCAAACCAGCACTGGCTTAATTCCCAATACCAAAATTAGACTGACTATCTATAAAAAGAAAGCAAAATGACAGGATAACAACAGGCTTTAATTGGAAAGATAGCCCATGAAAGAGACAGAGACCTAATCGTTTCTCCCAGTGATCAGTTTTTATATTTCTCTCCTCATCTGACATTTCACACTGTATTTCCTCTAAAATATTGTCCTTTTGAGAGTCCTATCAGGAGTTGTTCTGGCTGTGGTTTCCCACAGCTGAGTAAGCAGCTTGCTGGGTATTCTGCTGGCATACTGGGATACTTTCCTTGGTAGATGTCCCCTGAACCCAGCAGAGAAAAGGATGGAAATAATTGAGAGGTCTGTCTCAGGCTAGGAAAGCTGAATTTGTTTTATTGGGTTGGCAAAACCTATAGGTGACTGGCAGTTAGGAATTGGTCCTGGAAAAGATATAGCGGGCACGCAGAGCTAGATGGGGCTGAAAATCTATTTGGGAAAGCAAATAAGCCATGTGGAGGCTGGAACATTGACACAGGAATAAAAAAGTTGTCTGAGATAAACATTCAATGAATACTGACATGATTACCAAAATTAACGGTCTTAGATACTTATGAAATGCAGTTTCAAGCAGTGTAGCTTCTAGAGTGGAGAATCCCACTCTGACCTGGTCCCTGAGCAGTGGCTGAGTTTGACTAGCAGGACAAGAGGGATAATGGCAGAGAAAACCCTGGCCAATGCAAAAATCAAGCAAATTGACATGTTTTTTCAATCTCTTTCATCTTTATTCATCTGTTCTGACTGTTCCTTATAGCATAGACACAAAATAAGAATCACTGAAATTAAGGTTAGACTTCCTAACATGGGTAATTCTTCACTGTGGGCACTGTAGAGTTAGCATACGGCTCACGCAGAGTGTATACATTAAAATGTATGAATATCTGCAATGTTTTTGGATGAACAGGGAGAAGCATTGGGCCATTCATCCCATAAGAACTGGGGAAGGTCATCTTTAAGAAACCAGGCAAACCTTGTGTAAAGGCACTAGATGGGGTAAATGTGGTTTCCATTCCCATCTCTGCCTTACTCTTCCCACCTGAATTTAAAAAAGTCTCTAATTATTTCTCTGCCTTAGTCCATATAGGAGAAGTAATATTTTCCTGCCTTACTTCTCCAGATATTGCGCTGATGGATGTAATTGAACAATCTACCATATAATAAGAAAAAATATGTTCAGATGGATGGTGACTTTATCACTGGAAAATGTCAAGTGAATGAGGTGCACTTATTTTTTAAAGGTTTCTTGTATATGTTTTGATATAATAAGAAATAAACCTCTGCCATGACGACCTGAGTCATCTTTGCCCTTATTCTAATTTTTTTGCCAGTGCTGTTCCTTGAATGCAATAGAGATAAAACAGTATAAAAATGGAGTAATACCATGGTGAATCAGAGCTTTTGTTTTTCTCCCTGGAAGTTGCACTAGCCCTGCAGTCCAAAACAATTATTACCATGTAATTTATTTTCATTTTATTATGTTCCTCTGAAATCAGAATTGGAGTTTGCTGGTTATGCAAGAGCTCCCCATGTTCATTTCCCTACACAATGAAACTTCAGCTGGGAATACACACAAATTAAGGATTCAAATCTTTCTAAGAAGTTTTGCAAAACTTCCTTTATAGCTAGCTTCTATCAAATCCCATTTGGTTTTATAAGCTGCTGAAAACCCTAATCAGAAACGTCTGGGCTTATGAGCTCAAAACAGAATGTCATCTATATCTTACCTTACTTCTCTGCAAGAATCCCTGAATAACGTTAAAATGGCATGCCTTCCCTAATTCAAACATTTGGCAAAACAGTGTTATAACAAATGATGTAACAAGGGAGATCCTAATAAGAAACATGTGTACAGATTGCTGAAGGCAAGCTCAAAATATGTCAGAGTCTAAGAATTTACCACAAGGAAAAATGACTGACAAAAAAAAATGTAAAAAATGTTTATGTTCAATGCTGTTTGAAATGCAACAAGAACAAAATGCATATCAATACCACACAAGTAGACCACAACCCTCCTTTCATATTTACAGAGCTATTGAAGGGTTGGCACAGGAAAGCAGCGAGCAGTCCCTGACTAGCAGCTGCTTAGAAAAGCATTTTCTATCCATGAACACAGGTCTTTCCATGGTGCTTCATCCTCAGTGCAGCTGAGACTCACTTCAGCGAATGCACACAGCCTTAGACCACTTGTGCAGCATAGTAAAAGATTATTATCTCTCTATTTCTGATTGGAAAACTCAAGTACAGAGAAGTCAAGTCTAAACTGTTCCTCTAATCTGAATGCAGTAAGTCTTTGGCACTTTCATTTACCTGCTACTACACCAAAAAGTGGTGTACTTCTGAATCTTCCATTGTTTTCAGCTGAAGAAAACAGCATTTAGCCTCCATGAAAACTACGCTCAAGATTTCTCACATCAGAG